>NC_087076.1:14303418-14903418 GCF_026151205.1 Bolinopsis microptera | reverse complement strand
TTCTGTTTGGAGTTGGTTTTATTCTAGTGTGATTAGTTCAAGGGTAACTATACCATAATGAGTTTTGTGGAATCATTCGACCAGTTGTATTTCAAGATTATGGAAGACCACCAGATGGGATTTTGTTTCATAAATGACACGTTAGCCAGTTTCCCTGACCCTCATGCCGGATCCCTTGTTTAATAAGCCGTATACAGTAAAACCCCGATTTACTGCGCCCCTATTTACCACACATATAAAAAATAATCAGTCAAGAATTGAATGTGCTAAAAACATTGTTACTTTATGCGATAATTCATTAAACACCTACATTTTGAAGGTAAAAGTTATTTTTGTTCACTGGGCTTCTCCTAGATTGCTGAGCCAGCATCTTGAGCATGGAGATATCACAAAGGGAGTGTCTAATGTGAACATTGCACTATTGTGTTTATAGAACATTAGCATTCTTCTTTAGTTAGATGTTCTGGGAATTTAATTGTTTCTCTAAAGTAAGCTGCCTTATTAAGAATATGTTAACTTTGAATGTTTCAGTGATATGGTTACCATAATTATTCCTTTTGCAAGGTGGATATTGTTTGATTTGATATTATGATGTTGTAAGTTAACATTTCACAATTATTTTGTGTGCATCAAAGATCAATCAATTCGTTGTACTTCACACAGATATGGCACATAATGATGAGAAAAAGTTGGAGCGTGCTCTGGATTTGATGCGAAGGGTTCCACCTCAAAAAACTAATAAACACCTTGGAGATCTTATCGATTTGTGCCCATCTTTGACTGAGGAACTTCTGTCAGCTGTTGATCAGCCACTCAGTACGAAGACAGATGACGAGAAAGAGTTGGATTTCATTATTTGTGATTACAATAGGTAAAATTTCAACATTGTATCCTGTCGATATTTGTTACCGAGTTATTTCATCTTTTAGTCTCAAGTAATTTCTCTCTATGCATGATGCATATATTATGTAACATCAAACTTCATCAATTCAGGGATGGTGACAGTTACAGATCCCCTTGGAGTAACTTGTATTATCCTTACATAGCAGACGGGTACCATCCACCCATTCAACTGAGAGTAATTGAAGAGGAACTTAATGATGCATTCAAGGTATAAAATTCCACAGATTATTTCATATCACAGCAATTGAATCATTTTCATCTGTATATATAGTGAAATTATTACTTGAGATGATTTTATTTCCATTCTTTCCCAATTGGTAAATTGGGAAAAATGTATCACCTAATACTTCTATTCCAGATACATTTTGGTTGAATATTTCCTGTTCATAGTATCAAAATCATCTCCTTGGAACAAACAGCTTTTTCTTCCGAGACCAAATTATTAAGGTAAACTATGAAGAGTGGAATGCTGTGAGCTGTGTGGATGCTGTGTGGATGCTGTGAGCTGTGTGGATGCTGTGAGCTGTGTGGATGCTGTGTGGATGCTGTGTGGATGCTGAGAGCTGTGTCGCAGTGTGATTAGTGTGTACAATGTGCATGGCTGGAGAGGAAAAGGAATGTTCTGAACTCTTGTGGTAGTGTGTGAGCTGAATTTGCCCCGAGCCAAAGTGTGTAAATTGTATTTTGAGTAGTTTGAAGTTACGATTAGTTTTTCAGATCTACATGGACATGTACTACGGCGAAGAGGCACTATCTTCGGTTTATGTGTGGGACATTGACAATGGGTTTGCTGCTGCCATCCTCATTAAAAAGACGATAATTGGAGAAAACAGCGGCAGTTGGGATGCAATAAACATTATGGAGGTTTTTATTTAGAACATACGAAATCTGTACTTTCAAAATTATAATATTTCGATCCATGTTTTACCTCCCTTAATATAAGCTTATACCATAGTGAACCCCAGGCCACCGCAATCACTATCTTTAAAACAGTTCTCACAACCCCTCCCATCTGCTATTTTTAGAACACACAACGTTACAGGTCACAGAGAGACTGGGTAGACCATCACATTACAAGCTGACAACTACAGTGATGACGAGGATGAGGCACCGGGACGGAGACTCACAGTATGAGATGAACATTGGAGGCAGTCTGATGAGACAGAAAGAGGAGGATTTACACTCAGATAACGGTGATTTGGTGATCAGACAAGGGCAAAATACTGATTATAGTAACTAGAAAATGTAAAGCTGGTGATAATATCGGGGAGGCGGCTAATATCAGCTATTTACTAGCTGACCCGCCACATTCTATTATAAAGAGTACGATGTTGGTTGAGTGCTTTTTAGTTGACGTAGGGTTATAGTAAAGATGTCCCACTATAAATGACAAAATGTCTTTGTCGTGAAGCTCAGAAAATAATCAGGTTGCATTTTCAGGGCACGTCGTTAACATCGGTACGCTGGTTGAGGGCATGGAGAACAACATTCGACAGCAAATAGAGGGTGTTTATTTCGGTAAGTTCGTTATTTTTCTTGATGGATTGTGGTTATTTTAAGTAATTTTGATCGCTTCCTTGGTACAATTTTAATAATCATTAATTAATTTAAAGTTGAAGTATACCAATTTAAAGTATGCTGTTTGGTAACGTGGTAATCATTCTTCAGTAATCATCACAAAATTATGAGGTAATTACGATTAACTTAACTGTCCAAATCCAGGTAAGACACGTGACATCGTTAATGGAGTGAGGTCGTTAACCAAACTCTCTGAAAAGAAGACCATGTCAAGAGTTATGAACGCAGAGCTAACAGGGGCCCTCTCCAAACGTAAACCTCAAGAGTAAAGAAGTTGTGTTTTGTTACGTGAAATAGAAACTAACTGCAGTAAAACCTGATTTACTATGCCCTGATAAACCTCGATTTACCGGGAACCGCGATTTACCGGGAAATTTAGTCTAACGTGGTTCTCCCCAAGATGAAGCGGGGTATTGCTATTGTTCTGTGTATTGATTGACGCAAAGTAATTTGATATGTGATGATTTTATGCTGAAATATTTAATTTTATAGATTGTTACTAATTAATATTATTACGAGAACTTTTGTACATTTAAAACTAAATATTTTATACCTTAAATCACTAATAATAGTAATAACCAACAATTGCATGATGCTATTTTTGGTAACTTTATTCCCATTATATTGAAATTCATTTACAATAAACATTTCTCATAGAGAGAGCATTAAAGATTGTATATAGATATAATAATAATGAAATCCACAACATGTGCTGTATTAAGTTTGTGCCAAATATACTGTACCACCGCTGCTCTGTTGATTGTTGTACATTATACAGCGCCGTTAATTAGCTGGCAAATTTCACCGCCGAGTGCTGGTCAGGTGTGAAGGTTTGCTGTTTCCGTATACATTTTTTAGAGTTAAATGTAGATTGTAGCTACCACAGCTGCTTTATTTAGTAGCAGCTGAAAAAATGATGTAAAACTGATGTAAAACTGATGTAAAACTGATGTAAAACTGATGTAAAACTGATGTAAATTTAATTGTAGCGTAATGACCTGAATACACCGTCAATGACCTGAAGTAACGAGATCCTCGCAGTGTTCTATGTTATCATCAATTATTCTAAACTACAAGGTAAGTGAGAATATATATATAAATATATACAAAATGAAACGACCGGTTGAGTCAGACAAATGTTTCAATCATGATACAAAACCATGATATCATCAGTGACAACTGAGGCATAGGAACTAAAATCAAAATTACAAAGCTAAAATTTAACATAAACAATCACTCGTGAAACAATACTAGGGGTTAGATGTATGAGTCATTAGATTATAAAAGGAATTTCCGTTTATGGCGGCATTTTGTGAGGATTTCCGTCCTGGAGTTAAGTAAGTGTGGGTCAGAGGATCGAAGTAAGATTTCTAATTTCTCAGACGTGCACAGATCGCAGCTGTTCTGGCCGGCTCTGTATCCGTGTCCACGTCTGATTATTTTCCATTCGATCCTGAATTCTAACCCACGGTCTTTGAAGGACCAGATCTTCTCCGACAGTTTGGTTCTATTTCGGTACCGCTCCAGGCGAAATGATGACGTGTGCCCGTTGTACCGGTCCTTGAATGTGCCCTCCGTCATTCCGATGTAGTGGTGCTTCTCATTTTCCGTACGGAGGGTCGCCATGTATACCACAGACTTCGATAGGCACTTTCCGTCTAGTGGGCAGGAGTTCCTGGAGCGGCAGTTGCACTGCCGTGTGGTGACCCACACTTAACTCCAGGACGGAGATCCTCACAAAATGCCGCCATAGACGCCACCCACAATTATATAAATATATATATATATAATATATATTATATATAGCATTGAGTTTAGAGTTCTCCTAACGACCATTTACTTCTCTTTTGTTAACTTTCTATAACTCCGTGGTGATAAAGGGGTGTTAGAAAGTGGCACGTGCTGCTAAATAACGGCGGTGCACACTCTGCACATGTTGCCACCGCTAAATTTTACAAAACTATTATTATTCTTCTTGTCGGGGGGAGTGCAAGATGAGAGATTTATAGCTAGTGCGTATTTATAAAAAGTTTCGTGATTACTATAAATAGTAGTCACGAAACTGTGCCAGTTGTTCGGCGCATGATTGGTTTCTTTTGTGCGTTCTCGAAGGGAAAATGCTCAATTTCAACGCAGTTTTATCATCAAGATAACATTAAATAATTAAAATTGAGCTGTGCAAGTTCAATCCTGACCCACTGAATAATGCACCTGAAAATAATTATAAATTCCAACTTTGTAGCTCCTTTTATTTACTGTACTCTACTCAGTACCTGTGGTACCTGACATAGCAACGAATCATGTTGCCATAACAACACCACGTGTTATCATAACGATACCACGTGATTACTGTTGTGGGTCACGTGGTTCATAACACCTGGTGTTTACATTGCTGCCAGGCGACACTTTATGCAAACTGAAATACTGTTAATTAGTAATCATCCAATAAATGATTGTTTAATTGACTTTAATTATGATTTACAAGGTAATTGCTGTACGATTTAACTTGGCGTTTCAGAATGCAGTTGGTATACAAGTTCGGTTTTCACAGACAAGTGTTAGAGATAGATGAGGGGGATGATAATATACGCATCAAAATATTCAACTCAATACTGCAGAAGGTCCGTGGAAATACTTCTTTAACTCATTTATAAGTCTTCTTTTATTTTAAATATTACTTAATCTTGTTTACTTACTTTTTAATACTTGATATGACTTATAACTACTTAATATAACGCATTCTTTAGCGTGGATGACATTTATTTTGAAAATTTAACATGACTATTAAACAAAGCCACGTTTTGTTTCTTTAAACTTCATAGACTTTTTTTCTTTGGTCAACATAAAACGACATTTAAATAAGAATAAAATGATAAATTTGTTAAATTGAATAGTACCTGCAAAAGCTGCGTGTTCTGTGCGTTACATACACGAGCAGCATGCAGCCGCGACGTACTGTGAGCCTTGACAAGCACACTGTACTTGTGCAATAGCAATCTGTATCCAAGTGAAAATAATAAGTACACAAGGCAAAAGTGCTATTATAGCGTCAATTGGAGCGTCTACTGCTGCAACTAACTGGTGACTGGTGACTGGTGACTGGTGACTGGTGACTGGTGACTGGTGACTGGTGACTGGTGACTGGTGACTGGTGACTGGTGACTGGTGACTGGTGACTGGTGACTGGTGACTGGTGACTGGTGACTGGTGACTGGTGACTGGTGACTGGTGACTCCCTCTCCCTCTCCCTCTCCCTCTCCCTCTCCCTCTCCCTCTCCCTCTCCCTCTCCCTCTCCCTCTCCCTCTCCCTCTCCCTCTCCCTCTCCCTCTCCCTCTCCCTCTCCCTCTCCCTCTCCCTCTCCCTCTCCCTCTCCCTCTCCCTCTCCCTCTCCCTCTCCCTCTCCCTCTCCCTCTCCCTCTCCCTCTCCCTCTCCCTCTCCCTCTCCCTCTCCCTCTCCCTCTCCCTCTCCCTCTCCCTCTCCCTCTCCCTCTCCCTCTCCCTCTCCCTCTCCCTCTCCCTCTCCCTCTCCCTCTCCCTCTCCCTCTCCCTCTCCCTCTCCCTCTCCCTCTCCCTCTCCCTCTCCCTCTCCCTCTCCCTCTCCCTCTCCCTCTCCCTCTCCCTCTCCCTCTCCCTCTCCTTCTCCCTCTCCCTCTCCCTCTCCCTCTCCCTTTCCCTCTCCCTCTCCCTTTCCCTGTAGAGAGTTGGTCATTATATTTAAAACTGAATCGAAGGCTTAAAGATCGTGTTTTACCTGTAAACAATAGCTTTGTTTCGCATATTTAGATGGTCGTCGTAGTTCAGGGTGACGGTAAATAATAGTATAGCTGACTACTCAATCATGACTTATATTACAACTTACGCCTTATTAGGTTAATTACAAGAAAGATTACAGTACAATTTCGCCGTCCAATTCTAACGTTATAACTTATACTCCATAACTACGGTAGAATTTCACAATAATTCTTCGTGGAGTTGTAAAAAGCTGTGTGAAGGTTCGTGGATACTGCCCGATCCAATCCCATGTTAGCAGTAGTCAAGTTATCTAGATACTGCCGCGAATTGTGTGACTATTAACCATATAGCAAGGCTCCAGCAAGAGTTAAATATCGGCGTTTTACTATTTCGAGTTAAACGACATCGAAAATTTAAAAGTTATTCGGAAAATACTTGTCAGTCGATATCCCAAAATAACATTGTCTTGGTCAATTCAAATTTAGTCAGCGGATGTTATGATAATTTGCGAAGGGAAATTACGCCTGTATGACACTTGAAATAATGAAGTTGACACAAGGGGATACTAACCTGTAAAATATCTTCAGTTTGGTGACCAGGGATACTAACCTGTAAAATATCTTCAGTTTGGTGACCAGGGATACTCACTAACCTGTAAATATCTTCAGTTCGGTGACCAGGGATACTCACTAACCTGTAAAATATCTTCAGTTTGGTGACCAGGGATACTCACTAACCTGTAAATATCTTCAGTTCGGTGACCAGGGATACTCACTAACCCGTAAAATATCTTCAGTTTGGTGACCAGGGATACTCACTAACCTGTAAAATATCTTCAGTTTGGTGACCAGGGATACTCACTAACCTGTAAATATCTTCAGTTTGGTGACCAGGGATACTCACTAACCTGTAAAATATCTTCAGTTTGGTGACCAGGGATACTCACTAACCTGTAAAATATCTTCAGTTTGGTGACCAGGGATACTCACTACCTCAGCTCTGCTTCTTCAGACATAATGAACTTGACTCTGAGTACAAGTTACAAGTTGTGGGAGAGGAGGACCGCTTCTTACCTGGGGATATCATCGAGATCGTCATCAGCGGTAATTAAATAAAGTTCATGGCATGTAATTACAATTTGTTAATAAGTAATTAGATATAATTTATGGTGATTAGAAGTAATTTATGGTAATAAGAGGTAAATCTCTATAATAACCCATTTCTGATATGACCTGCAAACGACTGGTAAATGATATGGGTGAGGTGGTTACTGGTTCTGTAACTTTTTTGTTGGAGCGAATTAGTGCATTTTAATATCCTGTTGTTGCTCTATAATATTGCTCAACATAATCAAAGAATTTTGTGGTTTGCAGTCGAATCATTTACGTAAAACCAATTTAGCCACTTAAATACCGAACATACCGTTACATTGCGGGAGGGATCAAAATAACGTATTTCCTTTTAAACGATTGAAAATTTGCAAAGTTTCGAGATCAGCTTTGCAACTGATATCCCACATACTAGAAACACACGTACAGAAATACCACGTACAATATATTATGTGTAGAATAAATACATATGTTGACTGTAAGATTTTACACAATTAATTAATTTAGTTCCAAGATTCCTAATCCTCTTCGCAAAGAAGAGTGTCGTTTTTCTTGTATCAACTATAAGACGCATAAAATATAATTATAAGAAAAACAGTTACCGTGATAATTTGTGTAGCAGTGAGTTCCAGACCGTTATCACAGATGATCTAGTTACACTATCGTGTCGCGCACAGTGTATATCTTCTTCTTGGGTGATATAATAGTGATATAATAGTGATATATATAGTACGAGATATTTGATCCCAGATAAGGTAGAAGTGCAGTCGTGTATTATCGTGTTACTGTGGGCTATTGTGCATTACTTTGCTTACTGTCAATAGTTCCTTAGGTGGTTACTGGTGACTGGTGACTGGTGACTGGTGACTGGTGACTGGTGACTGGTGACTGGTGACTGGTGACTGGTGACTGGTGACTGGTGACTGGTGACTGGTGACTGGTGACTGGTGACTGGTGACTGGTGACTGGTGACTGGTGACTGGTGACTGGTGACTGGTGACTGGTGACTGGTGACTGGTGACTGGTGACTGGTGACTGGTGACTGGTGACTGGTGACTGGTGACTGGTGACTGGTTACCATTGGCTGTTGTGCATTTCTTTGCTGTCCATAGTTTACCGTTTTTGGGTTTTTAGTCGATCCTCGCTGTATCAAGACTAACAATTAAAATGATGACTCATAGGGAACCGTACAAAAGGAAATTTTAATTCAATGAACGATAATTGAAATCGGCTAACGCGTGTCAAAAGATATTGAATATATTGGCAAATGACTCACGACGGTTTAATATATTTTAATTGATGTTTACTTTAGCCATGTTAGATCATCGTATTGTATCATTCTATATACGTTTTAAGCCAGCACTGTTTGTCGATTGAATCTGTGATATATATTCAAAACGTTCGCACGTTATGGAGATACTTAAACATTGCTATTTTGATAATGCGTCGTTGTCTTTTATTTGAAAACGAAAACTTGAACCCATAGCTGAAATATACTCTAATATGTCCTTATATAGGTATAAGCGTAATTTTTTTTTAAAAAGCTCGTTGGATGATCGCAAGTTTTGCGTTTTATACATCTGACCGACATTTAGTTTAAGTATGTAGTGTTGGGATCTAATGTTGATATAATGCTTGACAACTCGTCTGTTTCACTCCTCGCTGCACTACGTAATGCTATTGTCTATATGAGATATTGATTAAACATGACCCGTGGGATTCTTTAAAAGTCATACGAGATCATATAATATCACGTGATCACATCATTACACAGAATTCAGGTTATCTTCTTCATATTTCCCTCTATTTTATAACTTACTGAAGTAGATGCAGTTTAACTTTCAGTTATCAGCGTGCATTTTATCATGTTTATCTAACCAGTATAATTAAATTAAATATGTTAAACGTATAATTAATTAAATATGTTAAACGTTATCGACTATCGTGATATCAGTACATATTTTGAATTGTGACGTCACGATTAGTGTCGTGCCCGATAAGGATGACTAGGACTCCTTTTAAAACGTCTCCTCCGTTTTTATAAGTACGGGATTCAATGGTGTCAGTTGATTATCTGATAAATTTGTTTTGTTTCTTCTCTCGATCGGTTTCTTAATTCTTTGCCGTTGTATTTCTGTTTATTAGTCAATAAATCATCAATTCGTTACTAAACCAACTGACAAGCATATTCAGTGCTAATTTCCTGATCCCCAGTTTTACGAAGATTTCCCTTTGTTGTAGGAGTTAATTAATTTTTAATTTACCCTCAAAATCATAAATTCACAGTTCACACCCTTCTTCATGAACTTCAATTTGTAGCTGGCTAATTATAGATATGCCATTTGTTTTTGAACCAATTATGCAACTTGACTAATGTCGAAATAGCATCGTTTAAGTACGATCGATTTACTCCTCAATTAACCAATTTCCTTGCTTCTGGTCAAAAAAGCGGGCCTCGGATCCTTTGGTGCTCTGGGTGAGTGGAATTGGTTTTCCCTGGGGACCCTCTACCCTCTACTCGCTGACACCACTGACACCACTGGTACCACTGGTACGGGGTACGATGCTACTTCCTTACCTTCAATACCCTCGCGTAGTTGAATAGTTGTGCAGTTCCTTTTGATATAAAAATGATTAGTCCTTTTGCGCACATCTGAGGTGAATTCAGGCGGCTAGTCACAGAATGTAAATACTAAAAATATTCAACCTGTTAATCCAGTACCTGACATAATATACCTGACACACTGTTAATGATATGTTAAATATCCGAACACCTGGACAGTGGACATAAACCTAGCTGGTTATCTTTTACCTTCCGTCCCATTCTACTTTGTTCAATTTAGCAGTGAGCCAGTAATGCCACGCACCATTTGCACCACTTATCAGTCTTGATGTCAAGATCTTGTTTGTCTTTGAGTTAACTTTTTAAATCTGATCATGTGATATTTCAAAGAATGCAATTGTCTGAAAACAACACTGAGTTCCTCCTAATGAACGGGCTAAACGGGCCGGAGGAGGGGGGTTTAACCCCCACCCCCTCACTACAAGGCGACACCACACCCAGCGATGATATGCAGGTTACTGATATAGAGAGTGCCCGATGAGAGGATGGAGGAAGTAGGTCCGGATCTGCCGGACCTGCTCCGACACATACACAAATGTGAATCTAGAGGTAAATATAAACGGGGGTTAGTGGCGGGTGCCCTAGTCAGAGCACCGGCAGTTAGCACGAATCTCTGTGACAGTTGACTATCAGGTATCACCTGTTACGTTCATTCAGCTGCCTGCGATAAGTGGTTTAAATACTTCCCAAAGCAACTAGTGAAAGTTGTATATAATAGTTTTATATATTAAAATATGGCTAAATGTCTATGAGTTGCATCTTTTGTTTATTGAGTAAACATTAATTCTCTCCTTAGCTCATTATCTAAGGCGTTGCTTGATAGCGTGAGATTAACCATAGCCATTTGGTAAAGATTCATTGTATGATCGAATATCACATATAACATTTTTATCAAAGAGTAATAAATAACTGATAAAGATCTTTGCCTCTTGTGAAGTTCTTGGTTTAAGTATTATATATATTATATGTATCTGATGTTTATTCTGCATAACCTATTCGCTCCTGTATTCTGCGGCTCACTAAGTAGCCGGGTGGGGCGTGGGCGTTGGTAGAAAATAAGATAAATAGGTTCTTATTTACTTGGGTAAATCTCGTTGGTATAAATGAATATATCACATCAACCATAATCTGACTTGACACTTGACTTCTCTCCTCGTCACATGACTAAAAGTTTCAATTCGAGATTTCTTTGACAATATTTCTTTGATCCGCGTAAAATATTTGATGCTAAGTGTTTCTTGCCAGTTACGTTTATTTTTCTTATGTTTTGAACTCTTGCCTTCCACCCTTTATTAATGGCAGGGAAACATGATATGCAGCCTCATTTTCAACCACTTTTTTGCAGAAGTTTCAGTATTTCTCTTTTCTGTAAGTTGATATTAACTGATGAAAATAACATGGTAACAGATCAAACAAAAATTTAAACGTTTTACTTTTAGTGACGTTGAAGTTTGATGGTTTAACTTTTCGTTCAGTTCCACCATTACTTGCTGCTCTAAAAACAAAAAATGCAACTGCAGATTAAATCATTCTCAACAACTCCAAAATGTGTTAAAAAAGAACTACGACAATCATCATCAAATATATTAAAACATATTAAAAAAAGAGTTACGCCACACGTGTATCTAAATATTAACGGCGAGGGCGTGAGTTGTGGACAGTGATAATTGTTATATGATGAGCTGCTCTGCTATCATGTTTACAAACATTGCTCCGATGACTCAATCACTCGTGCTTACGATCTTCTAGCTCACTTGTTGGCTCTCATTTCTTAGCTATCATGTTGTTCGTTTGTTTGCCGAGCAGGAAAATCTCATCCGAGTCAGGTTGTGGATGTGTAGATCATAAGAAGGCATGGAGCACTTACAGAGATATTAAAGGTACGGGCCATGGCAGGTATTTTAGGCATATTTAGATTCTCTGAGACCTAATTTTAGCGATTACAGCGACCAACGGATCATTTAGATGATATTTTTGGTTCATAATGGGATGTCCCACGTAGTGTTCGTCAGTTATAGCCATGCATGTATTCAACGTGACGCAAATTGGGACCCACTTTCGTAGGACTTTCCTTTTAGATGTCTACTTGACTAAAATACTACAGTCAATTTGTCACTCAAGCTCTTCAAATTGACCCTTATGAACTGCCAGGGAGAGGCAAGCCAACTATGGTTAGTTGAATTGTTAAAAATCCTGAGCCTAACAGGGTCAATCCCGTCGATGTGTGATCTGAGGTGGAATTGTAGAGGAATTTTAGGGGAATTGTAGTGGAATTGTAGTTGGAATTGTAGTAGAATTGTAGTAGAATTGTAGTGGAATTGTAGAGGAATTGTAGTAGAATTGTAGTGGGATTGTAATGGAATTGTAATGGGATTGTAATGGAATTGTAGAGGAATTGTAGTGGGATTGTAATGGAATTGTAGAGGAATTGTAGTGGGATTGTAATGGAATTGTAGAGGAATTGTAGTGGAATTGTAGAGAAATTGTAGAGAAATTGTAGAGGAATTGTAGTGGAATTGTAGACGAATCGTAGAGGAATTGTAGAGGAATTGTAGAGGAATTGTAGTGGAATTGTAGAGGAATTGTAGACGAATTGTAGTAGAATTGTAGACGAATTGTAGACGAATTATAGTGGAATTGTAGAGGAATTGTAGAGGAATTGTAGTGGAATTGTAGAGGAATTGTAGAGGAATTGTAGTGGAATTGTAGTAGAATTGTAGTGGAATTGTAGTAGAATTGTAGGGGAATTGTAGAGGAATTGTCCTGTCCGTTAAAATCTCCTGCTAATCCTCAAGGGAGTTATAACAAATCTCCCAATTTTATTAAACTTCCGTTTTTGGTGACCCTGTTATTTAAGCCTCCCTGTTCCTTGCAGGAATTTCTTATCTTGTTTCCCATTTATTATCGTGAGTTTTTACTCATTTTACAATTCCTTACATTTTTCTTAAGACTAAACCGCTTAAACAGAAGACAACAACCTCTTAAGCAACACCCAACTATCCGAACAGATCCAAGTTGACACAGTTTGAAGTATCTTAAGTGCTTTTAGTACCGTAAGTTATAAGTATGACACCTGTATAGATGGGTAGTACTGGGTATCGGGGTATCACTCTATAATACTGGATCTGTCAATCTACAGTATGTAATAATAGAGTAAAGCTTCTCTCTCTCTCTCTCTATATCACCCCAAACATGGGTTACAGGCCAGGTAGAGAGGAGGGCCACAATACCGAGTGGTTTTATTGCACGTTCCTTCTCCTGCTATGAGCCTTACTGGTAGTTACCTGCCTCATGGTAGTGATCCAATGCTTTCACCCGTTTTCAGTTTACTGTACCCATTCTTTTCCTCAGCTGATATGGGTTTGTGGAGCAAGTTTTCTTTTCTTTTTTCCTTCCTTATTTTCGAGCAACTGCTTGTCATTACCTCCTCCTATTTAAGAAGGGATTTGCTTTGACAGGTTACTTCCAGGTGGTCGATCCTAAAATCCAAATTACATTAGTCCAATATGATAACCTGAATAAATTCATTTACTATTGACGCTTGATAATTTGGATCGACACACAAATTGAGAATTATTGTGTAAGGGGAGTGAACGTAAAATGAAATAGTGAGATGATGACTGAAGAAATAAGTAAGTACGTCCAAAATACGGGTACTTGGAGCTGATGATTTAAACATAACGAAACACAATGAAGACTAGGGAGCATGTTTATTCTTACACTGTTTATTTGCCTTGTATAGATGTTTTAAACACTTTGTGGGATCGCGTATAATTTTTACTTCGGCGGGGTTTCAAAGATCAAATATAATTTATCGCATAATTCATATTATAGGGGGCTTCTGGTTTTAAAATTTAAATCAGCCATATAATTTACCTAGACATATAGAATTGTAGGATTGCAAAATATAATTTGGACTTGGTATGGAGTACATGCGGGTATTATATACGAACAATTCATTGATCGCTTTACTGTAACACAACTTGAACTATTGCCGCATGTCTGGATCAACTTTGTATTGGGAGACAGTGTAACTACTAGACTTTTACACACTATACAAATGAATGTCTAGGTATTTGGGTTTAGTGGGAGAGCCGGGGTGCCCCTTAAATTAATTAGGGTAATTTAGGGAACTTAGTACAGTATGTACTCTAACAGAGGAATGTAATATTTGTACACTAACGAACCTGTGACTTGTGAGTTGTGAGTTGTGGGTACTTACTGGGTATTACTACTTGTACTACTATAACTGCTACATGTGATCTTAGATTACTTGATTCAACTTTTACATTCCACGAATACTATAATTATTATTATTATGTTTAGTAAAGTAACAGTTTTATAACCGCGTGTAATACGCTGGGAGTCATATATAATGCACATGTTGAGTGCAGATGAAACATTATGTGTCCACAACATCAATATCAATATCATCGGTTAACCGATCTTGATATAATAAAAGTTGTCATCAATCTTATTGTTCAACTATAAAGCTGGCATGATGATTGCATGTTTTTTTACATATTCGTAACTTAAAGCCAATAGTTATTAACAATAGCGAATATTATGGCGAGCTATTAACAATATAGCGACAATTATAGCGACTAATAATATTTTGTTGGGTGGTGTGTATTTGCGAATAGAGCTCAAACTTCGCATCTGAATTAGTGAACAAGCATATCGGAAAAATCAAGGCACTGGGACTGGACCGGGAATTGAACCCGGGACCTCCAGCTATCCGGACTGGTGTTATAACCGCTAAACTACCCAGGCCCTAGATACCCTGAAATTTCCAACGGCTTTGTTCACGTAATCATAGCTATTATTATCATTACTCTACTCATTGCATTCCCGGGTTCAATTCCCGGTCCAGTCCCAGTGCCTTGATTTTTCCGATATGCTTGTTCACTAATTCAGATGCGAAGTTTGAGCTCTATTCGCAAATACACACCACCCAACAAAATCATACAAATATATGCAATATTTAGACTACCCTTGGAGTGAAGTGCTTAAGTGTGTACCATATGTGTACAGATACACGAGTATTCTATAATACTTGCACTTATCTCCCACCCCAGTGTAAAGACTAATAATATTCTAATAAAACAAGGACTTTTTGCATATTATATATATCCACCACTGAAAGCCAATTCGTCATTAAAAAATAGCGACTTATCATGACTACAATAACTTTACAGTTACTCCAATATAACACAAAGTTTATTTCAGCCTCCGCGGAGCCTGCCAAGAAGGATTATCTTCAACACGACCTAGCGGTCAAGTCTTACAGGCTACCTGCATTCTGTGACCGGTGTGGCCAGATGCTAATGGGGCTCGTCAAGCAGGGACTCCAGTGCAAACGTTAGTTTCTTTGCTTTCTACTTGATTTGTGTTAATCATGGTTAACGAAGTTATCAAGTTAAATAATAAATAGATTAACACATGATGAATTTCACAAGGCCGCAATCAAAGAGTGATATTAGCTCGCTGGGTGATGATAAAATATTGAATAATTTGTACACTGTTAAATCATGTTCAGATAAAATTTTAAAAGAAATACCTTTAAAATATTTTAATAAGATTATTCGTGTGGGTAATTCATTATGTGGGTAATATATATATTGGTATATATATGGGTAATTCATTATGATCTAATAGATGTTAACCGCGCGTTCACGTCACATAAGTTGGTAACGTCACTTAAAAATTCCCAATCTGCCCATCAAATGTTTACAAGTCTTCTCTATAACCCGTACAAAACGAGGCTCCAACTCACGTCTCCATTTTTCCATAACCTCTGTTGAATTCTTACGAGTCGTCAGAGCCCCAACCTCAGACTCGCCCGTCCTTGACAAACTCTCAGCCCATTCTCTAACATTACCTGGAATATCTAGTTCCAAGAAAGAGTACAGTTTCTCTAGCGTATCCACGGGGTGGGTACTAATTTGAGAGTGTGTAACTTGTAAGTAGTTTCCTATCAGCCAGTCTGGTATTGAATCTGTGACAAGAAAGTTCTGGTACTCATGGTCACAGTAGTCTCTTGCTGTCTGCATGATCTTCCGCTTAGTCAGGGGCTTCACTGGAACTTCATCTAGATCTCTGAGATAAAAGTGGGGAAACTTTCTTCTTGAGTTCACGACCCCTCTGGGATCTCTTAATAAGTGGATGATTTTAACTTGGTGTTCCCTAATATTGGGTATCTCACCTAGAACTCGTAGGTCCCTGATCCGGATAGTTTTCAGGACTACAATTTCATGGTTTTGACAGAGTTGGGACATGAAGTGACGCGGAACTTCTCCGCACTCTTCTCTACCGAACTTGGTCAGGTTCTCCGCCGTTGTTCCACAGCTGAGTTTCAACATCTGGTTTCTGAACTCTGAGTAGGAGAAGATGGAGCATGAGTTGAGGAGGTGGTTTAGGTAGAGTAGTTGGAGCTCTAGGAGAGGGGTGGAGGGTTTGGAGCTGGAGATCTCTGCTCTGTGTTCCCACAGGATGTTCTGGAGGGTGATAGTCACGTGAGGAGGGTGATAGTCACGTGATAGTCACGTTACTTGTGTGTTACGATACATTGTAACCGTAAACATTCGAAATTAACAAGTTTACATGATGTTAGAAAAATGAACAAAAGTGCACGAACCTGATGGAGTGGCTCAAATAAATAGAACATCTCATTATTCTTGTTGAAGAACTCTCCCAAAAGTGTGCTGCCTGTTCTAAAGCCTGCCACGATCACCACAAATAACTTCTTTTTTCCTTCATCAGCCCTGGGTTCAGAGGCTGAAATTCTCCCTTCATCAGTCCTTGGTTCTGCAGTGACTGGAACTCTAGTTTCATCAGTCCCGCGTCTTGCAGAGTTAGGAATTCTGATGGCATTTATCTCCACCCAATTAGGGGTTGAAGTCATAACATGGTCGCTACCCTGTCGCGCTAAAGTCGCTTCTCCAATCCCCATCGTCCTGGTTTCCTCCTGAGATGTGGCACTGAACCAAGTCTCGCTGAGTATCAGTGAAATATAAGCGGAACACAGGAAAACCAGAAATATTATCAAGACCTTCAAAGTGATGTTCTGACGGGAGGTCCGCATGTCTATTAGAGTATCTGGTACCAGGTACTAAATGATACAGCACGATGTAAAATGTAACAACTGCAACTATTTGCTGTGTACAAACAAATGCGGTGACTGACACAGCAAATGTAACAACTGTAACTATTTGCTGTGTACAAACAAATGCGGTGACTGACACAGCAAATGTAACAACTGTAACTATTTGCTGTGTACAAACAAATGCGGTGACTGACAAGGCCAAGTGTTGGATTTCATCCAAATCTTCCAATGTGGGGAGGCACTGAAGTCCATGTGATTGGTATAACTGAGATATAAACTTCATGTGATGAACATCTCATAGATAATCAAGCAAAACTCATTAACTACATAAGATTTTATATTATGTATCGACCAGCAAATTTTTAGTGGACTAATTTTAACTTGATATTTTCTTGACAATTGCATACTTGAGCTCTGGTGGAAATCACACAACAGATTAAATTTCAAGAAATATTACTAAGATTTTATATCTGTACTGGTTATGACCAAAGTTTAATCGTTTACCAAGAAATAAATGAGTGGACATCTGCGATTGAGGATTTATAAAATAATTTACAGTTCCTTAAAAAGTGCCCCAACTGAGCACCCTCAGTATTGCCACCCTACCACTATCATCATCCACCAGGTTTCAATTAATGCCACAACGTTGTTTAGTTACTTATTGTCGGAGTATGTATCGGAGAGAGCTGATTGCTTTTAACAACAATTGGTGCTGCCAGCGATGTTGGCACTGAAGCTTTAATACACCACCGAGTACCAACAAACCTGCTTTCTTCCCATTTCCACCAATCACAGCAGTGCTACAAATCACGTGACCCACAGGAAACTTTAATTATAATCTGCACATTTTATCAAGCTATGAATAATCAGGGGGCACCACCATCTGACAATAGCCAACACACACATATAATATATAATCTTATATCACGTGGTCAATGAAATTAGAGTGATTTGTTGGTGAATTTAACGTGTGATCAACACGATAGGTACATATTACACCTCCACAATTCACATTTTACAATGTGTACTCACATTCTGTAAATTTTCATTTTCACATCCCTAACCAAACGTTTGGCAGTCCAACACAAACCTGGCCATAATTAGCCGTGAGCCGTGAAATTCAACATTGCCAGCTAGCACAACAGTAGTAGCAGCTAGACTGGGAACTATAACGGGGAGTAGGGGCTATAAAGTATAGAATGTAGATTACAGTGTGGACAATGTCACATATCTTATATATAATAATAGCTGTATAGTTTATTAGTTAGTTGTTAGTTGCTGCTGTTTTGTCATGATATCTAATGTAGGACCAATGTAGGACCAATGTAGGATATCTCTAATGTAGGACTAACTGCCTGCTCAATTAAACAACGATCACAGTACACAACATTACACATTTAGCAGTGTTTACACCTGATAAACACTTTACAGCTGATAGCTACCCACCTGAGTGAGAGATACTTGACACCACCAGCCTCTAGATAGTAAATATAAACTGAAAACAGACAAGATATTACTGTGTGTATTGTTGTGTACCAGATATCATTATTATAGAGTCACAAGTACACACGCTGTACAGAGAGAGAGAGAGAGTCTATGTAAAACTATTTCTAACAAGTTTCTACTCTTCAACTCTGTAAAAAATAGCAGGTGTGTGTACTGCTTTACTACTACATGACGCCACATAAACCTGTATATATTGCCTTTATTAAGCGTAAATAGAATGTAATTAGCTGAGTTAGACTAGTGACAATGCGGATATCTGTTGTTAGAGACACGGTGTTTTGGAGACTCGGTGTTTTAGAGACACCGTATTTTGAAAACACCGTTTTTTTGTCTTCAGATATGGCATTTCTACATTATTCATGAGTCTTCATCTAATCACGCTGACAGCTTTACTCTCTGGCAACCGTTCATGATACACCAACCAACAGTAATCTAAGTTCGTACAACAGACTTGAATTTATCAACATGAACGTCATATTTTTGTTGATCCAAATCTAATAGATATCACGGCAGTCTTCCAGGGATCAGTGAAGTTCTATTATAAGTATTAAATCACTCCTTGATTCGAACTACATATTTGTCACTAGTCTGCACACTGCAATGAAAGACACTGAAAACGTTTTGAAAATAAAGTTGGAATCTATCGTATCTGACGTCAGGTATGGTTCATTTCACTATCTAACGACAAGATTCATGCAGAATAACCTGCAGAATGACGTGACCATTAACGTCCTTGGTACGAAATACGTAATTTTTGCGTTCCTTTCATGATACCTATGTCGTATCATTTCAACGATAAGATTAAAAAGACGAGACGGTAACACACAATAAACAGTGCGGGTTTGTAGATCAATGAGGCTTGTAGGGTAAATGAATGGAGGGAACAATGTGTCACTGTTAGATGTTTTACAAGTAACATATAACTCCCACTGCAGGGTGTACGCGTAACTACCACAAGCGCTGTGTCTACCTACTGAGAGAATGTACGCCAAAGTCTCCGGAGGATCATGAAAGTGGGAGCGACAACTTCTCCAGCTCCGAGAGTCTTGTCCAGGTATGTTATATCTATTGAGGAAGCAGCATGCTTTGTTGCGCCATGCTGAGCCGCGCAATTTTTTGTATATCAACATTTTTAGGTAACTGTTTTTTGTTGTTAACATCGGAACTAACTAACTTGTTATGGCAACGGTTGTGTAGTCTTCCTTGCGGTTGTTGTTACAGTTACCTTGACAACGCTATCTCATTATGCACCGGCCACCGTGTTGACAAAGACAATTGAGCCTTAAAGACAGTAGTTGACCTGTGAACATGTTGCTATGACAACACAATCTACACAATGGAGCACTGTTAGAAGAAGGAAAATCAAAATATTGACATATTTTAATTTATCTTTCTGTACAAAAGGTATCTCAGAAATATAAAGTTTTATTGTAATGATTTCGAATTCTTCCTTCAAAGTTACTCCATAGTCCCATTACATATTATTACACATGATCAAGGTTCGACCGGGATCCCGGCTTAATCCCGGTCCCGGCTAAAATGCCGAATTTTGACCGGGACCGAACCGGGATTTTTTTCTAAGTTTAGAAAATAAATTTGTTAAATTATCGAACATTTTTTGCACAAATGAACGATTTTTTTGAAAAACTGAAGTTTAAAGCAAAATTCTTTACCAATTAATCAACAAAATACTGTCAGAGTTAAGTGCTGGTTTGTTGTGGTGAGCTGTGCTTGTAATCAATAAAGGATATTCCCGGTCCCGGCTTAATCCCGGTCCCGGCCAAAAAAGCGGTCCCGGTCGATCCTTGCACATGATGGGTAATGTCACATCAATTGAAGCAAGAGGGTTGCCGCTGTATCATTCTTTTGTTTTCATACATTTATTAACGATCAGCCGGGGGGGGGGGGGGGGGGGGGGGCGTAATGACTTCTTTTGGGGACTTGGGGAATTACGTCAACGATTTTACCCCGATTCCCCATGATTTTTAGTCCCCATTAGTCCCCAAAAGTCTCCATTAGTCCCCATTTAGATGATTTTTAGTCCCCATTAGTCCCCAAAAGTCTCCAATAGTCCCCATTTAGATTTATCCTACTCTTATCTTGGACAAAACATCTCGATCGTATCGTTATTAAACTAACTTGAAAACCATAAATAACTGTCAAAAATTCTGGGGACTTATGGGGACAAATGGTGAATTACGTCAACGAGTTGACCTCTAGTCCCCACGATTTTTAGTCCCCATTAGTCCCCAAAAGTCTCCATTGGTAGTCATTACTACCCCCCCCCCCCCCCCCCCGATCAGCCTTATTGATAACATGATCAAAGGCATCTTACGCCAACAACTGCCGTCGTTTCGTGGACTTAACATCAACAACAAAGTTCTAACAGCTGTATTAGTTATAAAATTAGTTCGTCGCCTCTGTTGGGAAACTGTCTCCACCGTCTCACCCTCATCTCCAGCCTCGAATCAAGTCTCGCCTCTAGAGAAATATTTGCTGCCGTCTTCTGCAGCTTGTATACAGGGTATACAGTATATACATGACCGTTGCTAAAAATACCACCCCGAACGGCAACATTGCAGGGAGAATCTCTGCAAACACTACATAGTCCTGCTTTATCTCCCGTTTAGCCTCCAGCTATCTGATTCTCCCAATCTGACTCACGTGACCCTTCCAGCTTGCTTCTAATTGGCTGCTGAGACAATCCCAGGACGCTGATTGGCGAACTGGCGTCTCCTAATGTATGCTAATATGTTATACAGAGTGGAGCTTTCAACACCTGAAAATAGCGAGAGTTCGCGCGTTTACACTACAACTTTCTTACCTTACTCTCCGGCCACATTCTCTGTTCCACATTTCAGACCCGTCACTTCAACTTCTCCACATCAAGCTTCCTTTTAGCTCATGACTCTCACCAGTTGCGAGATGATTTGTCCGTGTTGTTGTATTTTTATCGCTCATATTTAATTGATCGTCACTTTACTCTCCATCTTATTGCTACGTTGAATTTATTACTTTCGCAAATTACCGGCTTATTTTTTGGGCGCCGACGCCTCCTGCCCAGTGCTGACTTGCATAATATAACTTATATATAACTAACGTTGATATAACTTATCTCCTTATATGTCACGAAAATGGCGTTATTTGCATAACTTATGACAATCAAGCTGGACTAATAATATTTCCAAATCTCAGAGATCTAAAATATGGCAAGATCGTTTATCAGGACTGTGCGAGCCATTAAGTAATTTGCCGCTGGCCGCCGATCTCCTCGCATTTACTTTGTTCGTGTGATTGTTTCCTCGTTTTTAAAGCCAACCCCTTCCTCCCCTTTCAAAGTGAAAGCGAATACATCATCCCGCCGTGAAAGTGAAAGCCTGATGGTCAAACTGCTGCCGTCATGGGCAAGAGGTAGTTCTCGGGTGAGTTCCTCCTTTATCGTCTCTTCACAAATACCCAACAAACCCATTAAATTGTTGACATTAATAATGGGTGGTGTGCCTTGTAGATATCAAGACAACTTTCAGCTTTGTGTAAATCAAGACATGAATGTAGATTGCGCGAAGTAGTCTTTTGTACACTTATTTCGTTAACCGACTTCGAATCGTTATAAGTGTTTTTCGTTGTTACGTTTTCCTTTGATATTTTCTTAAATATTGTGCACCGGGACCGCCTATTTTTATCTTTGCCCACAATTTTGCAACGTACATTTAGCTAATCTTTGTATACAATTCACTGGAACAATTTCCACCGTTCGCTGCCCTCACTTGCCAACTAATCTCTTGTAACAATGGCTTAGAGTTCACTGGATCTTAAAGAAGCAATAAGTAATATCCGTGTTCTCCAACGACAACACCATGCTGATCATATGGCTGATTTAATGTTTCTAACCTAACTCCAACACATACAAGTCACTAATCCCCAACTATACTAACCGATTACTGTTACTAATTACAGTTACTAATTACAGTTACTTAGTGACTAACTGTTACCATCATTTCAGCAGTCAGCAGATTCAGGGTCCGCAGTGTCCGGCAGCATGAGCATGTCGGTGCCCCACCACTGGGTGGTTCACTCCTACAGATTACCTACTGTCTGTCAGTTCTGTAGCAAGCTGGTAAGTGTGTACCTTTAACTGTAGTTACCTTTTACAGGCTAAACCTTTTATTGTGCTACATCTTTGATGGTACACCTTGTATATTACACCTAGTTTTGTACTATTAAAAGTAACTATGATTTTATGTGCATAAAATAGTTGGTTAATTCTGTTGATCTCTTTCAGATCATCACAATTTTGCTCTTTGTACTTCGTTCATTGTTCTTTGCACTTTGCTTTTTACTCTTTGCTCAATGTCCTTTGCTCTTTTATCTCTACCTTTTGCTCTTTACCCTTTACTGTTTGCTCTTTACCTGTTACCACTTCCGCACTGCCAATACCATTGTTTTAGTGTGATCAGGATTATTATGTATGCTAACTGATAGATATCCTGTCATCTCACTAACTGACCCCCCCCCCTGTCTGTCAAATAATGTCGTCTACATTTACACAGCGCTCTGTAACAGAGACAGACATGTTGTCTTACTCGTTGACGCACACTTGACACGCTGTAACGCTGTAACGCTGTAACGGCGTTACACACCGGAGTGTCAACAGTGTAACGTGCAGTTAGAGCGTGTAAAGTTTACAGAATGACACTTCACGTCCGGTTCATTGTACACTACATTATCCTGAACACTAAAGACGTGCGCTAATTTCAACATCCGCCCAGTGTTGATATTTCAACATCCCTCCAGTGTTGATATATGTGTGTAATGTAATGCTCACACTCCACCAATTTTTCTCTCCCCCCAGCGCGACTACGTCGCCAGGCTAATTGTCATAAATTGTTTATTAATTAGCGCCTCTCTCCACGTGGTTATAATTGAGTCTGATAAAAGCTGCTGTACACTTTATCACTTAAAAAAGATCTGCCCCTGCTGTGGAGTGTGGGTGCTACATCCTCAACTTTAAGTACAGAAATCATAAATAATGTCGAACTGTAATTCCTTGACGGCACAAGTTAATATATTCTGATAGTGGACCACGTGATACCCTGTGGCTTGTTATATCATGGCTTTAATTACTGGTTAGTAACCTGGCACAAGTGCCACAATGCGAATAACATTAATTATAGCACACACGCACATGCAGCACCTTCAGCACATTCAGCACCTACCAATAATTAACTGATACAGGTCGGAGAAGGTGCTCTCTCTCCGCCTTAGCAGTGGGGAGGCGGTCCCGATCCCTTGAAGGGTACTGCTACTGTACAATTATGGGGATAAAGTTTCATATTTCTAACCTTGTACTATATTATTATAGAGTGATATGTGGGTTCTATATCTAGATGATTGTATTGATGTAGTTGTAGTGTGTAGTATTCGAGAGCAGCTACATGTAGGCTGTATGCAGCTTTATGAGAAGAAAATAGTTGTGATATACATATCGTGTGTTTGTGTTCAAGTGTGCAAAAATGTAGTAGAGAAGATCAGATTCGGGACTCCATTTAAGATATGGGTGTTGTTAATTACGGTTGAATTTTGACGATGCCGAAAACAAGGAAGAAAGACATGAGTCATTACAGGGAATAGAACGAATAAGAGCGTAATTCACGGGTTCAACAATCCATCAACAAATCGTAAAAACCCGGTAAAGGTCAAATTTGCCCAAAAGTTTTTCCGGAATGTCGAGTTCCCTTGATTGCAGGAAATAACGCCGGCTTTTAACAGAGCAATTAGTAATTAGGTAATGTCATTCGAACGTATTTTTATATTTATATCCTGTATCTCAATACTTTGCTGAATCTACAGAAACCTTGCTTCAGAACAAATCACCTGAGATCCGAAAATAAACTTTACTACACAAATACCTTCTTTTATTAGGGTTTTACAAACCCTGCAGTAATTGCGCATTATTTTAACAAATTGTCAACACTACTGTTTGTAACTATGTAGAATGAAGCACGCTTAGACTATTACACAAATATAACAGTGGCACTTCCAGCTCTGGTCGTGTTTAACTTAGGACCAGGTGCAAGATCCTGGACGTGACCTGGGACGGGAAGACCTTTATTGGGCGGGCTATTTTAATAACATAGACGTTTAGAAGCCGGCAACAAAATCGTCCGGGTCTAGTTCCGCGGCCGGTCCCTGGATTGTCCGGGTCTAGTTCCGCGGCCGGTCCTCCGAACAAATTGATATTGCTTTGACCGACAATACGTGCAGGAATTTTCCTCTATCTTTTCCCCCGGCTCCTATCATTGGCTAAAGTTTTAAAAGAAAATAAACAATCCTCACTGAAATATTCCCTGCGTTTGAATCGAATTTAAAAATTCTCAGCATAAATCAACCGCAATTTACGTTTGAGCCACGCAAATCCGACTGTGTTATTTTGTGATCTGCGTGTCAAGGTTTGTCGACGATTATTATCAAGAACATTAGCGCTTTCTAGCCCGTCTGACATTAGAATGTAATGAAATCTAATGTTCAGTAGCTTTTAAAAGATACAGAGACACGCTAGTAATTGTCACCATCACACACACACACACACACTCACTACATCAGTATAACTCACTGTTCTAGTATATCACTGTGAGGGGGGAGGCCACAACATCAAAACATGGTAAACAGCCAACACACTAGACTACTACACCGTACTCGGCTTTTTGTTACTTATATTTACTAATTTACAGCTATTGTATTTACAGTTACTGATTTACAGGCATAGGTACGTGTTATAAGGAGATGGTATAGGCTCTGCCACGTGGATTTCATTGGGTGACTCAACTTTAATGATAAAGAACTGTAGGTTAAATGATGAAAGGTTTATTTCAAACTCTAATTCTATCACTCTCCACAGTTGATGGGTCTGATACGACAAGGAGTACGATGTAAAGACTGTAAGTACAATGCTCACAGAGACTGCTCCAAGAAGATAGGAGACAACTGTCAAGGCGACATGCTGTACATATTCACTAACTCAGGTATGTGTGGTATGCACACACTTTACACACATTTTAACTCTATGGTGAACCCTTACAAATACACCTGTAGTTTTATGACACATCACTATGTGCAGACAGTACGAATGTACGCTGTGTTTTAACGGACATTTCATCCAGACTCCACTGTGACAACGGACCAAAACCCAACTCGTGACAAACTGACCGACAAAAACACGGACAAACAGACTTCAGAGACACAGAACGTTCCAGAAAAACCACTCAAACCACTGAGAGGAATGTCGACCTCACGCACAATTTCCTCCTCCACAGTTTGCAGTGAAGATACTCTTATAGGCGCCATGAGCACGGGTCCTTAAATCTTCTGCTTTATAATTTGCATTTACAATAGCTCTGAGAGCAATTGTGTGAGCATTATTTGAGACACAAACCCTGTACCAAAATCTCTGCATTGGTGCAATGATACAGTGGCTATTTTAGCCACTGAGCCTTGGCTAAGGTTCTACATTTCGTGTAGCAAGCGAGCCCGCACCGGCCTATAATAATATGAGACGTTTATATACCATAAGTGAAGTTATGTTATGGCTCATGTAAGGCAATCTATTAGAAATGTGAATTATTCAAAGCTCCCAACAATGCTAGCCATGTTTGAGTTCAATAGGACGCAGTCGGTTATGCTAAGTGCAAATTTGCTTCTATTTAGATACAATACAGTAGGTTGGGTGCCTTGACAATATTTCCCCTCCTACGAAGAGTCACCGTCAGCTAATAGCAGCCGACTTCTTTATTGTTATTTCTAGACTAAATAGGGAAACTCATTCGGCTCATACTGGATGGTGACTTTATGGAGCGCGCGTATACTCTTTTTATTGTTAAAGAGCCTCAATTTATATTTTCCATAACAATTTGCGCGCTGCGCGCACTCTAAAAATGTTTTCTTTAGCTCCATAAATAAACTAGTAATTGATTATTTATACAGACGCTTACGGCAGACTACTGACGGTTGACTTCTGACTACAGTCTATTGAAAGAATCTCGGAAATCGGATCTTTTTCAAGATTTCCATGAATATTTGTACATGAAATATCATAGTGATTAGTGTAGAAGTGAGCACGTCATCTCCTTATTCAATATTAACATATTATATCCTTTCAGAAACCAATGCGTCGACGATTGTGAACGATTTCAGGTGGGATTTAATAATAATTTCACAGAAATTTGTCTCGCGCAATTCATGATACTTATGACTGAAAGTTGCAGCGCATCCTTCGATTAATATTACACATTTTTCTCGAGTAAACGTGTAATCATACCGGGCCCAGTGCGGCAAGTTTTACTCAGATCTAACTTTTTAATAGCTCAACTGTAATAATTATTGTTGATTAAACAGCACTATACAATCCAAAATAAATAAAATAATAAATTGTATGTTTGTTATTTAAATGAACATTTTAGTGTGCGTGTGTGAGTTTGTAAATGTACGTGTGTGTGAATAAATTATAAATGTGTTTGCGCATGTGTACTTTGAGTGTGCACGTGTCCACGAGTGTAACTCACAGCGTGTTATTTAGGAATAGGTCGGACAGTAAACAGTGCGGTGATATCGTGTGTGGGCGAAGTGTGTTTTATGGTAACAGTCTGGTTACCCAAGATGACCCCTTCTCAAACCAAACTGATGAGGAGCCCGCGGAGGCCACCAAGGAGCCGTTTATCTCGACGGTTTCTTTCCGTGGTCCTGAGGAACACGAGGCGGCGGGATCACATTACAGCAACAGCTCGTCTGCAGTGGAGCGCGAGGACCTGGAGCGAGCGATGAGCAGTATGACCCTCAAGAGCAAAACAAGGTGCCTGCTGTGTGTGGGCTGCATTGGGTTAAGTGTCAGTGTCCGTATCTTGAAGTCTCTAGAAGATTACAGTTACCAACTCTTTAGAGCTCGTACTGTAGTTATCTAAGACCGGGAAGATAAGAATACTGATCCGTGTGTGATTGAGCATGCTCTGATTCTAGCTACGTGTGAGTTTGTGTGAGTTTATATGAGTTCCGATGTGAAAGTGAGCTCGAGTGGCTATGCATGTGGGTGTGTGTGTGTGTGTGCACCATTTCTCCGTAATAAACCGTAAAACTGTGTAACCATTATCAAATTAAATCCTCCTAAAGGATGGGTGGGATATTGAAAAGCTGCAATGATTTGCGGGTGTGATTGAGCATGTTGTGTTAAAGCACAATCTTTGAGATTATTATCCCCTGCTTAGTGCGTTACTGGCTACATGTTTTCTAGACCAGGCACTTTGTCTCACTCATAAGTAAGTGTCGATCAGCTGCTTATTTTTTCCAAAAACCACATTTTTACAAGCTTGTTATAATTTATGAAGCTAGTTGTGCTTTAACAGGCTTGTCATACTTTATTAATCCCGATTCCCGTTAAAATGCTGTTAATGGGGATATTCAGCCTGAAATATTGACAGGTATGCTACCAGTCCCGTGATCGAAATTAATTTTTCATTTTTTGACTGCTCTCTGCATTCATGTGGTTTAGAACACATATATAACTATTTTTATACATAAATTTCTATATATAAATCTACTGGGGAATAAAACTACCAATTGCTATAATAAGTGGTAAACAAAATGAAAACTCAGTTTCGACCACATTTGGATGACATCACGTGACCAGTAGTATACCTGTTACTTTCTGCAATTACAGCTATTTAAAAGCTATTTAAAAAATCTCCCTAAACCTGCACATTATCCTATTGATCAACGATTGGTATGCAATATGGCAGCATATAAGTTTACCATAATGGCCATCAAGAGAGCTGGATCTTGAAACTAACACCGCAGTGTTAACAGCAATAGTACGTTGGAGGATCTGGAAGAGCATCCAGAACACGGAGACGAGAGTGGAGAAGCGGGCCCGCTCAGCGAGCAGATGATTCCTGTACAGAGACTGTGCGTCAGTATTCGGCGCACGCATCGCCGTGAGAGTAAAATGATAAAACAGGGATGGATGAATGTCAAGTTCGATCTTTCTGAGGTGGGGAATGTTTATATAATGAGTCCACTTTTAGTTATGCATGATGGATAACGTATAGATATACACTCTTTTAGTAAGGATGATGGATAGTAAAGTAAGTTAAAAATTTGAATGTTAATTAATTAATTACCTCATAAATAATATTAAATTTCTTTACAGAAACTGGGTGGAAACCAGCTCCCGGTATTCGCAGTACTGAGTTCTAAAAACATAACTTTCTACGAGTCTGAGAGTCCAGAAACCCACTATTTGAAGGATCTCGCACTGAATGATATTCACTTCCTCGAGGTATATAATCATTATGCAACAGTTATTTTAAAGGGGAGGGTGATGGGAGGCTCCGACTAAACGCATGCCCCTCAAATTGGCTCTTATTACTATTAAATATACAGGGTGGGCCAAAAGTCAGTGTGCAAACTTTGGCCTTAATAGCTCAGTCACTGAGTGCCCAATTGAAATACTTCCTTCTGGTACGACTTAGTACCACCACTGGTTCGAGGAATTTGTCAACCCGAAAAATATTCGCGTTCATTTTTTTCAAATGGAGGTTCATTTTCACATTTATTTGATAGTTTGGATAGTCGGATCAAGCTCAATAATATTGAATTGTGTTTGGCCATTCGAATTACGTTTGTCCTGAAAGAATTAGAACTGTAGCTTCTCAGATGACCGAGATATGAAGCATAACGAGTTAATTCATTACGTGTGATCAGGTGATTGGTTTACCTAATCACGTGATAAGGTGACCCCGTTAACTACCCCGTTAAACATTATGGGAATTGTTAAGGGTGCCCAATTAAGGTGTCGTGTCACGGTGTCACATAATCACCCAGTCAATTTTGTTAACGAGATACAGAAAGTGCTTGATAACTTCGTCATTTCTAATCCGTTTTGCCTCATGTTTTCAGATCATATGCAACATTTGATAATCTACCGTCTCTGAAAAAATTAGGCGTTCAGCATGTTCAGAGAAAACAATATAGGTGTTTTAATATTGAATGGGCGTGGTCTAAAATATTCGAATTTTCAAATTTTGACGACGGAATCCTCGAACCAGTAAGTACAGTATGCCATCTGCAAAGCAACAGCTCTCAAATATAAAACACGGCGGAGGTATAAGACCCAACGTTTGCACACTGACTTTTGGCCCACCCTGTACATATATTTCGTTGTCAAATGGCATCTTTTCAAGTTAAGCTTAACCAAAAAAGATGCGATTTGGCGTTACGAAATTAAGTATTCATATTGAAATCTTAAACACTTTCCTTAAATCGCATCTTTTTGAGTTAAGCTTAAAGTTAACACAAAAAGATGCGTTTTAGCGACGCGTTATAAAATTTTTCAAAATATTTCTTAAACCGCATCTTTTTGAGTTAACGACACGAATAACGATTCTAGCTTTCGGTTAAAAGCGCATCTTTTGGCGTTAAGACTAACTCCAAAGGATGCGAGTAAAGAATCAAAAGATGCACGTTCACGACTCGGGTTTTTTAAGATATTTTTGCGTAGAAATGTATCTTTTGAGCGCCGAAGCGCAATGTCCAGGGTGTCACGGGGCCTTATTAACTTATTCAATTACGGCCAGATTGTTTAATATAAAAAAATCCGAATAATCAATAATTTCATTTCAGGTGGAGAGCACGACGACTAACGGAGCTCTTTTTGATATCCACACAAACCACGGCCTCATCAGCGTCTTCCCACATGTACTCGTAAGTTTACTTAAAATACCCAAACTGTATTTTATGGTTGAAACCCAAACTTCAGTGTGAACCTTAAGTGATCAGTGCATTACGGAACGGGTTTTGTTTTAAACTCGCACTTTAACAACTGTGTAAAATTTAGGAGTCACTTTCAAAATATTGTTTCCAGAAAGTCGATGGTGCGGATGAGAACTCTGTGGTTGAAATTAAGACCGATCAAAACTGGTCTGACGCCATAGTTCAAGCTATGATGCCGGCTTACAATAAAGAGGAGAGAAAACACAGATGTGGCTCTGTCAAACGTTCCACCGGTAAGTATACCACACTCCAAATGGTGTGGCATACCACATCACAATTATGGTGGGGTGGCATTTCACACCACGCTTTTAGTTGGGAGGCATTGCACACCACGCCTATTGGCAGTTTGATCTGGCAATATTTGATTTTTCTGATTTAAGCTGCTTAAATTAGAACACAATATGATTTCTCCGCTGTCCATGGGATTGTATGTTAGATTGTTAGTTGTTGAAGATTATCCCTGTTTTTCCCACCACATAAAAGATCTATTGATATAGCATACAAGATGTGTTTAAATCTAAAAAATCGATTATATAATGTTTGTTTTTCGATTTGGGATTTTAATTATTTTTAGCATATATGTTTACATTGATCCTTGTTTTCCCAACCATGAGTGTTCTATCAATATAGCATACAAGCTTTCAAAGAAACCGATTACATACTGTTTGTTGATTTGGGTTTTTAATCGTCTGATTGTTGCTCTTTTCCTTAAGCATTGCAATATTGACTGATTGCTGTGGATGTTGAAGCCTATTACCACTAAACTAACCAAACAATAGGTTCATCATACTCAGGAAGCAGAAAGAAGAAAGCAGTCGAGCAGATGTCCTTCCCGACAATAGATAAACGGGACATAAGCGAAGTGTTCCAGATATTTATTGATGACATGGTGGGCAGCGGACAGTTTGGAGCAGTGTACGGTGCTATCCATCGACAGACCGGTAAGTAGACTGACAGGCACACCCAAACAGACAAACACTCACACAGACCTAGCTTAATTTAACTGTTTAGGATCCTGCGGGGTATTCCGTATTAGTTTTCTCGATAAACAGACCGACAAACAGACCGACAGAGCAACTAATTAACCCTGGACCGAGTACAGAAGAACAGTTTTGTGACCGATAAATGATATATAGACGTTCGTTACAGGTCGCAAAGCAGCTGTTAAAATAATCAAAAAAGAACAGTTCGGACAACAGAGACGGAATATTGAAAACGAAGTTAAAATCCTGAAGCGCGCTACATTTCCTTGCGTGGTTGAGATGTTGGTTAGTGGGCCACTAATTAAGCTACTTCAAACACAAAACACAGCACTATGAATGAACTTGTTTGTGTCATATTGCTAAAATGAAAACAAATTTCTGTGCCTTTAACACCTAGTGTCTACCTCAGAACACATTCGAAACAGATGGTAAACTGTTTGTCGTGATGGAGAGGATGCACAGTGATATGTTGGAGATGATCCTCAACTCCTCACAAGGACGGTTGGATGAGAGGAGCACTGCACTTCTTATGGTTCAGGTATTTTTAACCACCACAAGACTAATCAATAAACATTTGTTTTGTTTCGGCGAATCTTTGTTTTGAATAAAAACCAATGATATTATGCACCGGCGAATCTTTGATTTGAATGTAAACCAATGATGTTATTCACCGGCGAATCTTTGTTTTGAATAAAAACCAATGATATTATTCACCGGCGAATCTTTGTTTTGAATAAAAACCAATGATATTCATGGAATTTTATTAATGAGTTCTCTCCTCCAGGTGATGTTCGCGCTGAAGTATCTGCACTCCTTAGCAATAGTTCACTGCGACCTGAAACCAGAAAACGTTCTCCTAGCCGAACCTCACTCTATGCCCCTCGTCAAATTGTGTGATTTCGGTTACGCTAGAATCATCGATGTTAACCAGTTTAGACAAAGCATGGTCGGTACTCCCGCTTACTTAGGTAAGTTTTTGTACAAGTTTGTGGTTATCAACTTCTGTCCAATTGAAACTCTATATTTTTTGTTAAACTAAAAACTTCCCTATTATATATATCTACTACAACACTCACCATAACTCCATAACCTCAGCTATATCTAATCTAACACGCCTCAACTCACTCAGCCCCAGAAGTTATTTCCCACTGTAACTGGGACCGCAATATCGACGTGTGGGCGGCGGGCGTAGTCATGTACGTCACCCTCAGCGGCACATTTCCCTTCAACGAGGACGAGGACATCTGCGACCAGATCAACAACGCCAGTTTCATGTATCCCAGTAACCCCTGGAAACAGATTACCACGGATGGTGAGATGATCTCTTAATTTGAATCACATTTTTTGCCTAAGTTGAAGCGATACAGTTAACTAATATGTTCTGAAAAATAGCTTTCATACATTATTTCGTTGCATTCCACTGTTTAAAATCACAAATACTAACACCCAATTTTTCAGCTGTCGACCTGCTAAATCACATGTTGGTGGTAAAACCACACGATCGATTTGATGTCCACAAAACCTTATCTCACAGATTCCTGTCAAACAGTTCTTGTCTCACTGACCTTACCGCCTTAGAGGCCAGACACGGCGTTTCAATTACTAATTAATCATCTAGATTGCTAATTGATCAATTAAATCGCTAATTGATCGATTAAGTAATTAACACACGTCAATCAACCTTCAATACACTCAATGACTGTTTGCGCCGCTTATTTTATTCAAGTGAACCAGGAACTGTGCCCGTTTATTATGACCCAGGTATGAAGGTATCACGTGAAGTTAGCACGTGATTAGTTTTTGGTCGTCACTGTTGTCAGATTCTTACGCTGTGGTGTTTGACACTATAAGTTCAACAGTGTAATGAATAGATATTCGCCGCGCCAATTTATTTTTACAGTTTCTTTTTACCGGAGCAAGTGTTTGTTGTCACCTAGCCCGTCCCAGTGAACCCTTTAGGAGTATATTAATTAATTAATTGATAATTGCATTATTTGAATCTGTCTGAAGACTGAGGTATATTATCGTTAACTATAATCTGCGGGTATTGGTAATGAATCGTCTTTAGATAAATATGTGAATATACCTATCGTTTTATTTCTGGATTTTTCAGCGATATGTTTGAATTATTGTTTTGTCAGTGAAAGAAAGTGAAAGTATAATATGCGTTTTTAGCATATGTGAATTTTTAGCATATATTGACGGATGTGAAGGAATATGTGTTGACGGGATGAGTTTAATTAGTTAATTAATGATTAATACGAGGAAGTGTGGAAAATTTTTTTCTAAATTTTTAGTAGCTTCAAGTAATATCCCTATTTACATTACATCCTCAACGTCTTGACTTTTAGTAGAACTTGCTCATATGCAATAACTTTTGAGCAAATGTGAATTGATTTACCCTCCTCAAAAAATATTTTTATAGAAGTAGATATCACAGTGGATAACATCGAATGGTATGAGTTTTTCGTTTTCCATCATTTTGCACGATGTTTTAAACTTAATAAATTAATAGATAGACTTATAGTTATTGATGGGCAATAAACTCATGTTTGTTATGTTCGATATGCTGTGCTAGATAGACCAGTAGATGTTTTTGGTAGATCTCAGAACCGCTTCTTTTATTTCCATAAATCTCAATTTAGTTATTGACCATTAAGTTTTTTGCAAGGATTACCGTGTTGGTGTAGTAGCATATTTTTTGCGCGATATGTTTCAGCATTTTGTTTCACAATACCGTCTTATATTTGTGAGAATTATGTATATATTTGACTATCATACAATTTCAAAGAGAGAAGCCTCGTCTCATTTTGCTCTGGTCGGGTAAGATAAGGGAAATTTTAAAAAGAGATCTCAAAATCGCTCTTTGGAATAGAATTAATAATTGCAATATTGATATGTGTTATGCAATTCATATTTTTGGTTCTAAAGGGATCCACGAATAGCAACTCAATGCTATTACTACAGTTGCTTCTCCACTTTTTGACGTCTTGCTCTTTGTTATACGCGTACGTCCGTGCGACATTTAATTCCCAAAATGGTCAAATCGCATTATTTTTCAAAGCAGTCGCTAAGAGAAGGTCTGAAGAGATAACTTTACTATTGGTAATACAATAGGCTTACTTGATTGACGTAAAATATACAAATGCACCATTCCCAAGAGACCGTGATAAAAACTTATTATACTCAACCGATCTGTTTCTCAAATTTGGGCATCTTTAAGTTAAATTATTTACGGGATAGCTTCACGACGATGGACGACAATGTTCATTGTTCATGCATAAATCTTCGCCAAAGTGTTTCAGTCAGAGTATGGCTCCACCCTTTAATCAAAGGGGTTTCAGTCGGCTGTCCATACCCTCAAAGGAAATACATTTTCTATAAATATTGTGGAACATTCGTCGCAATTCTATAAACGGACTTCGATGTATTTGTAAGAGTCGCGACAGAAGCTCGATCAAAGCAGGTGCAATTATGAAAAATTGTAACTTCGAAAAGGCATGACCAACTCCTTATAAGGAAGTTAAGGAATACGCTCAATTTTGACAGGGTTATAAAAAATAATGAACTGTTAACAGAAAATGTGAGAGGTTATCGGAAATTTTTTTCGGGTTTGAGTATCTTGAACAGGGGATTCCAATTCAGCTTGGCGTTTTAACTCAACTTCCAAATCCTTTAGTGATACCCCAGAAACAAAATAGATGTTTTTTAAAAGTAATATAAAAGCATTCAGTTTATCAGATTACATTTTTAATCAACTGATATGCCTATGGCACAGGCCATAGGTCCTACTCTTGAAGTTAATATAAAACCAGCTGTATGTACAACTAATTTAGCAAGAGATATATAAATACAACATACATGCAACTCAAAGCAAGAAATCATAAATATTAGTAAAACAAAACGCGAATCTTTATACTCAAACAATCATCTGTTCGGCAACCACTAAAACGGTTATTAGTTCTATTAGATTCCCTAACTGCATAAATTTACGCAGAACAATCCCTTTTTAAATTGTTTTAAACCGGCGATTGATGAAGGAACTCGAGGAAAGACGAGCAGTAATACTGGTCCTAAACTCTGGAAATGGAAATTCAAAATGTTAGGCCCATTTTTCGAAATACGTCAGATCGTTCAATCGGTCTAAAAAAACTGACTTTCTCCAAAATGATGACTGATTTATTATCTAAAATCTAGATCTAATAAAAATTGTAAGTTCATTGACAGAAAGTTTATTAACAAATTTCCAGGGTTTTAACGGAGATTAGTAAAAATTTTCCTGCAGAACAGGGGCTAAACAAAATTTAAAGAAAATAAATTTGCAAATTCTAGAAAAATGCAACATATTTGTTTTGTTCAATGTTCATACTTCATACCGGTTACCGGATAAACGATTTAACTTTACCTTACACAGAGATTTTCAGATCAATGAGAAGGTTCAAAATACCCCTTGTAAAGCAGATTTATAATTTTGAAATAGCTCAAGAATCATGAATTTCCATCTCGAGATATTGCAGCTTATCCTTTTTCGAGCTCTTTCAAAAAGCACCCGCCGGTTTGAAATAATTTGAAGAAGGGAATCCACTATTTGTTGTTACAACTCTAACGACCCCTAAATCACTTATAAGATAAAAATAGATCCTGTTCAAAGTAAAACGCACAGTTTTCGAGCTCCTGTTTTAGGGGTTGCAACCCGCTTGTTGGACCTGATCTGTCTTACTAATTCAAAGAACGCTTCGTCAACGTTTAGTCTTACTTTGGCGCTGGCTTTCACAACCGGGATCTGAAAAGGTCATAATAATGAAATATGCAATGAACAAACTTAGCCTTAAGATGAATAAAATACACAAAGTTATCGAACTCGAAGCAGTTAGATGATGAATAAAAGGTAAGCTTTAAATGTAATTTACACTCATGTTTTTGGCAGCCCGGTCTATTCTATCTTCAGACACAGAATGTTCATTCTTTAAATCCCATTTGTTAGCAACTAGCACCATCGGAAACCACTCCCTGGTAAAATTTGTTCGTAAGTAAATAGTAAATGTGTCAATACACAACATCATATATATTCAAGAGTGCAATTCAAGATCCATCATTTGATTAACGCTGCGCGAGCCATGCATGCGGCGCGCACAATATGAACACAGTAAATGACAGGACGATTATGTTGAAGTTCAAAGACGTCATAGCGCCTTACAAATAAAATTATATTTCTGTTTCCGCTTGAGGCCTTATATTTATATCGAAGAATTGAAGTTGTTAAAAGTTCGTCATCTGTCACTGCAAGCTCGATAAAGTGTGTCATATGTCACATGATACCCTATCAGCAACTTCATTAAAGTTCCAGGGCATATCACCGTGCCCTCGATATTTAATAGGAAGTTCAAATGGCAACGGCGCTTTATCACAAAGTTTCAATTTACCTGAACAGCATGAGGTGATGATAGTATGATGTATTATTCACACGTTATGCAATATGTTAAATTTAGCCCACAGGATAAGAATACATTGACGATATTGTAGTCGGAGAGACAGTGTTAAATGTCCGTAAATCTAGCAATTAACTATGGATATATTACTAAGTATGGCTTTGCAATTAATTGACTATCACATACAATACGTCAATAACCACTGCCAAGTTGCACTGTTTTTATTTTCAAAGTGATAAAATGTGCTTTAATTTATTAAAATAAGGATGAGTATGTGTCAAGGGGGAAGCCAACCAAATCCTGTTCGAAACCCCAATTTTTAGTTGAAGGTCGACACCTAAACCTCTCGACACCTAAACCTATACTTTAAACCTTGTTTCCCAAAGTACGAGAGTTAAAGCACGGAAGACAGGGTGCCAATTTCTTAATTCTCGCCATATAAACTATATGTGACCAATTTCAATAGTATGAATAGGAACACTTCTAAATGTGTCCACTCGTAAGAGTCGTGATCCAATATATTTTAACAATGGTTAAGGAGAACCTCCAAAATGGACACATTTGTAATTGGATCCACGCCACGAAAAATAAACAAGTTTTTATTGCGTTACAATGAGATGCTATTTCTAACGATCAAAAATCCAGTAAAAAGTAAAAACTATCTAATGTAAAGAGTCATTTTCACTGAAGAGTCTTTAAATCCTTATTAAAGTCTAGATCTTAAAATTAGATCGCATGTTACGTTTTGCTTACATCATCTTGGTCTAACAAAATAATTCGCATTTAAGGAATTAGAATGCGATTTAAGGAATTAGAATTTACCGTGAAGTTCACAGATCCAACACACTTAACAAAAGTAAGTATCCTACACACCCAAACAATACATGGGAATGTACAAACTACACTATACACATATACTACACAGAGAGTACATACTAAAGTACACTATACACACGCACACACACTACAAGTGTAGGGTGTCATGGATAGTTACATCCTATACAGCCGGGTATATTGCTAGTCTTCTAATCACTTATCGTATCAGGGAGCTATACTATTATTATAGGTACAGTGTACACACACCAGTTAGCCACTGTCAGCTTTCACAATTATTGTTATCGCAGTTAATGTTATATATTATAATGTTTTATATGTTGATAAAAGTGTTGTTGGAAAGAAAAGTTGATTTATTATTAGTTATTCTGTGTTGTTAATTAATAAATTCGCGGGTGATAGGTCAAAATATGAGAGGTTGTGCTTCGTTACACTTCGATTAGAGATATAAAGTTAGAGCTGCAAATAGATTGTTATTTGATACTACTGACAAAATATAAATTACAGACCAGCAACCTTTCACAGTTTCTAATTTTCCGCCAAATTTCATGCAGCTCACGCCCACCTGACATTTGTCAGCACATTTGAGCGCTGCTGAGTACTGATGCGCTATTGGGCGCAATGTAGTGTGATCACCAATATTTGAGCGCAGTAAAATTGAGTTTATACCTTTATGGACTTCACTTTTTTACTTTGAACAGTCGAAAATAAAGTAGAACACAATTAGAATCAGTTTACAATCAAGATTTGTGTTCATAATACTAAGTAAAATTCACTGAGTTGAGATTCTACCATTGTAGTTAAGGACTTGTATTGTCTTATTGTAGCCATTTTGTGCGATCTGGTCGATAAACGAGCGGAATAAGTTTAAAATTAAAGATAAACACGTTTCTGTAGAAATGTTCTCAAGATTTCTGCTATTGTGCTTAATCTAAACATAATGCTCACTAGAACAAAACAATTAAAATTAAATATCACATTCAGGAGTGCGATTTAGTGCAAAATTAGTATTATCCGGCATTTGTGATGAAGTTAAAACTCACTCCACTTAAGGATTCAATAGTTAATTTCGGGCTACCCCTTGCGCTGTAACTCCATACTGCAATGTTACTTACTGAAACATACAAGTTTCTTGGATGAGGTCATCAATTTCAATGAAACAGTTTGACAAATTGTCAAATGTTCCGTTACGTTTTGAAATGTTTGGTAATGTTTTCTGTTCGATAAATGACAGAACATTGTTGTCATTTTACACTATTGAGAAATTACGTACCACCAAAAAGTTGTCTAGCAGGAAAATAACTTCAAGTGCAGACAGGGTATTTCAACACAGTGACCAACCCGACATACAGACGGAATTAAAAGAAAACTTCTGGCAATTACTACATTCCATTAGAAGCACAGAGATAAAGTGCAGACTGCACATAATTATCACGCAGGTATGTTGCAGGGAGAATGAGACGATAACATAGAATTGCTGGTATGTGTAGTGTGTACGTAACTGCTCAGACGATTGCATTGGCACAACCCGGAAGTATGTGGAGAGATTTGTGGAGTAAAAAAAGTAATAAATAAATGTTAAAATGAGGAAATCAATTGCGCAATTACATTGTGATCATCATTAGGTAAAGTGTGATCACAAGTATTAGATAACTTGTGTTGCTCAATATGCATTCAGATTTAAGTTAGAGTCAGGTTGAGTATAGTAGAGTAGCAGCTAGAGTAGCTCAATATGCATTCAGATTTAAGTTAGAGTCAGGTCGAGTATAGTGGAGTAGCAGCTAGAGTCAGGTTGAGTATAGTAGAGTAGCAACTAGAGTCAGGTTGAGTATAGTAGAGTAGCAGCTAGAGTCAGGTCGAGTATAGTAGAGTAGCAGCTAGAGTCAGGTTGAGTATAGTAGAGTAGCAACTAGAGTCAGGTTGAGTATAGTAGAGTAGCAGCTAGAGTCAGGTTGAGTATAGTAGAGTAGCAGCTAGAGTCAAGTTGAGTATAGTAGATTAGCAGCTAGAGTCAGGTTGAGTAAAGTAGGGTAGAAGCTAGAGTTAGGTTCAGTATAGTGGAGTAGCAGCTAGAGTCAGGTTGAGTATAGTAGAGTAGCAGCTTAGCAGCTAGCTGCTAGAGTCAGGTTGAGTATAGTAGAGTAGCAGCTAGAGTCAGGTCGAGTATAGTAGAGTAGCAGCTAGAGTCAGGTTGAGTATAGTAGAGTAGCAGCTAGAGTCAGGTTGAGTATAGTTGAGTAGCAGCTAGAGTCAGGTTGAGTATAGTAGAGTAGCAGCTAGAGTCAAGTTGAGTATAGACCTGTATAGTAAAGTGCCAGCTAGATTCAGATTGAGTATTGCTTATTGACACATCTCATGTATGCAGTGATTAATCAAAATGCGTCACATCTCATGATCTCAACTAGAGTATCATTGGATTGCACAGCAAAGGAGCTTGATAACAAAGTCTCATTACTAAGAAAGCACAGTTCTCGTGACAAGGTTACTGAATTCTTATAGTCATAAAACTGTGTAGCACGGTCCGACACAGACCATAGCAGCTTAGGAGGTGCAACTTAGAAGCAGAGAAACTGACCTTTATTTGAAACCGAAGCTGATCTCAGTGTACTACGGCTAAATCAAAATCAAATTAATCAAAAGAATATTGGGAATCCCAAATTGTAATATAAACAAGAATTGCGCCCGTTGTTTCGTTTTGGCGGACGCTAGATTTCCGTTCACTATAACTATAATTATAAGTTCCAATCAGCTCACTTCATAATAATAATATTGATACACATTAGTACACTATACTACGCTTGCCACGTACAAATTGGGCTTAAAACCTAATACTATACATTGCATAGTAAACATTAAAATACACTCGCGCCCGGCGCCGCGCATTCATTGACAGGCTAGCTAAATACATCACATCTCCGCAAGCAATACTCGCGAGCTGCACTGCGCGCTAGTTGTCATGGTAACGGACGGAATGACACCATATTTAAACCCACCTACTGCTATCTCCAAAATCCACGTTTTTCTGCAAAAACGTCCATTCATAACCTTTCACTATTGCCTTTTTACAAAAGGGTGAACGGAAAAAATCTTTATTTCAAAATATTTGTACATTGTACAACCGCCTGTTTTAAAATTTAATTTCTAATTTTAATTTCTAACCCTACTACTATACATATACAAGTGTACAGTGTAGGACGTAGAAAGTCGAAAGTAAGAAGTTTACTCACACGTCATGAACTCTCAATATCTGAGTATTGAAAATCTGGACCTCCTCAAAACTGCGCTGGTCTGAAATGGAGAAGAGAAGAAGGAAACCATCTCCCGCTCTCATGTACTGCTCTCTCATGGCACTGAACTCCTGGTAAGTATAATTATTAATTACCACTGACAAGTTACGTGAAAAAATTAAGTTAGTGACACTGACAAGGTATACAATAAGGTGACTTGCAACAGATTCATATAGTGGCCTTGAAAGCACCAAAAATGAGTTACTCTCTGCTTCGTTTCACGAACAAATTATGCTGATGTTCCCTGATGTTTGAAAAAGCTTAACATGGTTTCGTATCAGCTGGCACAACCTTCATAACCCCCTTCGTACCAAGATAAGATCGATGGTGCACTTACTGCTTCTTCATCAAAGGGCTTAGCTGACTGTTCGGTTTACTCCTCAGTTAAGGACAAATTTAACTTCAATCATCCCCAAAACATCACTGACCTAGCCGGTGTGCTCTCCAATAAAACTCTAGACCCTACCAAGTTTACTGCCACAGCAAGTGCAATCCATGCAATTCTCTCTGTGAATGAACTACATTCAGCCACTATAAGAGCCCAGAATTCCACTCAAATACTGGCCAGTGGGCACTGCATAATGCAATAGGACCACAAAATAAAAATCAAGAAAATTTGATTTATTTTTAGACTAGCATAACATTTCTGAATTATTCCTTCATATTTGTAAATAATTGGGATCGATTTTGGTTAAAATTATTTCAGGATTACTGCAAATGTGTATTCAAAGTAATTACCCCTTGTGTATCCTCCTCCTACGGATAAAAATAGCAATTATTGACAGATTTGCCGCCAATTTATTGATATCCTACAGTCTTTCCCTTACACTTAGTGGAAACTAAACGTTTTGAATATTCTTCAGAATTTCCTTTGCCAGACCTCTCACATTTAAATAATATACTGACCAACTCAATGTTAAGTTATTACTCAAAGCTAAAATAGCGTCGTATATGAAGGCCAAGGGGTGCACAGGAATTGTGTACGGTTCTCGTGTGTTGGTGGGTTGGCACTGTGCCAACTTGGAACATTACTCAAAAACCCTTCACAACTCACAAAGAACTCACCTCTTGTCCGGCAGTATCCAGAACTGAAATATAAATGATTAGAAATATAAATGATTAATGTTATGTTCAGTTAGATTTACTGGGATTAAGTTATGGTTAATGTGATAAATTTTCACAGCGCAACATATCATATTATCATAATATGCATAATAGGGAGAATCAAAGGTAATGTAAAGTTCAGAGAGTGTAAATTTAGGGGGTGGGTGAGATGTAAAGCTAATGTGAGGTTGCGAGGATTCAAGATGTTGGTGAAATTAAGAGGATACAAAATAAAAGTTGAGAAGTAATGTGTCAAAATAAGAAAATCTGATAGTTGAAAGATAGAAGACGAGAAAATAAGTTGAGAGGTTTGCGAAGCTGGTAAGAGAGTACCAGAGTGAGGGACTGTTCGGCACAGTGTCAACATGACGAGTATTGCTGTCATAAATACTTAATAAAATACATAAAAATGTGCATAATAAAGAAAAAGTATGGCTTTGCTGTCAAAAAGTTTGCAACTTGTATGTTTTACAAGTTACGCACCGGAGATAGGCTCCGGAGCAGATAAAGTGCACTAATGGGTATAGTGCCAGTGTGAGGTATTTACACTGCTTTAACTAGTTAAAAACTTACTGTCTAAAATAGCTACTTTGTTGTCCACGCGCGTCTGTTTCCTGTAGCTGAAAACAATACAGTGTGATGTTAGTGTACAAAACTTCACCTTACTAAACACCATTTTATTTGCTCACACCATTACTGACACTCACTATATTACTTTTCATTACTCACAATCACCAACATTACTGGATATGTATATCAAGAAAAATAAGGATAAAAGAAACTGTAAAGTACAAACCAGTCCTCAATAGTGGGATCATAGTCCTCTACGAAGTGGCGTTGTATGAACTGGATAGTAAGCGCACTTTTACCCACTCCCCCGCCACCCACAACCACTAGTCTGTGATTTTCTATTTCCGTCATACCATCCTATTCTAATAACATCCTACAACAAAGTCAAGTTATTCCGCGAAAAATATTGTACATTTAACAGTGTAAATATGTAATGCAGTTACATAACATCTTGCACTCACATAAAACTTTTCATCAAATTAATGCAGCGGACAACTGTTGAGTATCATACCAGCAGTGTACAGTCTATATTAATATAAGGTTTGTGGGAGAGGGTGGATGTAGAGGGTGGAGGTATAGGGTGGAGGTAGAGGGTGGAGGTGGAAGTTGAGGATGGAGGTAGAGGGTCGAGGTAGAGAGTCGAGGTGGAAGTTGAGGGTGGAAGTAGAGGGTGAAGGTTGACGGTGAAAGTTAAGGTGGAAGTTGAGGGTGGAGGTAGAGGGTGGAGACTGGAGGTAGAAGGTGGAGGTAGAGTGTGGAGGTAGAGGGTGGAGGTAGAGTGTGGAGGTAGAGGGTGGAGGTAGAGGGTGGAAGTAGAGGGTGGAGGTAGAGGGTGGAAGTAGAGGGTGGAGGTAGAGGGTGGAGGTAGAGGGGGAGGTAGAGGTAGAGGTAGAGGGTGGAGGTAGAGGGGGAGGTAGAGGGGGAGGTAGAGGTAGAGGTAGAGGGTGGAGGTAGAGGGTGGAGGTGGAAGTTGAGGGTGGAAACCGGAAGTAGAGGGTGGAGGTGGAGGTTGAGGGTGGAAGTAGAGGGTGGACGTTGAGGGTGGAGACTGGAGGTAGAAGGTGGAGGTAGAGGGTGGAGGTAGAGGGTGGAAGTAGAGGGTGGAGGTAGAGGGTGGAAGTAGAGGGTGGAGGTAGAGGGTGGAAGTAGAGGGTGGAGGTAGAGGGTGGAGATAGAGGGTGGAGGTAGAGGGTTGAGGTAGAGGGTGGAGGGATGTACGGTAGCTCTATGTGGAAACAGATCTTATGGTGTTTTCTAAAGAGGAGTGGAGGAGTAATCATCCTAGCAAACGTCATGGTTAAGCTTGACTTTATGTCTCCTTTCTGATTTGACTAGGTTTAGTTTAGAGTGGGAAGACCTAGAGATCTGGAGATTAGCTCTACCCCTCATTCCTATCAAAAAATTGATAAATATCTATTATGATTGTTGCTATCAATGAGTGTACTGCCAAGTAACAGTCTGTTAAACTTTCATTAAAAGAGGAAACCCTGATGCTCATGCTAATAACTTTATTTGTGATGCTATATTTGGGCAGGTCTGGTCAGACACAGTTCAAAGGTGTTAGATAAAATGCTAGTATTACTAATTGTATACCTTTATTTCTACTATACATAACATATTTTAATAGTGAGATGGACTGAAAGTCTGACACCAAGCAACTCTTGCTCTATCATCAGTTGAAGTCATCAGTCATGTTCCCAATAAGAATTCAATTATCAGTATTCGGTAAATCTACATTAGTAGAGTAATTATACTTAGATTTTTATTGATGCTCAACCTCGAGAACTCTATTGTTACTGTAAAATCATTAATTTCCACAGGGTTATTTACGCAATTTCTTTATTTTTGAATTCGTGAAAATTGATGCCCCAACAATTATCCATCTTTTGAAGCGCCTGTAAATATATCTGGTTTTACAGTCAAACCTCTATTACCAGGCATCTCGGGATTAGAAAAGTGCACGGTATAGAAAAAAATCCATTATAGAGAGGTTCACATGATCCCAACCCCAGTATCTGTAACCTCGCAAATAACCTGTCAAGCATGTTATATGAGCTATGATAAGTCACATTTCTCGCACAAAACGAGCTAATTATCTTAAAGTTTGCGGGAAAAGAAGAGGCTTGGCATATCGAGGTACCCGGTATAGAGAGGCCAATTATAGAGAGGTTTGACTGTACATCTTTTCTCCTGAATTTCATAACTGGAAAGTTGCAACATCTTGTGAAACAATTGTCAATTGTCCATCTTCATCAGATTTTAAACTACTAAAATACACATGCATTCATGGACAGATTATTGACCGTAAGATCGAAATTGTAAAACTATAATAGAGATTCAAGCCACAAACCCTTCTTCTTCAGTTCAAGGAGTGGTCATCTTACGTCCTTTTTCCAGTCACCACACAATTGTCTCCCTGAATGGCAGCCAATCTTAATTTATTATAGAACCAAAGATCTGGGTACTAGTGGGGAGGTTGGCCATATTTATTTTGACACAAGAGATATAGAATATATAAGATATGGATCATATCCCTGCTGGTAGCCATATTTCAAAATCTAGATGTAAAAAACCACGTATAGGGGATTGCTTGAGGGACCATCCAGGTCCTAACCCGACAGACACCCCATCAACATTGATAAAAAACAAACTGTCAGTAGATGCAATTGTATTCTTCGCCTGCACTGAATGATAGGCAATCCTAGATGGAAATCCGAAATAGCATGGTATCACAGTATTGTTGATCTTCGGCAAGAAATCCTCGGAGCAGAAAGTTAAAAACAAAACACGGGTCTCATAAATCAAAAAATACTAAATAATGTTAAAGAGATAATATCAGATTAACTGTCGCAAAAAATGGTTAAAGTATACATATTACATAATTGATTTTATTGACACACCGATAAAAACCAGAAAAACAAGAAGTGGATACTCGGAAACAAAAAATAACACAAAAAAAGACTAAAAGCCACAAAAAATAGCTTAACCAGGCTATAGCTGATCATACAAATAGTTCTTTAACTTACCCTTAAAAGAGACAATATTATCGATGTTACGGACATTAAGAGGGAGAGAATTCCATGATTCAGGTGCATAGTTGCTGAACCGCCTGCTAGTTGCCTTCAATTTAGAGAACTTAGGTATCTTGGCAGTATCGAGATAGCCCGACCACTGGTCCGCGGACCACTGTCCGCGGACCACTGTCTGCGGACCACTGTCTGCGGACCACTGTCTATCAGATCATATTACTGTATAATAACAGTATCCCCTGAATCAAGCAGGGTTCACATCATCCCCTGAATCAAGCAGGGTTCACATCATCGCACGCGAATTCCAATCAGCGGTGGTGTCAAGGCTTATTAAACGATTAAGCAACCTTACGAGATCAGTTCACATCATGCAATATATAAAGAATAACTATTATCAGACTGCATCAATCATTTCTATCATCAACTCCTTCTTGAACAACTACAACTATGGTCTCAGAGAAAACGAAACGGATGAACTCAGCCCTACCCTGCGACCCTATCTGCAAACCTGTCTCACCTCTCATCAGCGATTCGAGTGTGGATGAATATCTTCCAGTCAGACACCGCGTTTTCAGAAAGTCCAGTCATCTGTGATACCGCAATGCCAGCTAGTCCTTTTATACTCAAACAGAACAGCAGTTGTATGAAGGTCTTGAGAGCGAGCTTCTGTCCAGAGAGGACGCTGTCTGTTTTAATATTCTTGTACTTCTTGCAGGGGGAGCAGCGCCATATCAGTCCATCTGGAGACTTCGAGGACGAGCAGGGAACCAGGGACATAGATGCATTACACCCAGGACAGGACATGGAGCTCTTTAGGAGGTTTTTCTGGAATAGGAAGTCTCGAGCATTCTCTAGGGAGGCGGTGGGTCCATTAATTTCGTCCATTAGACAGAAGAGTACCATGTCAGGAATTGGAATAGTTGTTGATGATGGCAACTGATAATACTTCACCAAAAACGAACGACTTATATACCACATTTTAATCGTAATCATTTATTTCATTGAGCAATCAATATTATTCGTAACTAATTATATCCGAGAATAATCGTAATCAATAGTTTGATCCAGTAATTTACTACGCTACAATTAATTATGCCAGTCGTAACTAATTGCATCCAAGATACCATACATACCATTCATATGATCTGGTAACCAATCAACTATTCACAAACACCTGTTGCTTGATTCAGGGGATACTGTTATTATACAGTAATATGATCTGGTAGACAGTGGTCCGCATACAGTGGTCCGCAGACAGTGGTCCGCGGACAGTGGTCCGCGGACCAGTGGTCGGGCTATCTCGATACTGCCGGTATCTTCATAAGAAGGTTGCATGCTGTTTTTGTGTATAAGATGAACAGGATAGGTCCCAATAGAGAGCCCTGGGGTACCCCAAACAACAGACACAGGAAGTCAGATAATGAGTCATCTACCTTAACCTTGAAAAACCTGCCTGAGAGGTATGAACTAAACCATTTCAATGCAGAGTCCTTAATACCAAAATCTTTTGCCAGCTTCTTAAGAAGGATTGTATGATCAATCGTGTCGAAAGCAGCAGAGAGATCAAGTAGGACTACAATCACAATGTTGTTCTTCTGCACTTCCTTAAGAATATCGTCTGCCATCCTGACCATCAGGGTTTCACAACTGTGGTTCGCTCTGTATCCAGACTGAACTAGGCAATGCAGACTGTTTAAATGTAAGTGATTGTTCAACTGCTCAAGTACAATCTTTTCAATCAGTTACTTTAGACATAACTACAAGATTTGAGACTGGTCTGTAATTCTTCAGAATATCTGGATCAGCATTCTTCTTCTTGATAGTGGGCTTGACCAGTGCAGTCTTCATCTCGGCTGGAAACACACCTTGCAACATAGAACCGTTTATTATGTGCAGGAGGATCGGTGCCAACTCCTGAGAGCATTTCTTCAACATGAAAGTTGGAATAGGGTCAAGACTACAAAACTTGTTAGACATCTTAGAAATGGTGTGTAACAGGTGCTGCCTAGTGATGGAGTGAAATTTATCAAATGATGGCCCTGAATAGGTGCTTTCAAGATTCTCTGACGATGACAAGTTCCCTCCGATATGACTTCCTTCTTCTTCTATCCCAAGTCTGATATCATTCACTTTATCAGCAAAGAAAACTTTAAAACTTTCTGCAAGTTTTTTAGTGTCATTACCATGTGGCCTTTCTTGGGTAGTTTCACCCGTGAGTCTATAAACTTTCTTGTACAGAGCCTTCGTGTCTCCCGCAGAGGCTAAGAGGGCTTTTCTATTGTAAGTAATCCTCTTCTGTCGCTCAATGACAATAAATTTGTTCCTGAGGTTGACCAAAATATCCTTTTGTCCCTTGCCTTTCCTCCAGGCTCTCTCAGCTGCTCTCCTCTGCCTCTGTAAAGCTTTCAGATCCTGATCGATCCAAGGTTTACCTTTGTCTTCACTCTTCATATCCTTACTGATCACAGGACAATGCTTACTGGGCCGCGCTCAGCCTGTCATTCCGCCTAATCTCTATTCTATATTTATGAACATGATAGCCTGAGGTCCCCAGGTAAAACAATGTTTGTCCAATGTCCATAAGTTCCAATAGAATACTATTGTACATCTTAACTGACTCATCAAGACTCTCAGAGCACCAAGCATCTCTTTTACAGAGATCAGAAACCAAAATATTTGCTTAAAAATCCTCAACCACAATACTTTTAAAATCACGATAGTTCATCACCCTAGTACAGTATCATCCAAAGAGGTCTTCAGTCTCACAGACACTACAAATTTAACAAGAAAATGATCTGATCTAGTCCCAGATTCCACAATGTTGATAGAAGTCTTTAATTTAAAGACTTTGGTCGTTATCACGAGGTCAAGAGTTCCTTCTTGATTGTGAGTTCTTTTTAGTGGTACACATTGGATGAAATAATAAAATATTTAGTATGCAATTTTGTGGATCCTAGCTGACTCTACTGCCAAATTACCTAATTTGTAATTATTTACCAAAAGTGTAGTCCATTGTTAATGGACCAGCTCTGCGCGCGCTTACTTCGTAGCACTTTCCTCGAGAAGAAAGCGGCGCGCGCGCTCCTTCGAACAAATTTAGACGAGTTACATTCCACATTCGTCAACCAAAGGTGTATTTAGGGGAGCTGTAAATAACATGCTTAATTCATAATTGCACTTGTCTGTTGCCACTTTATACTTGTATTATAACTTATTTTAATTGACGATGTCAATTCATCTCAGTTCGGCGCGGCACAGTAGCGCATTGCGCTACAACCCTTAACCCTAACCCTAACGAGAAATTAGACTAATTACTTTTTTATATATTATACGGTCATATGATCACGTGATCGAGACAATTTTCGCAAATATCTCGTCCGCGTCAGAGGAGCATTTCAACCTTATAAATCAGCGTCCGAAAATACATCCGCGATGGAAGTTGGTTATTCGTTACGCGGCAACTGTCAGGGCCCTTTTAGAGCAATATCTGAGATCGACTGTAAATAATATCTGAGAGAGAGAGAGATAGAGATAGAGAGAGAGAAAGAGAGAGAGAGAGAGAGAGAGAGAGAGAGAGAGAGAGAGAGAGAGAGAGAGAGAGAGAGAGAGAGAGATATCAGAGAGAGAAAGAGATTGTAGGTTTATAACCTACCAGGACGCGCACCGAGTTGGACTCGTCGACGGTCCAATATATGGAACAGATATTTTACGAGTACAGAGTATCACCCGTTAAGAGAGAGAGAGAGAGAGAGAGAGAGATTGACTGCATTGTTAATACTTAAAGTTAATCATGGTCTGGCCCGGCGCGCAATACTTCGAAGCACTTGCCATCGGCATTTCCAATTTCGAGAAGAAAGCGTGCGGCGCGCGTACTGCCAGTGCTACTTCGAAGAAATTTAGTCTTAGACGAGTAACATCCGTTAATGGGATCCCTAGCTAGCTCTGTGGTGGGTGACTATAACGATTAACGATGGGGGACCTGAATGAGTGAAGGTTGAAAGAGAATTCCCTGGTGGTTTAATAGCTTTTATTAAAGCTATGTTCCTGGTTCATCTATACTAGGAAGGTTCGTGTTGGCAAGTTTCGACCTCTATACTCAACGAAATCAGATCTGGCATACACACTACACACAACACACAACACACTACACACTACACACTACACACTACACACTACACACTACACACTACACACTACACACTACACACTACACACTACACACTACACACTACACACTACACACTACACACTACACACTACACACTACACACTACACACTACACACTACACACTACACACTACACACTACACACTACACACTACACACTACACACTACACACTACACACTACACACTACACACTACACACTACACACTACACACTACACACTACACACTACACACTACACACTACACACTACACACTACACACTACACACTACACACTACACACTACACACTACACACTACACACTACACACTACACACTACACACTACACACTACACACTACACACTACACACTACACACTACACACTACACACTACACACTACACACTACACACTACACACTACACACTACACACTACACACTACACACTACACACTACACACTACACACTGGCGCAGAGAGCACACCTTCCGTTAGTTCCAACCAGGCCACACCGCGTGGAGGTTCGGTGAGAATTTCGTGACCCTGAAAATCGATATTATTTTTTTATTTTTTTATTTTTAAGTTTTAATACTTTCAACACTACTATATAACAAATAATTTGAGCATGATGATGAATAAGAAGTTGTTACTTTGAAACGTCGTTAATTATCCTAACAGTGCAGTATCATTTGTCGCAAGAAATCAGAATAATCAGAAACTATTTGGAACTCCAAAAACTGTCAATTTTTATCTTTCACCCTGTTAATTACATTTATTGGGCGGCGCTCAGCCTGTCATTCCGCCGAATCTCTATTCGGATCGCGTTCGGTTATTATGGACACGTTCATTTGAGTTTGAGGATATTGGTAAATATTAGTTATCCTATTAAAAGGCACAGTGTAGTGAATTTGTCACACTATGAAATTATTTAAACCCCTGGCCCTGATGGTTAGGATAATCGTTTCATCCTCTAGGCAGACTTTATCATATATGATATAATTATAACGATATCTTAATCAGATGATAAGATATCGCCTAAATACGGCCGGTACGGAAATGTTTACCTTGTCACACTATAAACATATAACGGAGTAAATATGGACCCCTTGCTGTCATTTTTGACCAAATTTTCGAGTGTCCCAGTCACTCCAGTTGATAGGATGGGTACATATGACAATTACCTACATATTTGACGACTTTTATCGTTAAATGGTGCGTCTAGGTTTACACCGTCACAAATTTAAGAAAATATATGAGGCACCGTGACAAGGAATGCTGAGTAGTGTACTGTGTATGATTATTTGATGACCTGGAAGTGCTGGGTCAGCAAATAACACACAGAAGGCACAAATAAGTTTACTTTGTCGCATACTCTTGATGATATCTGAACAGTGAACATAGAACATGTGTGAAATTGAGCAAATATTAATATACCAGTTTGAACACCCTATATTACGTACTGGATCAATCGACACTATTTTACAACCACAAACCATGAGTCACATAAATTATTATGTGGTAATAATATGTTAACAGTGTCACAATTGAAACATCGTGACATGGTAGAAAATAGGTTAATTTCGTCACAAACAAAATAGTTTAACTCTGTTTGCTCCTTATTGGAAAATAACTAGTTTATCGAAAATTGTATGATGGTAAAGTTATTTTGAATTCTAATAGAGGTATGATGAATTTCAAAATAGGGCAAGCAATGTCAATTTCGTCACAGCATTTTTGTGACAATGTTAACATCAAATTCAATTCTTATCTACTTATTTATTATTTAAACACCAGTATTTATTAAGCAAAACAGCTTGCTGGAATCAATGAATCACTTTATAACAAGCATAAAATAGAATTCTGCTTATGCTACTTGCTCATAGTCATTTAATTTATGCAATAGAACATGTCCTTCAACAAATCATGTCTCATGAACCATGGAAAACCATTCGTAGCTATAAGTATAATACTACGGAGCCTTATCACGTTATATTTGTGCGTGACCATTACTATCACTAATTTCTGAATATAAACATATAAAGACTAACCGCAATATTTCAGCATGAGAAACTATGGTTACCATTATCATTGAAATAATAAGTATTTTAAAATGTGGGTCTAATTTTTGTTTTCATCAACAAAAAAAAATTCATCATGTTTTTTAAGGAAGTTTAATAACCGTAGAATAGTCAACCGCAATGCATATTGTAGCTAGGTAAACGCGTGCATATATTTACAAACAACAAGTGCAGAATTTGCAGCATGGATAAAGAATTTTGATATAACCACAGTGATTGGGACTTTGCCGTCAACTTTACCAATCAGTGATATGTTAAGAGTTTTTAAAGCAGCATGCTATGTAAATCTATTCATAAAGCTATAAAGGTCAAATTTATAACGAATAAAATTAATCTTCTTGTTTTTTAGAATTGGTGTTAGATTTTGTTGATCTCGAAAACTCGAAAGCTAAAAGTCCCAACAGTCCCGGACAGAGGTACAGGGACCAATTCAAGGATGCTTGCTACCCTCATCCCCGGACTCCTTCTCATTCAGGGATGCTTCTCAGCCGTACAACCACACGATAAGACTATGAAGAATCTCTTTGCACACACTGGGGCATGTAATACCCAGGTTGGGAGAACTAACATGTCATTTGTTCAACTTCAATATTATATATTTGTTTAAGTTCTAACGACTAAAATTTGTTATTTTAACGACCTGCACCTTCTTCTCAATAATAACAGTAGTCCACGTTTCTGTAAATTACTGAAGTTATTAATAACAGTTAACTCAAACTGTAGTTTGCACAGGTAATCATATTCATAATTGATAATTTGAATTAATTTGAATTAATTTACCATAATTGATTTATCTGTCCCTTCAGCACGGCAGAGAGCTTGATGATCCTGATTACTATGCCTCCAACTCCGGGATGCCTCATGACCCCTCCTCATCTGGATTCATGGCCACCCACGGCACTCATCGGTTTCTGGCAATGCACGAGCAGACCGCTCTGTTAGTCGGAGAGGGAAAGCACGGAGTGTGGAGATTCCAGGAAAATGGATTTATCCGCATTTATCGGGGGGTAGGAAGAGAGGGTATACCGCCACAAAAGAGAGAAGGTGTTCGAGATTTGAGAAAAAACGTTGTCATTGACGACGATATGGAAGATAAGGAAAGTGCCTGGGAGATCAACAGATTGCTTATTATTCTTGAAAGAAACTACATGCCTATTGATCCTAACTTTGACTTTGATCATCAATTTGGAGAGGAAGTTTTTGAGCCTAATGGTAGAAACTGGCTAAACTGGATTGATCTACCGATCTACCATGCAAGATTTGGAGGAAAATACAAGGAGCATGTTCCCATCGATCTTCCCGTTTATTATTGCCAGGTAAAAATTATATAGTTTAAAATATGTATTCAATATTTATCGATCGAATGAAAGGTTGGTTAAAAATCCTACCAAAAATACAGTTGAAGAACGATATTATATTTTGTAATTATAATAAGCCCCTAATATCTAATATAAATCAATATACTGATACCCCCATCATATACAAAACTTTTGTTTTTCGTATGAGATCAATTATTGTGGAAATGAGAATAAATAATTTTGCATACATTGCTATAATAGGTACACCGACTAAACTGATCTTTCATCAAATTTTATGATAGCTCGAAGTTTGGCAAGTTTTGCAGATTTCGTGGCAAAATATTAATTAATAAGAATACTTAAAAGCCAATCATCCCTATAATATGCCTAACACACTTGTTAAACTGTTTCAGATGTCTTCGGCCGAATTTCCTCATATGGGTGCAACGTGGCATGTAATGAAGGCCCAGCCCAAAGCAAACGTAATAGGCCCACTTGGGAGGAGAGCGGGAATGGACATTAGAGAAAACTTCAACGACGTTATCCGATTCCGGCTTTTCGATGATGCTGGATTTTGGGCGAACATAGGGCAGGGGAACCCCGAAACAGACAAGATGGCGAGCACGCTGGAGGAACTGAAGGAAAGAGCGCAGACAGCGAACTGGCAAAGAATTGATAAGGATAAAATTGGTTGGGAGGTTTATGTTATGGAACGTTCCTATCACAACGCCAAATCGACATACCTCTCACTAGCATTTGTTATGCTAGATAGCTCCACCCCTGAGCGAGAAAAGGAATACACCTACATTCGCCCTCATGGAGAATACTACAATTACCTGGTTGAGAAAGGATATGAAATTAAGAGTACTATCCCTAATAACAGCCCAACAGTTCCCATCGAGAATGAGACGGAAGTAAAAGAGGTTTGTCACAACTTTGTTCAGCTGTGATCACTGTAATTTTACCACCAATTTTGAAAGATGCATTTTCCTAAAACTAGTTGATAACTTGAATGATATGTTCAGCTTGCAATCACAATATATGTTTTCACAGGCGTATGGTTTAGCCACGTATGGACACCATCATATGGCCCGAGTCAAATATGGAATAGGGGGTGGTGCCTGCCCTCAAAAAGGGGGTGACGTTTCCATTTACCCGTGGGGGGATGCTGGAGGTGGGTGGCCTACCAATTATGAGGAGATCACCCCGCTCTGTGACGCTTTCCTGATCGACATTAAATTCTGGGTAAACCTGGACAAGCAATGGACTGAACCTGATATGTTCCTTGGCAACGCCGGCCATGACTACAGGGGACAAACAGCGGTGATGTACCAGGCCCAGGCCAATTGGTACGGCAAATACTCTGATCCTTACAATGTGGAGAGAGGAGCAAAGAATCCGTACGAGCTGGACATGACAGAGGATCACAAGATCCAGGAGTTTCCTGGAGAGGACGAGGTAGTTCCCGTGGTCAATTTCACCATAGACTTTGGTGTAGTGGGAGAAGTGGAAGAATATTTCAATACTGAGATTGACTGGACTCCCAGAACGTGTCTCGCTGATGAAATAGAAGATCAAGATGGGCCAGTTGAGTCGCCTGTAAGGAATACTAATACAGCAGGGATTGCAGCAGTTTCTGTTTACATCTTAGCGATAGTTTCGTTTATCTGGGCTTAGAGAACATTCAATGATGCATTTTAGACTTACTGCCTAATCTTATTTATAATAATATGTAAACGGATTCCGCTGAATCGAGCTAGTCGGACTAAAAAGGAAATTTCACGAATTACTCGTGTCTTAGAATTGGCTTAAAATAAACTTGTTCGTTTGTGATGATTTGGCTTGCACAAAGTGATATAAAAAATACGGTTCTGTACTATTTTTGATTAGCCTCGTCTTATTTTAATTATCGGAATAATTGAAATTATAACATATTATATTCTTAATACTCTAATACGACTAAGATTTTTCCCTGATCTATGACTTTGAGTCTAGAGATGAAGCTTTTAATATAAACCAATCACTGTAGTTTTGTGCTGTAAACACATGACTCCCATAAATTGGTTAACTATATATTGTTCGGAAAACGGGAAATATGTACTAATTAATATACTCTGTTAAAGATGCAAAAAATGTTAATGGATCAATTTCTTTACAAATTTTATTAATATTTAAGTATTGTTAAAATATGATGCACATTAAAAATGAATAAATAAAAAAATTCTTTATAAATTCTCTGAATTAAACATACAATTAAATTATTATCTGGGTTTGTTAGCTATTCTAATAACAAATAAGAACTTTGGCTAACTCACTAGTCGACTGGAGCATAACGACAATAACGATAATTATTTGGCTTACAGAATTTGGTACGGCAAAACGGATTTCTTCGAATGGCAAAATGTTGCTACCTTTTGAAAAAAAATTCCTACGTGAGAAACTGAGAAGCGAGCCATAGAGCACGAGCAGGGTAAGTTACAAAAGGATAGGCACACCAGTCAAACCCGAACCGGTATATCAAGATATTGATTGACGATACCAACCCTTCTGCAGATGAAGCAACGACGTCCTCCAAATCAAGATCCATCTTGAATTGTTTTATGTATAAAACGAATCACAATTTCTGACAAAAGGAAGCACAATTAGTTGCTTGAAATGCAATGTACTGCAGTATGGAAGCGCATGTGTGTCAAAAAAAATAATGATACACATGCGCTTCCTAGGTAGCGTATGTGTGTCAAAACATTTTTTGATACACATGCGCTAGCAGGTTTATCATGTATATCATTAGGTGGCCCATGTGTGTCATTTTTGTAAAATTGCTGTAAAATCTCTATTTAATATTCTAATCGCTATCTTTATCTATTTATATATGTATTTTATCCTTATCTCTATTTTATCTTTAAACTCCTCTCCGCTCGCCTCCCGTGTGAAACGAGCGCGCCTGCACGCTGCAGTGGCGCGAAAGCACATGGTTAGGTTAAAGCGCGTGTACTGTTGCTGCACAGGCTATAATGTTAATTGACGATGTCAATTCATCGCAGCTCGGCGAGGCACAGTAGCGCATTTCACCGATTTAGCGTTGCAAGAAGCATAATCAATAATTGAATGCGCGGCGCGGCACAGTAGCGCATCGTGCTACAAGCTATAATATTTATAAACATACTCATTGGAGAATGGAGCTATGGAGGAATGAAGCTGCCTGCTGCGCGTGCGGTAGAATGACAGGCTGAGCGCCGCCAAGTATTGCATATTGAAGCGTGTACGCCGACGAATGACAGGCGAGCTCCTGTGTCCTGGGATCGTGCGCGAAGATCGAAATGCAATTCATGTATCAAGCCAACTGCCAAGTGCCAACAACAATGTGTTTATTGTTATAAATGATAATGGACTAACCCGTTTCGGGATACTTCGTAGCAACTAGCAAGCTTGCCGCGCATCGATCCAATAATGCTTCTCGTCGTAAGTGGTAAGGCCGTATAGTAGAGGCTCTTACGGGCAAAAAGACGTGTTTTCTGCTACGAGTTTAGAGACCTAACCGCTAATTGGACACAATAGTATGATGTCTAAGGATCGATAATATGTTAAGAAGTATAAATTTGGCCTTATTAGTCACGTGCTATACCAATGCGCGTTTTAAACTTTGACAGTCTATTACTCTAAGGCAAATAAAGTAATTATATCCATATTTTGTCAGCAATAAGATCACATTATTTTCTATTTAGTGTGAAAATATGAGCTAGAACGGACATAATCTCGCTGAGTTATAGCTGTTTGAAATTTATGATGAACGCGCGGGTGCCAATTGATAACAACTAAATGCTTTTGCGCGTAGTGCGCATCGAAAATTTGGCAAAAACGCTTGCGGAGTGACAATATTCAAACTTCGATTAAGTATATGAAGTGGGTACTTCTCGGAAAGGAAAAATTTAGGCAAACACGATGTGACTATTTTTGGGTTGATTTAATACAACTGCAAAAAATTATTCAAACTTAAAGCAAAAAAGTCAAAATTTTTACCACTTTTTTGGATTTTTACCTCAGAACAAATAGAGGGATTTGTTTTATTTTTATACAATCTTGTGCGGCTGTCTTTTAGCTATCTTTATGCAAGTTTTGCCGACATGCCAACAAAATTAACTTGCTCAAAATATCAAAAAACATGGTTTTTTGGCCTATTTTTGGCCCAAAAATCGGTTTTTTGCGATTTTACCCCAGAACAATCAGTCCAATCATCTTGAAACCACTTTCAATCGATTCTACGGTCAAAAATACGTCTAGTAAGGTGTATCTGGGGTCCCTAACGTATCGAGCAGACAATGCCCGTAAGAGCCTCTACTAGTAAGGCCACCTTGTTTGTCGTTAGATATAGGCAAAATGCACCCAGCACCCCTGCGGACCTCGCTGAGCTGCTATGCAAAGTGAAAAAGCAACAACTCAATGGATGGTTAGTGGTTACCCGTACCGTAATGGGTGCTACATGCCTAGCATGAAATATTTACTTACTTACTTGTGCACTTAATTTGTGTATTATATGTTCATAATCATATAAATTCGGCGGAATGACAGGCTTGAGGCTGAGCGCGGCCCAGTAAACTTCGAATCGAAAAAATTAAACGAGTTACATCCGTCAACAAATAGTTATATGTAATAATTAAAAACAAACTTTGCTTGTTTACCTGAACTTAGAATTTTATACAATTAATGTAAGATTAAAATCGTGTTTTTACCAATTTCCCTGCACCATCCGGTTTACTGGGCCGCGCTCAGCCTGTCATTCCGCCAAATCTTTATTCATTATGTTAATGAACATAATAGCCTGGGGTCCTCAGGTAACATCCGGTAAATTTATTACCCTCAGCCCTTAGTTGTGGGCTGCGCGGTCGTATCGCGGCTTTCGCCTCGGTATAGCGGGGGCGAAATGAAATACAAATGAGGATCGCGACGCGTGACTTGTAGCATGTAGGTTTATAACCTACCAGGACGCGCGCCGAGTTGGACTCGTCGACGGTCCTGATTAATATTTGAAGCAAATATTTTACGACTACAAGTATCACCCGTTAAAGAAAGGATTGGAAATTGAACTCGCCGGTACGTCGACGGATGATGCTTGTCTAAATTTGTTCGAAGTAACACGAAAAACTTTCTTTTTGAAGCGAAATGTCTGTGTTACACTTACTGGGCGGCGCTCAGCCTGTGCTTTTTCAATGTCATTCCGCAACCATTTATCATTTACGAACGAATAAAAACAACGTCAATATTTTACATGTCACAGTTAGCTGGCAGTACGGCCCAGTTAATAAATTGTGCATCGCGCCGATCTAGCAAAAAACATTATTTGATGCGCTGATCAGTCTTCTAAGACTAATAATATAAAACATTGTTTCTTTTGTCCGTAATTGCCTGTACTGCGTGAGAATTACAAAATAATTACAGCAAATTTACAAAATAAGAATAATGGAAAAGTAAACGTGTTTTCTCGGTTATAATTCATAATTATTTTAGAATAACGCTTTATTGTTAATGCAATCATAGTGGTCAGCTTGTGACATGGCTATGACGCCTTTTTCTTACATGGTTATGACATGGTTATGACATGGTTATGACATAGTTATGACATGGTTATGACATGGTTATGACATGGTTATGACATGGTTATGACATGGTTATGACATGGTTATGACATGGTTATGACATGGTTATGACATGGTTATGACATGGTTATGACATGGTTACAACCAAAACTCCTTCAGACCAATTTTGAACCATTATGAGCACTTTCAGGATACAATTCATTTCCGTTCATTTCCGTTCATTCTATGAACCTGGGTCATTTGGTGCGACATTTGATGACCTCTAGGCCTAGCTTATATTATGACACTATCTATCATAGAAAACCGAATTGGGAGTTCCCAGCCCTTACGTAATAAGTCTCAAATTGAAATGACACACATGCGCCACCTATTGATTTACATGATAAACCTGCTAGCGCATGTGTGTCAAAAACAAAAGTGACAGACATGCGCTAGCAGGTTTATCATGTAAATCAATAGGTGGCGCATGTGTGTCATTTCAATTTGAGACTTATTACGTAAGGGCTGGGAACCCCCAATTCGGTTTTCTATGATAGATAGTGTCATAAGCTAGGCCTAGAGGTCATTAAAAGTCGCACAAAATGACCCAGGTTCATAGAATGAACGGAAATGAACGGAAATGAATTGTATCCCAAAATTGCTCATAATGGTTCAAAATTGGTTATGACATGGTTATGACATGGTTATGACATGGTTATGACATGGTTATGACATGGTTACAACCAAAACTCCTTCAGACCAATTTTGAACCATTATGAGCACTTTCAGGATACAATTCATTTCCGTTCATTTCCGTTCATTCTATGAACCTGGGTCATTTTGTGCGACTTTCGATGACCTCTAGGCCTAGCTTATGACACTATCTATCATAGAAAACCGAATTGGGGGTTCCCAGCCCTTACGTAATAAGTCTCAAATTAAAATGACACACATGCGCCACCTATTGATTTACATGATAAACCTGCTAGCGCATGTGTGTCAAAAACAAAAGTGACAGACATGCGCTAGCAGGTTTATCATGTAAATCAATAGGTGGCGCATGTGTGTCATTTAAATTTGAGACTTATTACGTAAGGGCTGGGAACCCCCAATTCGGTTTTCTATGATAGATAGTGTCATAAGCTAGGCCTAGAGGTCATCGAAAGTCGCACAAAATGACCCAGGTTCATAGAATGAACGGAATTGAACGGAAATGAATTGTATCCCAAAATTGCTCATAATGGTTCAAAATTGAATTATAACCGAGAAAACACGTTTACTTTTTCATTATTCTTATTTTGTAATACAAAATAAGAATAATGAAAAAGTAAACGTGTTTTCTCGGTTATAATTCATAATTATTTTAGAATAACGCTTTATTGTTAATGCAATCATAGTTATGGTTATGACATGGTTATGACATGGTTATGACATAGTTATGACATGGTTATGACATGGTTATGACATGGTTATGACATGGTTATGACATGGTTATGACATGGTTATGACATGGTTATCCCTGATGATTGGATATGCTTCAGATTTTTCGGACACCTTCCTTGTAAGTCTTTTAATAATCTTACCAATTTTTGTTGCAATCAGAGGTCGGGAAGAATAGTAAATATCTATTTGAATGAAGAAAATTGTGCTGGCCGAAATAAGCGCTAAAAAACCATCTTACAGTCAGTTCGCGCGGCTCACTGTAGATGGCGCACGACCTATTTGTAAATGTGCTGTAATTATTTTGTAATTCTCACGCAGTACAGGCAATTACGGACAAAAGAAACAATGTTTTATATTATTAGTCTTAGAAGACTGATCAGCGCATCAAATAATGTTTTTTGCTAGATCGGCGCGATGCACAATTTATTAACTGGGCCGTACTGCCAGCTAACTGTGACATGTAAAATATTGACGTTGTTTTTATTCGTTCGTAAATGATAAATGGTTGCGGAATGACATTGAAAAAGCACAGCTGCTGAGCGCCGCCCAGTAACACAGACATTTCGCTTCGAAAAGAAAGTTTTTCGTGTTACTTCGAACAAATTTAGACAAGCATCATCCGTCGACGTACCGGCGAGTTCAATTTCCAATCCTTTCTTTAACGGGTGATACTTGTAGTCGTAAAATATTTGCTTCAAATATTAATCAGGACCGTCGACGAGTCCAACTCGGCGCGCGTCCTGGTAGGTTATAAACCTACAAGTCACGCGTCGCGATCCTCATTTGTATTTCATTTCGCCCCCGCTATACCGTGGCGAAAGCCACGATACGACCGCCCAGCCCACAACTAAGGGCTGAGGGTAATAAATTTACCGGATGGTGCAGGGAAATTGGTAAAAACACGACTTTAATCTTACATTAATTGTATAAAATTCTAAGTTCAGGTAAACAAGCAAAGTTTGTTTTTAATTATTACATATAACTATTTGTTGACGGATGTAACTCGTTTAATTTTTTCGATTCGAAGTTTACTGGGCCGCGCTCAGCCTCAAGCCTGTCATTCCGCCGAATTTATATGATTATGAACATATAATACACAAATTAAGTGCACAAGTAAGTAAGTAAATATTTCATGCTAGGCATGTAGCACCCATTACGGTACGGGTAACCACTAACCATCCATTGAGTTGTTGCTTTTTCACTTTGCATAGCAGCATGCAGCTCAGCGAGGTCCGCATTACCTGAGGACCCCTTGTATCACGTGGTGACCCCCACGGTCGCTTCACTATAGTGGCCCCCTGTAGAGTCTTCGACGATACAGGGGAGCCGCGCACTTCGTGCGCGGCGGGTCATACAACGTATGACAAAGGACCCCAGGCTATTATGTTCATTAACATATATAACGAATAAAGATTTGGCGGAATGACAGGCTGAGCGCGGCCCAGTAACATTCCTCCATAGCTCCATTCTCCAATGAGTATGTTTTTAAATATTATAGCTTGTAGCACGATGCGTTACTGTGCCGCGCCGCGCATTCAATTATTGATTATGCTTCTTGCAACGCTAAATCGGTGAAATGCGCTACTGTGCCTCGCCGAGCTGCGATGAATTGACATCGTCAGTTAACATTATAGCCTGTGCAGCAACAGTACACGCGCTTTAACCTAACCATGTGCTTTCGCGCCACTGCAGCGTGCAGGCGCGCTCGTTTCACACGGGAGGCGAGCGGAGAGGAGTTTAAAGATAAAATAGAGATAAGGATAAAATACATATATAAATAGATAAAGATAGCGATTAGAATATTAAATAGAGATTTTACAGCAATTTTACAAAAATGACACACATGGGCCACCTAATGATATACATGATAAACCTGCTAGCGCATGTGTATCAAAAAATGTTTTGACACACATACGCTACCTAGGAAGCGCATGTGTATCATTATTTTTTTTGACACACATGCGCTTCCATAGTACGTAGTTCACTTTTGTTCTTGCAGCCTGGTTGACGTATGTTGAAATTATTATTCAATGGAATTCGTATCGAAGTTTAGATATTTTAGAAACTTTAAGTACTGTCTCACATCTCATATCTGCAGAAGTTATGTTAACAAATTTTGTGTTTAAATTGCAAAAGTGTTTTCAAGATGTTTTGTACTGAAAAAGTGTCACTTATGCTCACTAAATGTTTTCAACTTTTTGACAAAACTAAGATTGAACTTTAGTGACTGAATTTCCAATGCACAGTTTAGTACGTTGTATGGCCTTGATTTAATCCTTAGGTATACCCTTAGCTCAGCTTGGCTTAGTTTTATTTGGTTGAACAGTGTTTATGAACCGACTTATGGTACAGTAAAACCCCGATTTACTGCAAACCCCTATTTACTGTGGCCATCTCCATTCCCCAAATAGGGCTTAAGATGCATAATTTAAACAAACAAACATCCAATTTACTGCACAAACCTTGATTTACCGCAGATGTCTCCTTTCCCCCGCAAATGCATAATTTGATAATTTCTCGACGCCGTCGTCGGGGTGAGAGTTATCTGAACCAACTGCATGCCCCTACGATTGCGTCACCACTGGTGAGCAAGCATTTGTTTGTTGTTTAGTTGTGTTGAAAGGAAACATTACTTGATTAATTCATCCATTCGGATTTTAATAACGATGAGCTATGATATACCGTTCATCTTAGATTATTGGATCAATCTTATTATACGATTAGATTTTATAAACGAACTTGGCACACAAAAGATTATAATGCGGAGGTTGGCTGGCTCTTCTATAATAAATACGACACTTCAATTTACAGAATGCTTGCTAGAGATAAAACAAAATATTATCAGACTATACATGCAGCATGAGTAACTCAATGAAACAAGAAATTTTTTTTTCAATGAAACAAGAAATTTAATTTTAGCACATTTTTACAGAATAAAAAGATATAAAACAATTCATAAAATATAATGCCCATTTGGTGTATGACTTTTTGTCCTTGACTGCTAGTTTGGTTTTGGACAGGTAACTAACGGGGCAAGGAATGCGCGTGCCTGGAAGCTTTTGCACACACAGAAACGCTAGTTCAGTTAAGTTTATAGAGACAAGGCTCAGATTAGGACTAGAAGAAAAATTGTAAGCAGACATTAGGGGTTCTGTTTATAGTTGTTATTATAGGTTGCAGTCTTGTTGTGACAAAAAGTCTACACTAAAATATTCTTTGGTTTATATTGTGTAGTTCAAGGATATAAAATGCAGCTTCAAGCTTTCAAGGTGGATATTGGAGAGCTAGCGAAAGATTATGGCCTTTGTATCAATGGTTATATTAAGCTGGTGGATAAGCCTTCGGTAAAAATGGATCCGGAAAAGTCAATGCGGCACTCGGGTCCTTGGTATTGTCGTCGGTATATTGTCCATTATCTACGTTCTGCTTTCGTAGTTTAAACAATAGTGAGTTCTAAATATACAGTTTTAAACCGATTAAGTATGAATGAATGAAATACCTGACAATCCGCACTCTTATAATCCAAAAGCATGAGTAACTTGTAGTGATGTATGATTTCTAGAAACTCTAAATTAAATTTGGCGCTCACAGGTCCTCATGAATATGTGATCGCCGCATAAGGTTCTGTAAATGCGCAGGGCACCTTCAAGCTTAAATTATTCACCTTACTGAGGCAGTCAACCAACGCGCGGCTTTATTTTTATGATATGATATGTTTTGATTGTTATTAATGAATACCAAAATTTAAATTTGTTTTCCTAAAATTTGTTTTCCTATTATAGAAGATGTTGTTATCGGTTTTAAGAAGTGATTTAAGTAGTAGAAATTTGCAAATGGACAACTTGCATGAATTGAACGAAATTAGAGATATAGCTGCATGCAACAGATGTTGGGAAAATCTTTTTCAAGGGTACAGTTTACCGCATTAAGGTATTTTTAAGAATCATTTTTGTCGGTAAGATCCTGTTTTATAATAATAATATAATTATAGAAGATATTATCTACTTGAACAGTTATGGCTCTTGTCCCTTACGAAAATGGAGGCCACATCTTTCAGGCAATGCACCAACCTCGGCAAACCTTTGAAATTGGTGAAAATTCTATTGATATCTTGCAGAGTTACTCAACTTCTGGTGTTGCTGGTTGTGTGTGGCGTTCATCTGTGGTTCTAAGTAAATTTATTGCACAACATCCTACATTGGTTTGTGGCAAAGGTGTCATTGAGCTTGGTGCTGGTACAGGTTTATTGGGAATATCCTGCCACAAACTGGGTGCAAGAATTGTATCCACTGACCATGAAGATTTTCTGACAAGTTTGGAACAAAACTTTGATCTCAATCACATTGATTCCAAAATGTACTGTAAAGCTCTCAATTGGGGCGCTAATATAAAGAACTTTTTAACTGACAATAATTTAACACCGCCTGATATAGTACTTGGTGCAGATATTATATATGTAAAAGAAACTTTTGATCTGCTGATGAAAACTTTAATTGATTTCAGTGCTATTAACATGGATTGCAAAATATATCTGGCATGTCAAATAAGATATGAAAAAGACAAGAAATTCATAGAAAATTCCAAGGTGCACTTCATCGTGAAAGAAGTCCCTCAGGCATTTGATGATAACATTCACGTTTATTGTCTCTCTTCAAAACCTCAATCACTTATATGATAAGGCAAGTGGCACTAAATTAAGCTCAACTGCTAAACATTTTAGACACTGTCTCCTTCGAGCTTACTGAATATGCAGCTTACATTTACTTATTTTAAAACAGTGTTTTATCATTTATTCTTTTTAATCGAACCTTTTTCAACAAACCTATTTACTATTATATATTTGATATTATCGTATTATAAAATATAATTTATCTCCTTTGTTTCCCAAAACAGTATCAGAATGTTTGATGATTATATATTATATAAAAAGTATATGTTCTGTAAAAGGTGTGCTTAATTTTTCCATGTTATTCACAGTGGTACTAAAATGTACTTATTCATAATTGACATTTGAAATCACTAAAAATGAAACCTCACTCTCACTAACCACCTGATTCTAACTGTTATTTTTAAATCAATGCACAATTGTATGAAAAATTGTTAATAATTTTAGTCTTATTCTTATCACCAAATAAGACTTACTATACAGATGGCTGCTATCATCGACTATGGAGGTTATGATTCCGATTTGGAGGAACCCCCTCCAAAGAAACCATTCCTGGCTCCAGACATGGATTCAAAAATGGAACGTTCATACAAAACAAATCGGGATAAACTTGGTGGATTCACTTCGTACAGCGATAAAGAGTCGTGGAAGACACAAACATTTCATCTTCGCAAAATGGATGCATATGACCGACATAAAGAACTTATAAAGAATTATGTGAAATTATATGGGGGCAAAGTTGAAGATTTCAACAGAGATTCGTCCAAAGACAGGAATGATTTTACAGTGGTCAAAGAGAATCACAAATTTTTATGGGAGTCAGAAAAAACCCAATCTTGGGAAGAGAGGATAGCCAAACGTTATTATGATAAACTCTTTAAAGAGTACTGCATTGCAGATCTGTCAAAGTATGAATCTCAGAGGATAGCTCTGCGGTGGCGAATAGAATCTGAAGTGAGAAAGGGTAAAGGTCAGTTTATTTGTGGCAGCAAGGGATGTTCAGAAACACTACTGCTTTGTAGTTGGGAAGTTAATTTTGCGTATGTTGAACAAAATGAGAAGAAAAATGCTCTTGTTAAAGTGAGACTCTGTCCAGATTGCTCAATTAAACTTAATATGGTTAAAAAAGTGAATAAAATTAGCAAGAAGAAGAAAAAATCTAAGCATAAAAAGAAAAGGTCTAGATCCCGGTCTAATTCATCAAAAGAAATTGACACTAATACTCCAGAAGTTGCTGGTAGTTCAAAAGATAATGAGCCTGATATTGAAACAGCTGAAAATGTTTGGAAAGGCCCCGCTCCTGAAACTTTAATAAAATCAAATGAGGACCAAATGGATGAGTTTTTAGATGATTTATTCTTGTAGCTGATTTCTTCCATGTACTCCATTACGCAAAATCAGATTTTCGTTTATAAAATCTGATGTTATATTGATTATTGGTATGTTGTCCATGTTTACTGAGTAATTAAAATGGACAATATTATATGAATAATTTGAAATGTTTTGATACTTTTAGTATTGCTGGTATAACTGGTCACTTTATATTTGAACATAAGTGTTCATTTTTATCATTCGTTTCATATAAATTATTTCGAACAATATTCCTTTGTTATAAAATCGTCATCATTGAGTCAATTCAGAAACGGCCAGAAATTTTCTTGAAATCTTTAGATATTCTTATTTCATTTCATGTTCAATCCATCTAACATGCTAATTAAAACTTTAAGATCTGTCATGAACTGTTCTATTTTATCTTGGAATGACAGTCACAATATTCTGATAAAAAGAGAGCTGATATATTACCCTTCAAAACCAGGTAAATTCTAAATCTTGTTTGGAAATATTTACTTGATACATTAATTAGATGTCATTGACCTAAACGTAAGGAGAACGAAGGGTGCTCGATATACAATACTATTCTGAAATGTAGATCTTTACAGTGGCCGACAGAAGGTTAATTAGTATTTCGGGAGATGGCTGGATAAAATCTTAGTTCTTTTCATTCCTTACCTTACCTACATTCTACAATCATTTCAGGATAAATTCAGACAGCAGATGATCGGTATCGAATGGAGATTATCGACAAATTTCTGATTCTATGAAGAAGTTAAGAATTATTTACTGTGGTACGAAATCAACCTACGTAATCGGTGAGCTGATTTTTAATAATTCGCTTTTGAAACAATGCAACAGCCATAAGTAAAACCTATATTTAGTACTCTTTCTCCATCGAACTACCTTATTGAAACAGACAAAGTGAAACAAAGCAAATTACTGATGAAAATGAAATATTCTTAGTAAATTAAAACCCCGATTTACCGCGCCCCGATTGACCACAAACCCCTTTTACCGCAGCCATCTCCTTTCCCCAAAATAGGCCTTAACATGCATAATGTAAACAAACAAAACCCCGATTTACTGCGGATGTTCCCTTTCCCCCAAACTACGTTTCACTTTGTCTGTCGAGAGCCGTGATGCTTCCTACTAAACACTGCAATACTATAACCTATAAATAACGCTTTGATTCTAGAAACTAATGTTTGGATGCTTGGATAATCTCCCACCTCCCTATGTAATATGAAAATCATCATCATAATACATTGTCATTAAATTGAATCAATTTAATTATTCGATATTAAAATAATTTTTATGATCATTTAAAGTTTGCAAGATTTCATTCAATATCATGGTTTGATAATAAATAACGTGAAAAGTTGCTCATCTGTTGTGATCATTACACTTCAAATGTTATCACCTCATCGTACAATGTCCAGTTCTTCTGATAGCACTCCAGACGGAAGTGTTCTTTGATCAACTGCAAAAGCTCGTTCTGATTTAGAGTAGATATTCTAAAATTTTAAGTCAGATACGACCTTAACAAGAATTGTGTCTGTTCCCGAGGGGGGGCACATCCAGAAAGGCAGCAGACCTACTTAATAACTGTCTAGTGGTAAAGTGATAGTTGATAGTCCGTAGTCAATCAAAACAATAACAACAGCTTAATGTCAGCTATACAAGCCCAGTGACCTTTTATATTACCTTCACTAAGTTCAAGCTGTCAAGAATCAAAATAATCAAATCGTATCCGTTGTAATATGATAAGAAGGGTAAGATTTTGGGAAAGTATGATCAGCTATTAATTTACTTCATGGAAAGTTCCCAATTATTGAGGCGAAGAATCCCACTTTACCTAATTGTATTAGGTTATCACGCATGCTATGCCTAGAGCTGAAGTGATGAGAAATGTTGAGTTGGGATCGTGTATGTGTGTGTTCCTTCGTTTGGTGAAAATTACAATTATAATGCGACATCTCAATTTACTTGTTCTTTGCACCCACAACCACATTTGAAACTCACTTAAAACAACATTTTAGTAACCACTTTATCTAATAACAGGGTGCTCAGTAAACTTGTCTATATTCCCCGGGGTTAGGGAAAGTTGAGATGAATCTTGAGATGATGAGACCCTCAACATCACTACAGTCACCTTTTTCAGTTACAGCGCTGTTATTACTAACAATAGCCCAACAATCGTTCACCCTGTCTATTGTTTTACTATTCCCAGTGTACATGTTGCCCTGTCTCTCTTGTTTACACACTGCTTACTTGTTACTATCACTGAAGTTGTGTTGCCGGCATTTGATAGTTGATTTCAAAGGCCTTGAAACGGCAGATATTTTAACTTGTCTTCTTTTTTAGTGCCGTCGAAAACAGAAAGTAAAATATTTAATATGTAAGGTTTTGAATAATTCGACTACGTATTTGAACACCGCATACGACAAACTGGTCCACAAACGCTCGGGGAAAAACAATAAGAATATCAAAATAGCTCAAACTTTAGGGGTCAGCTTTTCGTCCGTGGTTGTAAATTTCATAGCTCAAGTTAATTTATTAATGTGTCCATTCCATAATTTATTAATGTGACCATTCATAAATATGTTCAATAGTCAAGTAATATATTCAATATTACGGAACGGTAAAGTTCTCTCTCTCTCTCTCTCTCTCTCTCTCTCTCTCTCTCTCTCTCTCTCTCTCTCTCTCTCTCTCTCTCTCTCTCTCTCTCTCTCTCTCTCTCTCTCTCTCTCTCTCTCTATCTCTCTATCTCTCTATCTCTCCCTCTCTCTCTCGAAGTAACAAAAGAAATGAACTTGTATTAACCTGCATTCGTCTGAGTTTACCAGTAAAGTGGGTTAATACATCAACTCAGCCTAAAGGGACCGTAAAAAATGAACCCAATAATCCTCATGAAATCTAAGCATAAGGTTTATGATTGTATTTTTGGAGTAATTCTAGGTATTAGGTATATTATGTTGTTTTTCTTTTGTAACCCGTTGGGCGTTGAACCCTGTGGTGTTACTTTGGTGTTACTTTGGTTTGTATTATAAAGTAAAACCCCGATTTACCGCGCCCCGATTTACCGCGGCCATTTCCTTCCCCCTAATAGGGCTTAACATGCATAATGTAAACAATCCAAACCTCGATTTACCGAGAACCTCGATTTACCTCAATCCCCGATTTACCGCAACTTCTTCCTTTCTCCTAAACTCCGCAGTAAATCTGGGTAGTGAGGGACGAGGTTCCAGTGCCACCCTGACACCTGCCCTCCAATCCTGTTAAATATACCAGCTCTTTTCCGTGAGCCCTTGTTCCCCTCCCCGCATCCACCAGCCTGATTGCCCGCTGCATAATTGTCTGCATTAAACCAGCTAAATTTAGCGCCCCTACCAGGGGATGCAAATATGTTTTGGTGATATGTGTTTGGTCCCGGTTGGGCCCAATGCCTGGTCGTCCTATTAAGTGCGCTGTAGCAGGACCTGGCTAATTAACCTCCTGTCAACTCTCACTAGCCCCCTCTCCTCGCTCCCCTGCCACCACCGCCTCTACCGCCTCATTTTTACCTTAATTTTCACCAATTAGTTTTCCTTACCGGACCGTTTGGTAATTTCTATTTGGCAAATAACGCTGTCTACCCGCTCCCAAATCCGTACATTGCTTTTCTGCCTTCCATTTTGGACGAATTGGTCTAATTTTATCTGTATTTTCCTTGTGACAGAGTGAAGGAAACATAACTGTTGGTAGGACTCCATCTAGTGTCACACCCTCGTAATTATGTTCGCAACATAGTTTAACACTACCTTGTTTTCAGCTGTTTTCAGACTTGTATCAGTTCCGCACTTTATTTTACAACTTGATATTAATCTAGAACACGGTACGTGAGCCTATCATCCAATTTGCTATATCTCTGTTTAAACTGAAAACTGATCAACAATTAACCCTGTTGATTACCGCATTGTAACAACTATAAATTGCTAATGATAGTTAACTACATCTTCCCTGTTGAGCTACACATCACGTGTAACCTCTGATCACGTGTTCTTTAACGACCGGCCTAAACCTTTCTCTTCCGGATCAGACGGCAAACCTGAAACCGTGAAAAAACATGCCCCAGTCTCACATAATAAAGGTGTCTAGTGGGTTGACTAAAAGGTCGGGTAATAATATGTTGCCTATTGTAAAGGTATGTTATAAGGTACTCAATTGTAAAGGTACATTACCCATAATAATAACCCTAGTTCTATACAGTATCAACACGTCTATGATATTACTCCCCAGTCTCCTACCAAATGGTCGATAGTAGTACTATTAATGGCACTACCGTGTTAGATTTTCCGTTCTCCACCGATCCAGGTAAGGTGTTCTTTAGTCTTTGTCGTGACTCCGCTGAGAGTTTGGGTGCCCAATAAGGAGGGGGAAACCAGATCCGCGACCAATGGGCTGACTATTTCACTGCCACGTGACAAGTCTTTGTATACGTTGGGTACAGTCCACAAATCTAGCAAAATTTCACACTTCCTTTAACAAAACGAGATTTGGGGGTATTTTTACAATGGGCCTAAATGTCATTAATTCGGCTCATTGTGTTAACACTAGCCAAACTGAATAATTAGCTCTCATTCTTTGTGGGGGTTGGGGACGAGGCCGACGAGTTCCCTACCAGCTTTGGTTTGAGGCCAGGTGGGAGAACTGTAGTCCCCCCTCTCACCTGCTTACCCCCATTATTTGGGCACCTTCTCCCCTCGGTGTTGTGTTACCAAGCTTCTAACCCGTCCCCCGACCCCCTTTGTCTTCCACCCTCTCCTCAATTAATGATCTTAATCCTCTTATTTTGATGTGCTGAGAGGCTTGTGTTCACTATTGTACGCTGTTCTCCCTGTTCTCTCCTCTAAAACCTTGAGGTTAATGTCTAGTCCCACTCACCTGCTACGATTTATCGTTTAATTTGTGTTACAGAGTCTTTATCTTCAGACTTATCCACCAATTTAGTTGCCAAGTGTGCTCGATGGTTGTATCAACAATTACCTGATTCTTGTTTAAATGTTTGTTAATTCTGTTTTCTGGTGTAAAGTTAAGAATTTACAATAAAACCTCCAGCCTTTGTCAATTTGTAGTCGCATCTTAAAGTCGGACCGAGGAAATTAACGGCTGCATCTTAGTATCACGTGATTTAGTTTCCAACGCATCACTCTATTATTATAATATTATCCAGTAGATGTGCCACCAAAATGTCGGGAATATACGCGAACTTTAGCCATCCCCAGCCACTGCTACCAAGATATATTCAACATGTGCTAAGATATAAAATACACTTAGCAGAACCGAGAACCTTACCCCCGCCCTTTCCTGAACCTGTCACCTTTATTGCATGACTTGCCTGACAGCAGGGAGATCATTTTATCTGCTAGAATTGTAATATCGTACCTTTAGCTCCCGTTATCTTTACGAGGAAAGTTTTCTCTCCATCTCTCTGTCTCTGTCTCTGTCCCCCTCTCCTCACTGCTTACTTATTGCAATTAAAGGTAGAATTATGATAAGGTCAGTACTCAGTCTCTCCCGACTCCCACTACACCAGCCTTTAATTAGTAGTCGACCTGGTTTGTTGACAGTATGTCTTATTGTAATGTTTTAATGGTAGTTTCACGTCGCCCAGTGGGGGACGATGTTTCATGTTGCCCTTTTTTCCTCAATTTAGCTGAACTCTGGAAAGATAGATAAACACATTACGTAATACTTGGATTGACACGTGACCGTGGAGCTTGATTGTGATTTGATTTCTTTGAATCATCGCATAGGACCTCTACCAAATCTATTCAGAGTTAAACCTTGGATGAGTGCCAAGATTGATTTAAGTCGCACCTTGGTTAATTACAAATTTTTGAGTGAAGAAATACTGTGGAGCCTTTGTTTACCTTCTTTTGTTTTGAGTTGAAGAACGAGCTTCTTATTAGTGGGGTTACTATACACAGATGAGGGTGGTGGGGAGGCATTATGTTTAGTAGAGTGGTTCCTCATCGAATAAGTATCCTCTGTAATGGGGCGAGTTTTTCTCTCTTTCAGAAACAGTAGCTTCACTCCTGATCCCCAGCCGCCTGCATTCCAGTCAGTCTCCACCGGTCGCGTGAGTCTATACCACCCCCTGCCACACTGCATTATTAAAATCTCTGTACTTATTCTCCCCCAAAAATGTGAAAGGTACATATGAGGCTTTGGTAGGTGAGAGAGTGCCGAGCATCATTAGTAGTTTGACATTTAACCGTACCGTGGTCGCATGTGTCACGTGATAACCTCACCAAACTGCTCTCTCATAGCTCACTCTCTCCAGCTTTAGTTCTCGCCAGCTAAAAATATTTGTTTTTTGTAAGCTCACTCTCTCTCTTTCTCTCTTTTCTAACGCCCAGTGTGACCTGGTAAGCTCCCTCTCAGTTAACCTTGTAACCAATGGAGCTCGTGCCCCTACCACGGGCATGAGGTAACCACTTAGAAATGTCAGTATAAGTCCCATGTACTGAGGCAACACTTGAACTAGACAATATGTTTAACTTCCTGGTGCCGGACCTTTGTTACCAACCACCTCGCTGTGTTATCTAACCAGCCTGTCTTTGGTTGTTCTTTCTTTATTTCTAACGCTGCCCAGCCCTTGCTTGTTGTTGCCTGCTTGCTCTTCATTTTATAAGGTCATTTCCAATTTTAGATTAGTTTTCTCTCCAGCCTGGTGATCGGTAATAGAAATTACAATTGGACAATCTCTGTCTTGAATATTTATATACTATATAATATGCATGTTCAATCGAAAATATATACTTCCGCCATGTTTCACTATAAATAAAGTTAAATCGCTCATCCATGTCGTGGTGCAAGGTAACTGTTTTATTAACAGTTGGTAACTACTGCCAAACCAACTGAGTTGATTTGGCACGGTGCAAATCCGCCACATATCAAATTCTACCACGTACTATCGCCACGTGTCACGTGACAGGTGCACTTCTCCCAAATGGTTCAGGTTACTGGACAGTGGGGAAGGGAGTACGAAACAAAAGGGAGAAAGGGAGGGGCCGTAACAATGAGAAATGAGAGGAGGGGGAGGAGGGTTAGAGAAAGTACCAGATACGACAAGCTCGGACAGCAGGTGTTTTTAGGAGCCCTCTCTCTAATTAGTCAGATCCTACCAGAGCAAGGAGAAATATCGCACCCCGACTCTCAACCTTTCTCCGTCGTTAGTGTTTTCTTTTTAGTGCCTTATCTCGTAGAAAAATATCCCTCCAGCTCCTGGTTGTGGTAGTGAACAGTGAACTGTCTTGACACGTGATGTGTCATGTGATATATCCTGGTACTGATTGCTGATTAGTAAGACGTGTGATAAGTCATAGGGGCAGATGTTGGTTATTATTCACAGGATTTTTAAGTATAATTAAAAGCTTAAGCTTGATTTTTCCCAAGCTCTAGTTTTCAGGACAGTAGGTGGCGTTACACAAGTCTATTTCAAGCATTGTTGTCTGGGCTGCTTCGATTATAGATTGAAATGGTATAAAGGATTAATGACAGACAAGGTCAGAAATCAGATGAGGTCCAACGTGGCTACTAATGGATTACTCAACAGGCACTAACAGGTACACCGCATTCACTGTGTGTGGTGATCGGTTTAGGATTCAGGTTAATTTAATAATCGGGTTAATTTAAAGATTCTCAAACGGTGCTCCATCTCACGCTTGTTTCTTTTAAACCCTCGCAATTCGTCAGCAAAATGACATGGATTGTGACGAACGGCTCAGCTGATATGATTGGTAGTTAGATTTTATCAGGTGCCCGCGTTAAACAATCCGGTAAAAGCAGCAGCTAGACTGGTCTTTGTTTTAATTTCTCTCAACAAGCAGTGGTGATCTGATGGCTGACGAGTGAGAACATGGCGAGCTCCATTTTAAACTTTGCCCTGATGGAGCTGCTCCTCCATCACCACAACAAAATATGACTCATCACGATTTTAAAGTTGTTTCTAGAATCTCCGCTCCTTGATAGTTCCATTTAAACGCTGTTCCGTGTTCTGGGCCCTATCGTCAACCGTTTTAGTGCAGACAGTTCCGTTGCTGTGGCTGGAGCCACGCCCACCGAGCGACAAACTGATTGAACGACAAGACAAGGCCGTTTCCAAGGTAACGAATTGCCAAAACAAATTTGTAAACATATATGTGGACAATGGGACAGAGTTTTTCATGGTGGTGCGTGTGAGTGAGAGCATGCTACTCACAAGCTAGCCGGGCGGGCCCTCTCCAATCCTGGTGGTGAGAAAGGTCACGTGTACCCACGTGGTCCTGTCTCGTGGTCCTAGCGGAGGTCACGTGATCGCACAGCTGCACTTCAAACATGCACCCTGGAACGCTTTGCTTTATCAGCCAGCGAGATGGTGCTTGTCATGAGACTACGGATTTAGCTACTAAATATTTGATTTGTATAGCGTCTATCAAGAATTCTCATCTCTCTCTTCGTGAGGCTTGTGGCGATTTTGTGCTTGATTCTGACTCTAAACTTTCAGCTTTATACATGTCACTGTCACGACGTATTATTTTGGCGTATTATTTGCACTGTTCAGGTTGCCGGGACGTATAGCTGTATTCTCTTATGTTAGTTCGTTAGAACTACCGAGTACCTAAGGTGTTTATCGTTCGTTAGGTGCCACCTTATTTCTCAGCGACAACCTTACGAGGAACAGTAAATTATTAGGGCGGCTCCCTCACCGTCTCCGGAGATATGACGTGAATGGGGCTGCCCACTCTCCCACCCTGGTCTGCAAGAGGCGGAGTATCTGAAGAGCGATTGTTGGGAACTGACATTACCTTTGAGTAACCATAAGGTGTTGCTTGCAAATATCTGGGTTACAGGCCCGGCGCTAATGTATTTGCAAATCTATTAGGTTTGGTAATATGCATATAACATGAATTTCATGGAAACGTGGTATGGGAACTTAGAGTTGCATTTCTTTTATATTGTTTGCCCCAGTTTTCCTTCCACATTACTTCCACATTTATCGCACTTTCACGTTCAAATGTTTAAGTGATGCTCTCTCTCTACCTGCTAATTTGTGATGCTCCGCGGAACAATACATTGAAATCACTTTGAAACTGGATTGAACGAGAGAATGCAATTATACGATTTACGACCGTGATTTTACTTATAAATGGCAGCTGGGACCAACTTAAAAATTCAGTCAAATACAATATTCTGTTAATAGATCGGGAAGGCAGGGCGTTACAGGTGACTGGTGTAGAAAGTGCTAGCAGGGCAAAAGATTTTCCCATTATATATGGGGAACCGATTGGTTGGGAAGCGAAGGTTTGCTCTTCATATTAATGTGTTCCATAGTGCCGGTAACGTTCTATTTATAGTATAAAAGCTTCCCCCTCGCGGCTCAGGCTGCTTCTCGCTGGTATTACAGAGTTTGGTAGCAGTCTTTCACTCTCAGCACGCTATTTCTCGTTAGCCAAGGGAGACTTTTCATGCTTCATCCCAGCTCTGTATTTGCCTTGCTAGACCCTATACTGTGTACTGTCGTTTCCTTCTTACCCGAACAATGCTTATCTGAGCTGTTGTTTATGGGCAGATTTATTCTTGTTAGGATAAGTTAAAAATGAGAACTGGCATTTTTACGCTGGACCTTTTCAATAGATCGTATGTGAACCGTGTGCTAGGCACCGAATGTTGAGGTTTCCTTGTTTATGAAGCTTGCGTTATATACAGGGTTTACCAACTAAGAAAGAGCGTGTATCAATTTTCATTCAGTGCACACCTTTCTATTTGCTTGTTACAATCCAAATAGTTTTCAATTCGGGTCCCCTGGAAGGCTGGGAAGGCAGTAAATGGTTGTGTGCCTGGTACCTGCGACTATAATAACCCACATGTGGCCTCCCTCACCTGTTATCTAGCTACCATTTTGTTCTCAGTTTCCAACCTAGGATTGCCGATTCTTGATTCGTGAGTTTGGGCCCCTTTATTCATTGATTGTCCCTGTTCATGTTGAATTCCTCTGTGCTGATTGGTCACGGGGTGTCCTCCAATGTGGTGATTGGTCGATAATTTAAGTCACGTGATAAGTTCCTGTGGGCTGATTGGTTTATTATTCCGGTCACGTGAGTGCCAGGAGGTATCTGAGTGGTGGAGCTGTTCTCCAGGGAGAGTGGCTCTCTCTGAAAAGGTGATGGAGAGAGAGCTAGTTAACACGAAGAGCAGCTGGACTGGCAGGAGGATAGCTGTCCGGGAGGTCCTTACCCAGGGTCACAGCGGGAGAGGGAGTCATCAACTTAATTAACAAACCCCGGCAATTCGCAACCAATCACGCGGCCCCTCTCGCCCTCTCCTCCAACTGCAACCCTTTCTTCTTCACACGTGACCTAAACGTTTTTCTGGGATCAATATGTTCACCCAACGAAGTTGTAGGACTTTCCATCGAACAGCTTTTTGGTGTGCCACATTTGGTCTGATTTGCAGTAACAATTTAGTGCCACGGTCACGTTTAACTTTTAATATTTTACCGAATGTTTGCGTAACATACTGACTTGGTTACGTACTACATATAATACAGGCTGTTATATTTTAATACGGTACCTTGTCAGCCTGATGCTGAAAGGTAAATCACTAAATCGACGACTGGGATGATACCCTTATAAGAGGGAGAGAGAGAGACGGGCTCGGCTGGTTCTGTGGGTCGTGTCGACGTGTCTGCCCAGCAGATCGGTAGTACCACCAGAGGCTATTCAACAGAGGTGTCAATGAACCATACCACCCTAATTCCATTTAATGTCTCTCATATATATAAGACTGGCCGCTCACCTCGCCTTCTTCCCTTGCTGCCAGCTCTATATATGACATGTACTCCCTTTTTGCTCCTATTGTAGTGTTGATCATGCTATACCCCAGTCTGGAACTATTTGTACCTTTCACCTTGTGTATCAGCTAGGTTTTCTGGTTGTAGCGCACAATCCTGGGTTAGAAAACCAGACCCCCCCCCCCCCCCGATCTGTAAGACGTGTGTTTTAAAACCTCTTCAATTTGAGTGCCCCGTTACCAAGCATATAAACACACGGGAGCAAGGTAAGGTGTGAAATACATGTGGGGAGCCTGGTTACTACCCCCTGTTACCCGATACCTGTACCCAAATGGTTAATGATTGGCACCCTTCCCTCGTGCGGCCTGGGCCTCCCCAACCATGTAACTACACCTGTACTACCATGCTGTTCTATAATCCTATCTCTCCCACAGTGCGTTCATTTCCCAGTCTCCCCTCATCACTGCTGGTTTTGTCTTTTCTCTATCTCTCGATATGATCCCTCTCACACAGTTCTCATTTCTCCGGAGCAGCCCGAGTAATTTGCAAGTACTTTACTTTAGCGCCGGGAATTAGTCGTTCTATTAATCCGTTTGGTATAGCCTACACTAAACCGGCATTATTTAGATGCGGCCTATCTGAGCTTGGTCACATTTCCAACTTCTCTGTCTGTTCCGCAGAGGAAATTTAGCCATTTACCTCCTCCCAGAGACCATACCTAACGATAAATAGTTCTATCGAACGAGCTATATTTTCCCTTTATTATTATCAGCTGAGACCTGCTCTTTTCAAATATATTATATAATATACTATATATAAATATTGTTTAACACATTGTGTTTGGTACAATGTGTAGTGAGAAGTACTCGCTCCTTTTACAAAATTACTAAACCTCATGGAACACCTGCAAGCTCCAATCACTAACCCTCCTTTCTTTAAGCCTTACCTTTTTGAAATGCTGTCCTTAATTCACACCCCTTTAGAAAAGTGTGGTGTTTTTCTCTCCGTCAGACGAGCACACACACGGCGTATATTATATACTTAATTATATACTTCATCTTTTCAATCCGAACCAACAGTCAGCTCACCGGGGTGGAGGTCTGGTTTTCTTTGTTTTGTAAGTTTACTGCCTTTGTGTTTGGTGTTACAGACTATGAGTTGTCACAAGGAGTTTTTGAAATTAAGAAAGTTTCCGATGTGTTAAGAAAAGGAACGAGTCGAGTCAGAGAGAGAGAGAGAGCAGAGAGAGAGTCTTAATTCTCCAGCTTGAGTGAATGCGCTCAAGCTTAGAATCCGTTACTTTGTTGTCGAGCACGCTAACGTAACGCCTAGCATGTCAAGTACCAACGTGTATACGGTGTACAGCCGCCCTATTCCTAGTATTCCTGCCTCAGTCAGCACCTCTTTTAACCGTCCCACAAATCTGATTATCAGTTGCTGTTCTATTTACGATTTGTGCCCCTGGAGCAGGCCCCATTTTCCCGATATAGGTTAGCATTATAATATTATCATGGTTATCAGGCCTAGGTTTTATTTTAGCCACCTCTCCGGAACTGACCATCAGGGTTTAATTGCATTACAATTATTCTCGGAACACGTTCCAATTGCCGAGCTGTCTAAAACGGGTGATTTTTTTGGATATTTTCATTAAATGTCGTGCCTGTTGCAGTGGGTGCGTTATGACTGATTGACTGCTCTTTCTCTGAGAACTATTGAAAGTCAGTTTTTTGTGGCACTTGCAATGTTTATCCTGATGTTTATCAAATGTTTATGTTTTTATAGCAAACTTCATGCTTCAAATATTCCTTGAGCTACATGCATATAATACAGGCGATTATGTAGCACACCATCACGACTATCACCGCTATAATTGGTGTGCCAAGTGGGGTAGGTGAGTCAGTAAGCCAGTTTAAAGGGTAACTCTGAAAACTTGCCAGCCACCCGCTAGGTACTTTCTTCCGCCTTCTTACTGTACCTGGCCACTTATTCCATGTTGCGGGACAAGTTTCCACTATTTAAAGCACCATTCCAATAAATTAGTTAATTAATTACTCATTTCCCGTCTCAATGATTCACTTCAAGTTGTGTATCACGTGACTGACTAGTCACGTGATACGTGTCGCTACTCAAGCAAGTGTTCCATCCCACACCCAGGAAACGATCCTTACTTCACCGACAACAACTGAACTCTTACTCAAACTCCAAGTTCATGATGGAATTTAATGCGCGTTGATTTTCTCATTTAATGAGCTATTGTAACGGAAAGTTTTGCTCTTTGTTCGAGGAGAAGAACTGAAAACAGTTTCTTCCACCGCTTGACCGGAGTTAAGAGGCCACACGTCAGTTCATCATTGTCCCTGCATCAATTGTCAGTACTATTCTCGATACTCTGTAATTATTGCTGTGGTGAAATGGTCTTTTATGAGAGGCCGCCACAACACCTCTCTCTCTCTCTCTCTCTCTCGCTGGCTCATCACATTAGATTATATATCTGTAGTGCTGCACTGGTCAGGTTTATCATCTAGCACCTTGTGTGTGTGGTCCAACTTAATTTGCATCCACCTCCGAGATCTAATGTTGGAGGAAACGCTCAAGATTTATACCCATCATGCAACTAATTATAAGTCCAATAACGGACGGTACGCAGTAATTCATTGGTTCTCCTCAATAAAACCAGGCTATATTTAATCTGTCGGTCTGTGGTTAATGTGTGTCTAGCATTGGTAGTACAGCTCCACTGGTTCGGACATTACACAACCAGTGCAGGGCAGTGTGCTGCTTCCCCACCACCAGAAACAACTGTCTGCATGTCTCAATAATGGGTTAATGTTTCGTTCTGTTTCTTTACCAGGCCAGACTTTCCTCTTTGTTATATTCCTCAACGGTCAACATAACATTTTATTTTGTTTCATTTAATGCATTAATGTTTCCTATATTATATGAGTTATTTAAATATTTGCTGATTAAACATACACACGTGCATACGGCATTCCAGTCAAAATCGTGCAGCTTATACGGCTCATGTACGAGAAGACAATGGCCAAAGTCCTAACTCCAGACGGAGAAACTGAATTGTTCGAGATACTTGCAGGTGTGTTACAGGGTGATACCTTAGCACCTTACCTCTTTGCAATAGTCATCGACTACTGTATGAGGCAAGCCATAGGCGATGATGCGGAGCGACTTGGACTCACCCTCGAACGTAGAAAAAGCAGAAGAGTGGGGCCCAAGATCATCACCGATGTGGACTTTGCAGATGATATAGCACTTATATCTGAGGACATGGACAAGGCTAACGAGTTCCTGCTTAGAGTAGAATCGGCGGCAGCAAGCGTGGGACTACACATAAACGAAGGCAAGACCAAGGTCATGACACTGAATATGGAGGATCGATCTAGCGACCTACAAAGTCGATCCGGGGAAGCCATAGAAAATGTAGATGATTTCATCTACTTAGGCTCCTGGATTGAGAGCACAGATAGGGAGATAAGGGTTAGAAAGGGAAAAGCGTGGGGTGCCCTACATAGACTGAAGGATATCTGGAAATCCAAACTCTCAAAGAGCCTAAAGATTAGATTGTTCATAGCGGCTTGTGAATCAGTACTGCTCTACGGATCAGAAACCTGGACACTGACAAAGGCTCAAGAGAAAAGTTTGGACGGGACATACACAAAGATGTTGCGTATGGTGCTGGGTATCTCATGGAAGGACAAGGTCAGCAATATAACTTTGTATGGTAGCCTCCCAAGGCTGTCAAACAAGTTACGAAGCAGGAGATTAAAAATGGCGGGACACTGCATCCGACATCCTGAGCTACTTGCCAGTGATTTAGTCTTATGGGAACCTACGCACGGTAGAGCACAGCAAGGCCGACCAAGACAAAGCTACTTGTCTATGTTACTGAAGGAAGTTGGGACAAACTCTAAAGAGGAACTGCGAACCCTGATGCGGGACAGGGATATATGGAGGGGGTTTTCTGGCGTAGATCGGACTTAGCTCCGACATAGTAGTAGTAGTAGTACACGTGCATAATACAGATCGGTCTTAATGTTTGTCTGTCATAATCCTCCTTAGTAGAGATCGGTCACCTCCTAACTCACTCTCTCTCTCTTAACCAAAACGTTATAATATCTCACTAATTACACGTCTGTACCACAGTGGGGTGGTGGTCCTCCCCTGCATTAGATGCCGCTTAAACGGGAGTTTGTAATGAACCTTTTCAGGGTACCATATACTCTGTGCGCCAAATGTGGTGATGACTTTTCCCTAGTTTCAAACTTTAACCGTCCTATAATTATATTATACTCCCATGTATAACATAAGTAATATATATAATATACATTTTAATAACACAGTCCCGGTAACGTGTTCCATGTGACCAATGACACATCTCCAGCTTACCAAACGTAGCCTGGCTGGGACTGGGTCAGGTGATACATTTGACAGTGTTGCTCCAGATTTAGTGTCGGAGAGCGAACACTGTCATCCTTACCTTCAGTTCTCAGCAGGTCAGCTTGATTGTCACATATCCATCCAGTGCCCGTCCCGTTTTACTGCCATTTTGATTTGATCCAGATTATTTTCTTTAGTTTGGAACACTGTGTTGGTCTTTGGCCCCGATTTACATTGATTAAGCCCAAATAAATTTAATCAGACGCTATTTTCCTTTATATACATTCTGTTTTATTCTATCAGCTCCTTCTTTGCTTTTTAAAACTTAATTTGGTTGTTTCTAGACTCCTTTAATATTAAATTCGACATAATCTTTTACATGCAATGTTTTGCAACAATTATTCTAAAACATAATCTAATAATAACTTCGACATGAAATTTAAAAACTTAAACACATCATGTCCCAGGGATGGATCAGTTACTCCGTTTAAACGAAGAGACGCTGAAATGGCACGTGTTATGCCAGCTCCTGTCCTCCTCCGTACTGGAGAGACTTCTCAAGACTCTGTACGAGGTGTGTCCCTCCTTTAACGCCGACACCCCGGTAGTGGCTAGACTCTATCACGAGACCGAGCAAGCCTGTTTGGACGTGGTAAAGAACTTCATCCTGATCGGAGAAGCCAACAGGTTGTTACAAGGATCCTCTGCTGTTCCAGGACAACAGGGCGCCAACTCTTTAAAACCGCGCCCTGTTGCGGAGACGCAGCCGATGAGAAGACTTGCACCCAAGCCCCTTAACCAGTTGTTTAAAAGTGAGGTGATGAGTTCGCCAACTAAACAGCAGGTTATAGAGAACGGAGACAAACAACCTAACCCAGCCTGGGTTAACCAGATCAACCAGAATATCCAACTTCAGCTCAAACAGATGAACAGTCAAGGGAACCAGAGCAGCCCTTCCTCCTCCAGAGTAGGAACACCCTCCTCTCTATCCCCCGGTCCCTTGTCTCAACTCCCTGCAGCTAACGGCCCCATCTCCCAGCTCCCTGTCAGCTCTGCTGGACACCTCTCTCAGATCACTCAAGGACCCCTTTCTCAGATCAATCAAGGACCCCTCTCTCAGATCACTCAAGGACCCCTCTCCCAACTGCCCCTCTACACCCCCACCTCTGCACCTGTTGCCAACCTGGTATCCACTCCTGTCACTAACAGACAATCTCCTGGCACCAGTACTCTCTCTCCTGAAGCTACTCAAGCGCTAACCGCTCAACTTACTGCTCATCTGAACAGACAAGAGGAGAAGCCCGCCACTTCTCCTGAGTCTACTCCTCAGAAAGAAGGAATGACAGTCAGCCCTGCCGCTGCTCCGGCTCCGGGAGAGACTGGTCAACAGAACGGTGTGATAAAGCAAGGTGAGGTGCAGAAATTCGAGAAACAAGTGTCCGAGTTGAAAAACTACATGGATGAAGTCAAAGCACTGTTTGATGTTTTCAACGATCCGTCCCCTAAGAACAAAGAGGCAGTGAACGCTTTATCTCAGGCTATTTCTGTAAACTCGGCTGTGACCCAGGAACTGCAGACCATCATCAAGCCAGAAACAGAGCTGCCACCAGTAGTCCAACAGCAACAGTTTAACCCTCTGCCAGTGTCCCACTACTTCCCCATCGAGCAGCTGATGAAGCAGCACCAAGAAGTTGACGTGTCCCAGAACGTAGCTGTAACAGCTGTACCCACCCATACCCACACCCACACCAAGGGTCGCTCCTCTAAAGAGAAGCTGAACTGCAAGGATTGCGGCCAGATGTTCCAGTACTCCTACCAGATGGAGCGCCACATAGCAACACGGCACAGCTACATCAAGAAGATTATCTGTGACATTTGCAAGAAAACTTTCGGTTCTCCCGGTGCATTGAAACGTCATCACGAGACAATCCATCAGAAGATAAAGAGGTTCACGTGTGAGCATTGTGGTAAGAAGTTCGGAAGGAAAGATCACATGAAATTTCATATCAGCACTGTGCATACCCAGAAAAAAGAAGCGCCTATTGACCAGAGTATTCTGGATGCGGCCATTACCAACGCGACTACCAGCACTGAGCAAAGAAAACCTGACGATCCACTCGACGAGCTGAAACAGCGAATCAGAGACATGAGCGAGAACCATGCTAGGGAACTGAACCTTCAACAGCAGCTGCAACAGCAGCAACTACACCAGCAACAGCTTCAGCAGCACATTCTTGCCCAGCACCAGCAACAGCAGCAGTCCTTCGACATCCAGAACGTTATCAACAGTATTAACCAGGAGATACTGAAGACGTCTGCTGATCCCAATACAGCTCCAGCAAATGGGAACCATACTGAACCAGCTACAAGCCCTCAGATGACTAACGGAGTGCCGCGCACAGAGATTCAGATAGTGCAAACCTCAGAGGGAATGCAGCATTCGGAAGGAATGCAGCATTCGGAAGGAATGCAACACTCGGAGGTTATGCATCATTCGGATTCGATGCAGCATTCAGAAGGAGTTCAACAGGTCGATATCGAGATGGACGAAGACTCTGTGCAGGTTGATGTTCTAGAAGATTCCTCGAACGGAGGTACTACCTACACCTCGTCTCCCTACAACAGCGAGGTAATGAAGGACACCACGGTCGTCTCCACTCCTGCTCCCCCTACACATGTGACTGTCACGTGAACAGTTCCCTCGCCATCACAGTCTTTACAAACACTGAGTTTTTAAATGTACAGAAGTTTTTAAGCGTTTCCACGTTTTCGTATTGCACAGAATTGTCAGTCCGAGAGACGTTGGGAAGAGCTTGATAGTTTATTTTGAGTATAAAAGTAGATGAGTTTATAAAAAGGAGTATGAGCTTCATTTTAAAGTGGATGTGCTTAAACATCAAAATTGCGCTCAACGCCATTTTAAGTAGATGGTTGCGTTATTTGTTACATCTAACTTTAGAAGAGAAAAGTTTTACCTTGTTATTACGTTCAACGTTTACAAACAGTAACCTTCACGAGGTTTTTTTGTGAACACAAACTTTATTTGTAAAAGCGTAGTACAGAGTAGACATAGATATTGTGATCTTGTGAATGAGATGATGATATCTTTCTTACAAGTTAAACGATAAATTGTGACCGTACACCTATCAGAAACGGTTTAATGAATATTTTAAGTCTTTCTTGAGAGTTTCCTTGTTTGAATGCATGACAACTTTAACAAATTATGTACGTATTTATTAATTTCAGAGAGATAGTTTAATGTTTTCGTTCAAAATAATATTTAAGAAAATACCTTGTAAATAATATACCGTACTATTTTGTTGGAATGATCTATGATAAAATATAAAATTGTCTTTGGAATTCTATTCTATTTGAATTACGGAATGTGTATTTATCATCCCGACACCCAAGATAAGATTGCAGTGACTTTGGTATCATTTTCAGTTAAACTATGTGATAATTGTGTTGGGTCGAGTTTTCTTTTGTTGAGCATGCATAATATGTAGTTCATTCAGTTACAAGTTAATATTAATCTGTTATATTTGTTTGTGTTCAAGAATTTTACGAAATTTTGAAATCTGTGTTTCAATTCTACTCGGCTACTACTTGGCTCTTAGTTCAATTAAGTACTTAATACATTATAGATATTTCGGGCCTAATAGTCTTCATCAAACATTAAACTATTACTTAGTTTATTGAGTTACAAATTGGTGAATCAAAGTGACGACCATCATTACGATCCCTATCGTAAAAACATGGAATATGATTCGCGGAGATTATCTTAATTCCTCGCTTAAATATTGAAGTGCTATGAATGTATTATGTATCGAGCGAATCTAATTTTCTCATAAAAATGTGCGCACTAAAGCCAAAACCAAAACTAAAACAGTTTACCATAATTTCATCATCAAAATAGTTCCCATTCTGGTTTAATGAGAACTTTAAAGATGAAAGTTGGTGTGTACAGTGTATAACATGAAATAAAATTAGAATGTTTCAGATTTATGTAATTGTTACCTACCTATGCAATGTAGTATGTAAGGTAGGCCAAATGGTGTATATTAGCTTACTTTTCAGCTAACTGTTAAGTAGTAAACAAATGGCGATTTAAAAAGAAAAATTGATTTTGCACAGATTAAAATTATCATGATAAATCGCTTGTCCTTCTTGATAATATGCCAATTCGATGAAATTAGATTAATCCAACGTTTTTTACATTAGCGTCAATTGAATGGCACGATTAAGATATGAGAAACAATTATTGCTGATTGTCAAACACAAGGTATATTTTTAGAAGGGACATTATATGTTCAGCTGTAACCCTCTGCTACTTTATCCAATGCGAAAAATAACCTATCTTTTTTTTGTGGATTTCCGTAATCCACTTCGTGCAAGATTATTCGATTATGTTTCTGCCAATCACTCATTTCAAATTCATCACGTATATTACCTACCGCCTCAACTTCGGACGATGAGATACTACATAATCACCTGGTGAGGAGCGATGCGTGATAATATGGTCGCGAACAATCCTACCTTTATATGTACTTTTTTACGTTACACTTACTCTAAATTCTGGCGAAAATTTGGGTGTACATTACTAATCACTTACTTAATACTTTATTTAATTTTAGTTGTCAACGATTTCGCCGTAAATATTCAGAGTAGTCAGATTAGTCCACAAATTTTTACGCTTACGTTAATTTAATGGCATTCTTAACATCGTGGTGGCCGGTGGGATTTTACAAATAATGTCTGCTGCTTTTCAATCACTAGGTATATTCTCAAAAGAAAGATTATCAGCTCTACACGATCGTTGTTATTCGTGTATACAATACGAAAAAATATATCTTTTAGTTACCTTACGAGACATATTTATACTCGACGAAATTCTGGTGACCTAAATAATTTGGGAACGAAAATATGGGATTTTTTGCCGAAAACCAACTCATTTCGTACCCCGAATTAAATCATGGTATTTGCGGATTTTTTTCATTTCTTTATTTTACAAAAATAAAACCCAATATTTGAGAAAATCAATAAAATAAAATATGAAATTTGAAAAATTACAAGTCAATTTCTTCTTGAACCTCTTGATCTTCTGGTTCAGGGATGTTTCTCTCCCCCAGTGTAATATTAGTGTTCATTTGTTAGATGAATCATATATATATATTGATAACTTACTATATTGATAGTAAATCGACTAAGTCATAATTAAAGAAAATACGCGAAAAATAATTTTGGGGAAAAATTATGGGGACCTAAATTTTAGTAGTCCGAAAATATGGTTTTTTTTCGGAAAACCACCGACTTTCGTCCCTTTTAAATATGTCTCGTAAGATAGTAGATTTCCGTAATCTACTGTACGCAATAGTTTTAAGAACTTGTCTCCATTGAGTCATTCACCCTATAAATTCAAATAAAATGTGATTTGAAATCATGCAGGAAGAACAAACCAAGGTACCAAATAACCTTTGTCGTGAATAAGGAATCGAATTATTCATTGTTTATTTATTTATCATTAGAACATTTCCATCACTAAGTTTATGCAGAAAACATCAGAAATTGTCTTGAAAGAATAATCAAATGAGACTCATAATAACACTACACGACTTCATCACATTATTAGCAACTTAAATTTAATAGACGCTTTTCGAGAGATATTATTGACGCATAGAGTGAATTGTTTTCAGAAATTCGTAATACGGGAACAAACCGAAAGATTGTTGGACTTGGATATAAACTCTATAGTCTACAGTCTTACCGATTGTCGCATACGACTGATCATTATAATCCTGGCCCAGTCTTCACTCTCAGACCAAATGTTCTAAATTTTAACTCGTATTCTGCCGTTGTGTACAATAAATTGGTCGTTAAGTCGACAATGTCTCTTACTCCGATACTATACAACTTTTAGACTAAATTATACGTCGTTTAAAGCTACGTCTGGGGTCGTAAGTCCCAGACATCAGTAGAAGTCAGATGGTGTGGATGATTCTGCAGAAGAAAAATGAAAATGTCTTTTTGGTCAGTGTTATAAGAACCGAATAGTGAGAAACCACTAATAATATAAACAGCTTAGACAGGAAGGGTTATTGAAGGGACAAGGAGCAAATTAAGTTGGCTTTATTTTACGTGACACCAGTTTATTGTACGTGGTACCAGTCTCTAGTGGGTGGCGGATACATAGTGGATTATCGCAGGGGTCATACTATGATTAGGATAAAGATAAATGAGGCACTCTGCAAACGGAATTAACGTGGTATTAACCCGAAAGTAACCTGAAAGTAACCTTAAATTCTATTTTTCCACGAGAAATCGACGTTGTTAAACAGATTAATAGGTTTCTTGGGTTTCCTTTTTTCGATATCTACAACTGAACTTCTGTCATAAAGAGTACTACCAGAATTTGTAAGACACTAAGTGCCATAGCGGTGATTAAAACATAAGATATAGGTACAAAAGAGGCCATGACCATCCCAACAACTCCCCCGGAAAATCCCATAGCGACTGAAACACTTGAGCCCAGAGCAAATCTCTTAGTTCCAAAGTACCCCATGTCAGCAACAACGTAACAGTAAGCCTGGTCTCTAACCCCAAACAAAAACTTGATCAAGAAGTTGGTAGTAACGATTACTGCAAGGCTCTCCTTTAAAAGCATCCATACAAAAACCCCCTCGGTCAGGCCAGCGAGTACCGCCTGCGATGTGCGGAAGCTGGTCCTCTTCCTAATTAAGTGCATGAATAACTTGCCAGGTACAGCTGCGAATGTGACTAGGCCCACTAGAAGAAGTCCCTCCCCTCGGGTCACGGTCAATAAGCAGTCACTGTTCAGGTCAGCATATTTAAGTTTCAGTGTCTGCATCAAGGCTGGTACAAGGAGGATTGTAAGCCAGCCCTGGAAAATACTAACGGCAGCGAACAGTCCAAGTTTAGTGGTTCTGGCTACAAAGTTTGGGACCGTTTCTTCCACCGTGCGTATTAGATCTCCATCATTAACGTCTTGTTTTTGTGTTCCTCCTGTCCCTACCAAACAGAAGTGCAGAAGGATAATAGTTGGTACGAATATTGGTAATGACGTTAGAAGTATGAAGATCCTCCATCCTACCACATCTAATTGTGCATTTTTCTTTAAATCTGAGGACCAAATTTGCGCATTCTCCTTTGAATCCGAAGGCCAAATATCACGTTCTTTATGCATACCAAATTTCAAGTCCCCATCAATTTTTGATTTCTCACAAATTGCTATTTTGTTATGGTGCTAATTTAGGAACTTAAGCTTGCTGTAATTTAGGGGTCTCAAGAAAAAAATTTTCGAAATCAATATTTTAGCTATTTTTGACAGTTAAGAGTAATATCTATCATTTGCTTTTGTTCCTATCAAAATTTTTGTTCCTAGCCGAAGTTATCGCTGGTCAAAGGTCAGCGCTCATAAGTAATTGTATTGTGCGAGCGATTTTCTATCACGCGTAGTGAAAATCGAGTTTATCTGGCGTAGTGAAAATCGAGTCTAAAAATATTTTTTCTCCGACTGTTTTTTAATTAATCACCCTGAAACTTTCAAAATATGTGTTAGGGATCATTTAGAAGAGATTGTCCAGGCAGAATTTTGAGGAAGGTCTTTAAAACGTTTTTATTATATTTTGAAAATGTTGGACCTCAGCCATGAATAATGTCAATTTCAGACTAAGGCTGGTACAAGGAGGATCAAGGCTGGTACAAGGAGGATTGTAAGCCAGCCCTGGAAAATACTAACGGCAGCGAACAGTCCAAGTTTAGTGGTTCTGGCTACAAAGTTTGGGACCGTTTCTTCCACCGTGCGTATTAGATCTCCATCATTAACGTCTTGTTTTTGTGTTCCTCCTGTCCCTACCAAACAGAAGTGCAGAAGGATAATAGTTGGTACGAATATTGGTAATGACGTTAGAAGTATGAAGATCCTCCATCCTACCACATCTAATTGTGCATTTTTCTTTAAATCTGAGGACCAAATTTGCGCATTCTCCTTTGAATCCGAAGGCCAAATATCACGTTCTTTATGCATACCAAATTTCAAGTCCCCATCAATTTTTGATTTCTCACAAATTGCTATTTTGTTATGGTGCTAATTTAGGAACTTAAGCTTGCTGTAATTTAGGGGTCTCAAGAAAAAAATTTTCGAAATCAATATTTTAGCTATTTTTGACAGTTAAGAGTAATATCTATCATTTGCTTTTGTTCCTATCAAAATTTTTGTTCCTAGCCGAAGTTATCGCTGGTCAAAGGTCAGCGCTCATAAGTAATTGTATTGTGCGAGCGATTTTCTATCACGCGTAGTGAAAATCGAGTTTATCTGGCGTAGTGAAAATCGAGTCTAAAAATATTTTTTCTCCGACTGTTTTTTAATTAATCACCCTGAAACTTTCAAAATATGTGTTAGGGATCATTTAGAAGAGATTGTCCAGGCAGAATTTTGAGGAAGGTCTTTAAAACGTTTTTATTATATTTTGAAAATGTTGGACCTCAGCCATGAATAATGTCAATTTCAGACAAATATTTAATTTTTGGGAAGGGTGGCTTTTTTTGGAAGGTGTTTCACTATTAACCATATTTTTTATTATTTTTATCAATTCAACTACATTTCTGACAAAATTTAGTTAAAAATAACTGTGAAGTTTAATTCTGTCAAAAACTATTAAAGTGGAAAAAAGTCACACTTTCTACGGTACACCCTGTATATGGAACCAATCACTGCCTTCCGAATGTAGGTACGGACTTCAGAAGACCGAACAAAATATGTTAGGCTCATAATGATCAGGGTAGCATGAACAGTGGAAAATTTGTTTCCAGGAATCCACTTTCACAAGCATTTCTTAACCCACTCGTCTGCTGACGTAACATTGTTAGCCAAAAACTTCCCTAAAACTTAGACATAAAAACTTAGACCACTAGACATAAGTTTACCACTAGACATAAAGTTAAACACTAGACACCCCAATCAATGTCTGGAAAACTGCAAACATTCAGAAGACGATACATAGAGGCCCTCTTAAGAACAAAGGCAAAGATGAGGAATAAAATAATATGTATATAATGTCAAATATGTTAGGCATAAGGTTAGTTAGCAGTTAATCTGTTAGGTGAGATTTGGAACAAGGAGAACATTGACCAATTGTTAAGACAATTAATCAGATATATTATAACTTTATAACATACCTTTGCGAACACAATATATGGACAAAAACTCATGAGGGTATTGCCTCACGTTGTAGGCCCACCACGTACAAGTGCGCAGCTATATCGTGACTTCCACCCTAACACCACTAAGTGAAACGAAGATGGGGATCACGACGTTATACAATTAGGGTAAAGGAAATATTTCTAAGAGCCCGATATTTGTTCTATCAGATTTGTACACTTGTACTGCTGTGTAACGTTTTTCATGGCGTAAAATTGAAAACATCGGAAGAAAGTATTAATTGATTTTTTAAATCAAGAAAAACACAGACTCTAGGGCACAGAGGGCAAAATATGTCCTTGCAGCTAAGACCATATTATAAGATAATATAAGATAAAGGCTTAAAGCTGAAAGACAAGGTTCAGGGCGAGATAGCTAAAGTGGAGTCCAAGAAACACTAACTCCCATTAAAAAAGACTATTTTTTAAAAAGTTTTCTTTCGTTGTTTTAAAATCGAAAGAAAAATTGGTACATGTACATTGTACATTGTACCAGCCTTCACCGTTTGGTTTCAAACAAACAATGGTTCGCTCTTTTCCTCCTCCTAATTTAAAACCCTGCCTGGGTGGACATAAAATCGTAGTACATTGAAAATTAAATACGGATCAAATACCGTCCTCTGCCCTAAATTTATCATTTTATCACCACTATCACTGCACTAACCAGTAACCGCACCACTCACTCAGTGTTCCCAATTTGTCTTATTAGGGTAAAATAACAGCAAAATATCACGGAAGACAGGTAAGGGTAAGATTTGCCTCGTCACATTGTATAAATCTTCTTTTTCTAGGTGAGATTTGAAGCTTGAAGAAACAGATGTGAAGAAATATCAAAAGGATGCACAAAAGGTTGCGGAGAAATAACCAGGGAAAAGTATAGCAGGGTCCAGAAGAAGTGATATAAAGAGACGATAAACAATAAATGAGTTTGGCGACTAGGTACTTGGTACTATCGAGAACAGCTGTCAGTTAATTGATTGAAAATGTTGTTCAATAATTCTAAATCTTATTTTTACGATGTGATTAATGATTATAATTTATGATGGCTATATTTTCAATTTTGGCTACTTTTCTAATCTTGTTTTTTGCGATGCTCATATTATCTGTAATATAATAATTAGAATTTGGTGATTATCTAAGCCTCGGTGGTTTCATAATTCGGTTGGTCACTATACTTTCTATAATAGTATTTCAATCATTCACTGTCCAATCACGTTTAACCAATCGGTTCAACTTTTAAAATTTTGAATGGAAAGTTCAAAAATTGTGAACAAAAATATTGGATTTATTAAATCCTATTGACTCACCCGTCTACTTTTAAAAGTATGGTGAGAGCACAGGAGGACTTCTATCAGTCAGTTAACGAAGAGTGGCTAGCAGCGAACCCATGCCCTAGCGACTACTCGCGATGGGGAACTTTTGAGGAGCTGAATAAAGTTCGTCTTCTTTTTTAGTTGTTTATATTTATTTATTTATTTAACGAACAGGATTAAATTCGGGGCTTTGCGTTAAGTTTGTTAATTCGTCAGCATTAAGCTTTTAAATTCAACTAATCGAATGTTGGTTGAAATTCAATTTGTTGAATTATTGGCAAGTTTCCATAAACGATATTTTATGATCGTCGCCGATAATCGCTTATTGAGCGCTTTTTCGGCGCTTTTTTTAAAAAAAACCGTTTACAATCGCTTTTTTTACGATTATAAACGGTTCAAAAAAAATCGCTTATAATCGACTATAATTGATGTCATAATTCAAAAAAGCGCTTTTTTGAATTTAAAAGCGCTTATAAGCGCTTTTAAGCGCTTACTAGCGTCGCTGAGCGATTTGAAAGCGGTGTTCCAGTAGGATTAGCGCCAAAAACGGGTGGATAAGCGGTTGGCCGGATAAGCGATTCGTAGGCGCTTTTTTGAACCATTTATAAGCGATTATAAGCGCTTATAATTGGGGTGCAATTTAGCTGTTTGTAAAGCGCAAATAAAGCGCTTATAAGCGCTTTTAAAATTGAGTCAGGAAAACGCTATATTACATCTTACAACCGCTTATAATCGATTATAAGCGTTTTTTCAGAAATCGCTTATAACAGCTAATTCATCGCTATTTCACCGCTTTTACCGCTTTTCCTATCATCCATGGCCAGGTGAGCAGGAATTAAAAAGCGCTTATAAGCGCTTTTTCGATGCTGCCCCTAGCCTGGTCGGAACGGGGTAGTGCCCGGAATTTAAAAGCGCTTATAAGCGATTTCTCAATTCCCCTTAACCTGGTTGGAACTTTCATGTGCTTTTATGAGCAACCTGGGGTGCACAGGCAGAGTCAGGATTTAAAAGCGCTTATAGGCGCTTATGATCGCTTTTCTACCGCTTTTTCTATCACCCATGGCCTGGTTGGCAAGAATTATAAAGCGCTTATAAGCGTTTTTTCAATGCTGCCCCTAACCTGTTCGGAACAGGAGTGTGCCCGGAATTAAAAAGCGCTTATAAGCGCTTTTTCAATGCTGCCACTAACCTGGTCGGAACGGGGGAGTGCCCGGAATTAAAAAGCGCTTATAAGCGATTTCTCAATTCCCCTTAACCTGGTCGAAACTTGCATGTGCTTTTCTGAGCAACCTGGGGTGCACCGGCAGAGTCAGGATTTAAAAGCGCTTATAGGCGCTTATGATCGCTTTTCTACCGCTTTTTCTATCACCCATGGCCTGGTTGGCAAGAATTATAAAGCGCTTATAAGCGCTTTTTCAATGCTGCCACTAACCTGGTCGGAACGGGGGAGTGCCCGGAATTAAAAAGCGCTCATTAGCGCTTTTTTAATGCTGCGCTTATAAGCGATTTCTCAATTCCCCTTAACCTGGTCAGAACTGGAAATCAGTGTGCCCGCTTATAGTTATAAGTGCTTTTCTGTGCAACCTGGGGTCACCGGCAGAATCAGGATTTAAAAGCGCTTATAGGCGCTTATGATCGCTTTTCTACCGCTTCTACTAAATCGCTTGCCCAAATTTTAAGGAAATTCTTGTGAAAAGGCCCTTTGGGGCATGAAAATGATCTATATATGTGTATTTTTGGACGCTGATTCCGAATCACCCCCCATGACGTAGGGTTAAAATGCTTCCCTGGAGAGTTATGGGCAAAAATCCGTTTTGGTCACGTGACAGGCTAGGCTAGTAAAATACGAATTCGATTGTTTAGGGCCCGGGTTAGGGTTAGGCTTGTGGAACGGGTTATGGTTAACTTCGGGGTTATGGTTAGGGTTAGGGTTGGGATTAGGATTTATGTAAAACCGTTTTGTACGGCTGCAAAACCATAAAAACCAAAGTCACGTGAAATTTTTGGGCGAGCGAATTAGTAAAAGCCGAGTTGGACTCCAATATATGGAACAAATATTTTACGAGTGTCACCCGTCAATTCTCGCAATCACGTTCAACATTGCGCTTCGCACAAATACGGCGCGCGCTAACATTGACTCTTAAAATAATCGGATTGCTTTAATGTTTAAGTACCCGGGTTTTTACGCTTGCAGTGGCGCCCCACCTCCCGGTGACACAGAGGCGGTACTTGTGCGAAAAAATGCTTGCAGCCTGGGCACGGATCTAAGCAATTTTATATTGGGTGTCAAAATTTTGTCCTCATATCTGCAATCTGACGTCGCGCGTGGCAACATGAATACTGCGGGCGCGCGCACGAAGGCGAGTTGATGCTTTTCTTTACTTGTGAAACAAGTGGCGCGAATTTTACCAGGTGACCCCAAGCTAGTATGTTCATAAGCATAGCCTGGCGTAATTAAACCCTCTAAAACGCGCAAATAGGCGTGTTTATGCGATTTTACAATCAAATAATCAGATTTTACAATCTAACTCAGCGCGCGGCTCTTGTAGTGCATACGTCACTTCTTTTTTATTGGTGGTTGGCGTGCACGTGATCTTTTGCGCGGCTCTAATTGGTTCTGAACGATCACGTGAATGCTAGTCCAATGAGCATTCGCACTTTTTTAGGGCGATGAAAGTCGTAATTCACTCAGCCCGAATAAAGATTTGGCGGAATGCAGATAATGACAGGCTGAGCGCCGCCCAGTAACGCGAATTGTAAGCACCCTGTCACCCGATCTTAAGGTGACGTACGACACTTCGTTTAACAAACTAATTAAAACGTTTTTTGTTTCCCGCTAGGCTCATTGGACCAGGTGAGCTTGCATGCTTGTGAATGTGATTGTAAGTACAGCTGTACTGTAGTTTATACCTAATTACCCCGGCCTACTGCAGAAACTGCAAAGTGCGGGAAATTTTGGGAACCAATATATGGTTGCCAAAATCGATGGAGGGTTGGCGGCTAGATCAAAGCTCAACGGCTTTGGATTAGGGGTGGACGATAAAATAAACTTGCTCAGATTTTAAAATTTTTTTGTAACACTGTTTTCTAGAGACTGTGAGAATTTTCACAATACCAAATTTGTCATACCTTTTTGGAAAGATCAGTGAGTTTCGCCTCACTAGCTGGGTGCAATTTGCTCTATCCAGAGCCCTTGCGCTTGCAGTAGCGCGCGCCCACTCACTTCTTGACGTACTTGTGAAACAAGCGCGCCCGAAGTGGCGCGAAAGCACATGGTTAGGTAATGGGAAAAGCGGTAGAAAAGCGATCATAAGCGCCTATAAGCGCTTTTAAATCCTGACTCTGCCGGTGCACCCCAGGTTGCACAGAAAAGCACTTATAAGCGGGCACTCTGATTTCTAGTTCCGACCAGGTTAAGGGGAATTGAGAAATCGCTTATAAGCGCTTATTAATTCCAGGCACTCCCCCGTTCCGACCAGGTTAGGGGCAGCATTGAAAAAAAGCTTATAAGCGCTTTATAATTCTTGCCAACCAGGCCTTGGGTGATGGGAAAAGCGGTAGAAAAGCAATCATAAGCGCCTATAAGCGCTTTTAAATCCTGACTCTGCCGGTGCACCCCAGGTTGCTCAAAAAAGCACATGCAAGTGGGCACTCTCCAGTTCCGACCAGGTTGAAGAGAATTGAGAAATCGTTTATAAGCGCTTTTTAATTCCGGGCACACCCCCGTTCCAAACAGGTTAGGGGCAGCATTGAAAAAACGCTTATAAGCGCTTTATAATTCTTGCCAACCAGGCCATGGGTGATAGAAAAAGCGGTAGAAAAGCGATCATAATGCTTTTTAATCCTGACTCTGCCGGTGCACCCCAGGTTGCTCAGAAAAGCACTTATAAGCGGGCACTCTGATTTCCAGTTCCGACCAGGTTAGGGGCAGCATTTAAAAAGCGCTTTTTTATTCCGGGCACTCCCCCGTTCCGACCAGGTAAGGGGCAGCATTGAAAAACGCTTATAAGCGCTTTATAATTCTTGCCAACCCATGCCATGGGTGATAGGAAAAGTGGTAGAAAAGCGATCATAAGCGCCTATAAGCGCTTTTAAATCCTGACTCTGCCGGTGCACCCCAGGTTGCTCAGAAAAGCACATGAAAGTTCCAACCAGGTTAAGGGGAATTGGGAAATCGCTTATAAGCGCTTTTAAATTCCGGGCACTACCCCGTTCCGACCAGGCTAGGGGCAGCATCGAAAAAGCGCTTATAAGCGCTTTTTAATTCCTGCTCACCTGGTCATGGATGATAGGAAAAGCGGTAAAAGCGGTGAAATAGCGATGAATTAGCCGTTATAAGCGATTTCTAAAAAAACGCTTATAATCGATTATAAGCGGTTATAAGATGTAATATAGCGTTTTCCTGACTCAATTTTAAAAGCGCTTATAAGCGCTTTATTTGCGCTTTACAAACAGCTAAATTGCACCCCAATTATAAGCGCTTATAATCGCTTATAAATGGTTCAAAAAAGCGCCTACGAATCGCTTATCCGGCCAACCGCTTATCCACCCGTTTTTGGCGCTAATCCTACTGGAAAACCGCTTTCAAATCGCTCAGCGACGCTAGTAAGCGCTTAAAAGCGCTTATAAGCGCTTTTAAATTCAAAAAAGCGCTTTTTTGAATTATGACACCAATTATAGTCGATTATAAGCGATTTTTTTTGAACCGTTTATAATCGTAAAAAAAGCGATTGTAAACGGTTTTTTTTTTAAAAAGCGCCGAAAAAGCGCTCAATAAGCGATTATCGGCGACGATCATAAAATATCGTTTATGGAAACTTGCCGAATTATTGTTTGTAATGATGTATTTTTCAGGCTAACGAGAATCAACTAAGACAAATCCTAGATGACAAGAGCGACGAGTCCGATGAATGGGGCTGTGTTCAAACACTCTGGGAACAAGGACAAGACGAAGCTAATTTAAACGCAACGAAATTCAGTGACGTTCTGGAACGTCATTTGGATGTAATCATTTGGATGAATTCAACGGAAGACCTGGTAGACGTGATCCTAGAGTTATCTCAGAGCGGAGTTAACGTTCCTTTAGACTTCTCCCCGTCGCCAGATCTCAAGGACTCAGACAACATGATTCTGGAAGTGGACAGATCCGGCTTAGGGCTCCAGGACCGGGACGTCTACTTTGATGAGAACATGGCGGATAAACGTGAGGCTTACAAGAAGTATTTAGTGACCCTGACCGACCATATCAAGACAGAAATAAAACCCGATTATCTGGGAGATACCAACGAGGTTTACAAGTTAGAAGAGAGTTTGGCTGAGAGTTGCATGCAGAAGGTTGACCGACGTGAGCCCTACAAAGTGTACAACCCTTACACCATGGCCCAGCTAACGGAGCTATGTCCAAATGTGAACTGGCCCAAATGTTCATTTGCTTTAGGAGTGAATCCACGAGTGAATACACGTCCTGAACAGTATGTGTGCGTGGTCGAGGTGGAGTTCATGAAGAAGTTTAATACTCTTCTGGAAGAAGTTTCACTAGACGTCTGGAAACACTACCTTGCTATCAGACTCATATCTTCCATGGCTAAATATCTTGATGACGTAACCGCACAAATAAGGTTTGATTTTTACGGAAAAGTAATGGCAGGTCAGCAAGAGCAGAAACCAAGATGGAAGAGAGTCTACCACACTGTCAATAGTCTGATAGGTCAAATTGTTGGCAAAAAGTACGTCGATAAGCACTTTCCCAGTGACAGTAAAGCTCAAGTGTTGGATATGATTGAGAGGATGATGAGAGTACTGGAGACCAGGATCAAGAATCTCCCGTGGATGGAGGGTGAAACTAAAGAGAAGGCATTGAAAAAGTTAGGAACATTTGTGGTTAAGATTGGATACCCCGACAAGTGGGAAGATCACAGCACTTTGAACCTGGGAGCAAAGCATTTCTGTGAGAACATCATCATCTGCCAAATGTGGCACACCAATAAGGAGATGGCTAAATGTTACAAACCAGTGGATAAAACTGAGTGGCACATGACCCCGCAAACCGTAAATGCTTACTACAACCCCACTCAGAACGAAATTGTATTTCCAGCAGGAATCATCCAGCCCCCCATGTACAACAAAGATGCTGCTGTTGCTTCAAACTTCGGTGGTATTGGAGCTGTTATCTGTCATGAGATAACTCATGGTTTCGATGATAAAGGAGCAAAGTTTGATCACGCGGGAAACTTGGCACAATGGTGGACTGAGGAAGACGAGAAGAAGTTCAACGAGTGCTCTGAAAAACTCAAGGTTCATTTTGATGAGTACCAAATTTATGGCATGAACGTAAAGGGAGATCTCTGTTTGGGTGAAAACATTGCAGATTTGGGAGGACTGAGCATATCTCTTGAAGCTCTTGCTGGCATGATGGAAGAAGAGAACCGTTCTGAAGAGGAGAAGAGAGAAGAAATGAAGAAGGTTTTCTACGCATGGGCTGTTATCTGGAGGAATAATATCAAAGAAGAGGAAGCAAAGAGAAGAATCATCATGGATCCCCACAGCCCGGGACATCTTAGAGTGAACGGTATAGTAAAGAATGTGGCTCAGTTTTATGATTTGTTTGATGTTAGTTCCGAAGATCCAATGTTCCTTGAGGATGCTAAGAGATCTAAGATTTGGTAAAATTTACGTTTAGTGCAATTCAGGGAAAATATCTAATTTTGGAATTAAAGGTTCAATTATAAAAATTGAATTACGTTTAAACTTCAGATATATTATTAATATATAAATGTGTAGTCCTAATTTGAAATGCGTGTTCTTTCAAGGATCCCGTTTTTTATAAACTACATTTTTAGTTGTGGTATAATATGATGTGCTGTGCACTTATTGGTTGTTTCTTGTTACTGCATCAGTTTATATTTAGGTAGCTTTCATTAAGTTAAAGTTGTTATTAATAGGACGTGTTTCTTAGAATTTCGTGTTATATTAGCGACCAGAGAAATGCCATTGTTGGACGTGAGGACTCCTCAAACTACATTAAATTAAGTCCTTCTGTAACGTCCTGAAGAAATATAGTTACGAAAACAAAATTTACTAAACATTTTAAAACATTATAATATTGTATATTATGCAAGTTTTGTATGTATTATACCAATTGTAACCCTTCATTGACCCTTCATCAATGACGTTATCAAAATTGTATTTCTTCTTTAAAATAAATCATTAAAATTTCATGATTATAATTTTGATTTTTTTAATGTTTCTTCGCAAAATGCATCAACATTCACAAAGTAATTGTATAGATCTTATGATATTGTTTAACAACCTATTTATCCCAGATTTAGGCCCAATGAAATTATAGTAGTGCACCATCATGGCCAGTCCACGCTCGAGGCGGCTCTTGGGAGAGCTCCGACCCCGAGACTCCAACAACCTATGTTTCGAGTGCAACACCAGGAACCCTCAGTGGGCTAGTGTGTCCCTCGCCATCTTCATCTGCTTGGAATGTTCTGGAAAACATCGAAGTGTTGGAGTTCACCTGTCTTTCGTGAGATCTCTCACTATGGACAAGTGGAAGGACACCGAGCTGGCCAAAATGAAAGTTGGTGGGAATGATAAAGCTAGAAAGTTTTTAGAGTCCCAACCTGGCTGGAGCTCAACCATGCCTATTACTCAGAAATACAACACTCCAGCCGCAGAGCTGTGGCGGGACAAGGTGAAGTGCGAGAGCGAGGGGCGACCCTGGGATCCCTCAACAGCCAAAGTTTCCTCGTCTTCATCTTCAATGTATCGTGCCAAAGAAAACAGATCTTCTCCAGCTCTACTTCAAGGTCACGACGAACCATCCACTAAATCAAATCTAAGTGCGAGAGACACATCATCCAACCACTCGTACTCATCAAACAGCTACAACAACATCAGTAACCAGTCATCCTACAATGGAGGTGGTAACAGCGGAGGAGGAGGTTACAACAACAGCAGCTCCGGCGGCTTCCAGAGTGGGAACAACAGCTCCGAGGTGTACACGTACGGAGGGAACACTCAACTACAGGCACGTGATCAGTTCCTAGCTAACAAGATGGAGCAGAACCAGGGCCGAGCTGATAATCTTCCTCCTTCCCAGGGAGGCAAGTATGTAGGATTCGGCAGCACACCTGCCCCACAGCCCCAAGCTAACAATGAGTATATTGATACTTTGTCATACTGGGGCTCTGCGCTGGCTACCGGCGCGTCATCTCTAGCACGTGCTGCAGGTTCCAAAGCATTGGAAGTGAACGAAAACTACATCAAACCCACTGCAGCTAAAGTTGTTGACCCCGCATTCCAGTCGAACATGAAGGCGTCCCTAAGCAACATGTCCACTAAAGCCGCTCAGTTGGGTTCTCAAGGAGCCACCCTTATTGCCAGTTACTCTGAGAAAGGCTGGAATAGTGTGAACGATAAGTACAACAAGGGTTACGGCTACGGTAACAGCGTGGGTAGCAACAACAGTTACAGTAACTCCAGTACTGGGTTTGGGAACACAGGTGGAGGGGATGGAGGAGGAGGTGGAGGGGGTGGAGGAGGAGGAAGTTACCAGAATAACGCTATGGGCGACCCCACCAGTCTCTCCTCCAACATGGGAAACATGTCCGTCAGTGACCCTTACTCCTCCAGCAACTCCTACAGCGCTAGTAGCAACTCTCAATACAGCTCCGGGGTGACCAACAGGGGCCCCGCAAACCAGGACATCTTCGGGCTGGATCCCAACTCCAAGAAACAGGAAGCACCAGGAGATCTGGACGAGTGGCTGAACGACGGGTGGGACGAGGATTGGAAAGCGGAGAGCAAGCCGAGGAGTCGGAGGAAGAAGACAGGTGGTAAAGGGGACTAGTGTTTGTGTAGTGGTGTTACTGATACTTGTGTGGTGATGAGAGGGGACTCTCCGGGAATTAATTTGGGGACTGGAACTCGTCGTCTTCTTGCATGGTTATTCTAGCGCATGCTCTTTTCTCTGAGGTGGTACTTTTGTTCGTGTGACGTCACGTGACGTGTGTGATTTAGATAGCTGGTCCTTTCGATGTCTTGATTTTTATTAATGGGGTAAATTAGAGAATCGATATCTACGACTTGATTAAATTTGTAATGAATTAAATAATACTAAATTGTCTCTAGCGAACTATACTATGTCAAAATTGTTTTCAAAAATTATCGATCTTTAGCTTTTGCTATGGATTATCTTTATTTCCGTTTAAATATAATATAATGCGCTTTTTAAAATAACTGTCCTGTCTTTGATGGAATGTTTTGACCTAACAAGTTTTCTTTAAATTATTGAATGATTTCATTAGTTGTTGCAGTTATTAATTGTTTTGCCCATCAAAGTACATACAGTATACACCTTTAGGCAAACAATGCAAATTAGGTGAATCTATTTTAATTAAACGATCAATAGTTCTGATTTGAGAGCTCAGAGTTTATAGATGTTGGAGAGGGAATGCTTGTCGAATATTTAATATCCACCATTCAAACTTAACGCACTGTAAAATTCCCACGTGACTCAGGTCGTGTAAATCCGATGTATTATAGCCCAATACATAATGCTGTGAACGTTTGTGATATTGATTATTTTCAACCTGCTAATCCTTGTTTTATTGAATGTTTCCAGTGTTCTATCCGGTTTCAAAATCGTCAGTTTCCAGAAAACTTTATCCTCCAAATCTATCATATTCTGTCCACAAGATATTTCATCTTATCAATATTTGTACTTTACGACATTTTATAATGCCATGATATAATATTATAATGTATGATATTGGTACATATTACGTTGATGTGCATAATATTATTGTGTAACCTTATAAGTGGTCATAAGATAAGATTTCAGAGCAACGCCCTCGAATGAGATTGTAAAATATCGGTTTAAGTAAAATGCCCAGTATGTCACAGTTTTAGTTCATAATGTTTGTTCTGTACATCACGAACGATATCACTCAAATGGCTACTCAGCCAAATACTGTATTTACTCTTAACCATATCCTGCTGATTTAACTGCTAATGCAAATTAGCTAATTGTTTATCATAAATTAGAGTGTTTACTGTCTGTGTCATCCGCTATCTATATCATGTTTACATACCACACATTGTTTATACACATTACACATGTTAGCAGTGTCTGTGATAATATTTCCTCTTTTTTTTTCTCTAGGAAATTAATGGCTCTGTGATGATCTGCTCTGGTACTTAATGTATTAAATACATCTGCTTTGCGTGTATATACCTGTAACTAGTGTTTAGTAAGAAAGAACAATACCAATTCTGGACCATACGTTGTTTGACGTGACCTACCTATGTGACCTATGTTGAGTTTCGTCAAGACTTGACGGGGCCATCACATCTTCTGACCACCCCATAGCGAAGTAGAGTCTCGCTCGTTGCGCCAGCACAGCAGAGAGTTCGTATTTGGAGGAGTATATCCCCTGATCGGCGGCTTATCAGGGAGAGACAACATGAACTTTGTGAGCTTATCTTTGAAGTGCTCTAGATCTTGAATGACATTCAGATGGTAGGGGATTGCATTCCACAATTTAGGTCCCTGAACTGCAAATGAGTTGTCAAACAAGGTGAGGTTTGCTGTTGAACTGGTTCTACGTTTTGATGGAATTACTGCAAGGTTTCCAAGCCTTGGGCGTGAAACAAATAGAACGTTCAGATCATTGCTGGTCTTTCCGTGGAGGATTTTCCACATATGGAGAATGATGAATCGCTCCCGCCTTCGTTGAAGAGACATCAGAGATAGATAGACCAGGCGATCCCAGTAGTGGAGATCGCGCATTCCTGATATTCTGGCGGTGAATGCTTTCTGTACACTCTCCAGTTCTTGGATATCGCTGATTTTTGAGGGATGCCATAATGGACAGCAATATTCAATCAGACTTCGAACCATTGATTTGTATAGCGTCAGCATGATGGAGTGAGATCGTGTGTGAAATACACTGAGAACCCATGATGCTTTTTGGCGAGCTTTATCTGCAATGGCTCGTATGTGAGGGGACCAAGAGAGATCACTTGACACTATGACGCCTAAATCCCTGAGCTGATGTATTGGCTCAAGTATAGTGTCTTTGGAAACTGAGTATTGATAGTGTTCAACCACAAATGGAAGTTCAGATAGTACATATTGGTGGTTGAATTTATGACACATGTACTCAAATTTGTCTTTGTGAAGGGCCATATTATTTCTTTCAGACCAGTCAATGACATTTTGCAGATCTTCTTGGAGGAGCTTGACGTCATGCTCCGATTTGATAGCAATGGATATGCGAGTGTCATCAGCAAAACATCGAATTATAGAGTGCATGATACAATGTTCGATATCATTGATAAAAATCAAGAAAAGGATCGGCCCCAAAACCGTACCTTGTGGAACTCCGCTGATTATCAGTGCAAGGATGGACAGATGACCGTCAACAACAACTGCTTGTTTCCGGTCTGAGAGGAAAGATTCTATCCACTTTATGATTTTAGGATGGATTCCATAGAGTTGGAGCTTTCTCAGTAGGAGTTTGTGATCGACTTTATCGAAAGCCTTGGCATAGTCGAGGTATATTGAATCAAAATCTGAATTGTTGCTCAGAGAATCCAAAACGTCATCAAAATGGTGGAGAAGTTGAGTAAGGCAACTCCGGCCAGATCTAAATCCGTGCTGCTTACTACAGATGAGGTTATTGATCTCCAAATAGTTTACCAGCTTTTTTCTTATCACCCTCTCGTATACTTTAACCACATGAGAGGTGAGTGATATAGGTCGGTAGTTAGCTGGTTTGGCTCGACTATCCTTCTTGTGGAGAGGAAATACGTGTGAGAACTTATAGAAACTAGGGACCTCCCCAGTAACTAAAGAGCGGGACCAGATGATGTGCATTGGTTCTGCTAGGGCTTTCTTGCAGTTCTTGAGAAGGGTGACTGGAATTTCGTCAGGACCTGATGCAGCATTAGGTTTGATGTCTTCAATGGCCTTAATGATGTCGTCCACGGAGAAATTCAGCATATCGTCAGTAAAAGGATGCTTGATTGGAGGGGGACTGAAAGAAGCAGAGTCGATCCGAGTTTTCGAAGGATCACTGAATACTGATAAGAACTGATTCTGCAAGAGGTTGGCAATATCTTTTGGATTTGATTTGATGGCACCGTTTCCATCATAAAGCATGCTGATGTTGCTTTTCTTCTTCGAAAATTTCTTAGCGTAACTATAGAAATACTTGGGATTTTCTTTTACCTTGCTTACGGCTTGCTGTTCACGGTACAGGAGATCCTGGTTGATGGCATCACGAATATCCATATGAGCGAGAGCAAGTTTCCGGTTCAAAGATTCAATCTGTGTGGGAGGGCTATGGGGATTAATTTTTGCAGCCTCTAGCTGGGTTTGAAGCTTTCGTTTTCTGCGAGAGGGGATGCGCACAGATGAGCGAGTTTGGGTTTTGGGAGGGATCTTCTTCGGACAGCCAATCTGGCAGATTTGTAGAGTAATAAGAGTGAATAGCTCTGGAAAATCCTCTTTGTCGCAAAGGTTGATGAGTTGAGCCCAGTCAACAGATGAGAGCATGTCATTGATCGATGAAAAATCTGCTTTATTAAAGTCTAAGCTTCTAAACGAAGAATCAATGAAATCCGGAGGATCTGAATGAGTAGGAGAACAAGGATTGTAAGACAAAAATATCTCTACACGTCTGTGATCTGATAGTGGAGTGTCCGAAATAGAGACGTGAGAAACTAGATCCTCTGAGTTTGAAATGTACAGATCTAATACATTTCTGAGTCGGGTGGGTTCCAGCACATGTTGAGTACATAGATTCTCAGACATGAAGTCAAGTAAAAGAGCTGCACTGTAAGTTGAACATGAGGAACCACCGGGTAAGATAGAATTAGTGGACCAGCCAATGAGGGGAATATTAAAGTCTCCAAGAAGTGATAGCCGGTATTCGCCATCGCCACTGGCAATGTACTGGTCAATGAAGTCCAAACATGATTTAAAACTGGGAACTGGACACTCGGGCGGGCGATATAGAACACAAATGATTGACTTTTCAGATTCGCTGGTACACATCAAAGCCTGACAGTATCTATCATCATATGTCTGGACGTTAGTTATGGGGAGTTCATCATGTGTATAAAGTAAAACTCCACCTCCAACCCTAGCTTCTCTATCACTTCTGAACAGAGAGTAACCCGGAATTTCAAGTTGAGCATCCTCAATGTAAGACTTAAGCCATGTCTCTGTTAAGGCGATTAATGGAACGGTGTGGTTCTTGGCTTGTTCCTTTCTTAATTCGTCTTCAAGGTAAGAGGCTTTCCATCTGGAGGTGCTATGGGCGCTAGGGTTAAATGATTGAATGTTTAGCAGCCAGATGCTAGAATGTTCGACCAGTTCGCTTGGGGAGGAGGAAAACGACTCTGCGGTTGGAACTGGGGAACAGGATGTTGGAACATGATGTTCTGGCTTGGAGGACCGTGAGGGACGAACTGCCTGATGATGTGCTGGTTGGCACTGGGGAAGAGCGAGGCAATTCTGTTCTCCTGAGTCACAATACTGGATTTTATGTTTTCGATCTCTTTCTGAAAAGTGGTCTGGAAGTTCGTCAGAAGGGATCGAATCTCTAAAAAATCCTTGTTCTCATGCTGGGGTGTTGACTTAGTATGAGACTGAGAAGAAGAGCGCGTCCTTTTATTGTTGTTATTCTCTTTATTTTTCTGATCATTGGAAGCTCTGTTATCAGAGATGTCTCTTCTGTAGGAATCACGCTCCTTGGGTTTGTGTCGTTTAGTACCAACAGTGTGAACTAATAAGCATTCCTCATCGTAACAAGACTTATCAGACAAGGATGTTGGACAGTGTTGGGGATGAAAAAATTTGCATTTATCACCACGCCTACAGCCAAACTTTCTGTGGGTACTATTTTTAATGAACTTAGAGCAGCGTGGAGGGTGGAACATTTTGCATGCTGATTGATCATTACTTGGCGTTTTACCACTGACACCGTGTGGGCATTTTCCAAGTTTTAGCAAGCTACAGATCTCATCAAGCCGTAAATTGGGCAGCTGCGATTTATCGTCATTTACTGAATGTTGTTCATCTTCCTGTGATTTGACGATTGAAAGCTTTTTCTGAAGCTCATCTTGATCAAGGGAGACATGTTGTTTTTTCTGGTTCTGGGAAGATGGAGTGTTTGCACCAGATTGCTGTTTAGAGGCCAATTTACTAGGGGCCTTGGATTTCGCCTTTGACTGATTTGGTAAGTTGGTTTCATAACATGCTTTGCAAAGCCAAACAGAAGTAGCTGAAGACACACGTGGTTCAAAAGAATCACAATCATGGCAGCCTTGCAAACAAAGAAAGCAACATGCGGCAGGTTTTGTAACAGAATCAAACTGAGTCGAGTATTCGATATCACAATCCGGACAGATGGCAGGGTACAGTGACTGAATCTCGAGTATGATTCTCTTGGCAAGTGAAGGCTTATTTGAAAATATACGGTTGCCTTTAGGCTCCTCGGTTTTGATGTTGAGAAAAAGAGCACAAGCGTTCAATGTAGCTAACTGAAAACGGGGCCCACCGAGTACAGTCTGATTATCGGACACATCTTTAGACGAGTCAAAAGCAGTCAGGAGTGTTTTGGAGAGTGGATCTGCTTTACTCAAAAGATTACCAATAATAAGCCGTATCTTTTCATCGAAATTTGGAATGACAGTTGACATAGTTTACAGATTCCGTGTACTTGTATTGTGTATAGTGTGTAAAAAACCGTCGAACAATTACACGCACACAGTGATGAGCCAGTCTTATCTCAAATAGAAATATTAGATAAGAGAGCTATGCAAATGTAAACGTATTCAAAAGTGTATAACAGATAACGTCGGTATGTATAATGCAGTATAGGTCGATCTTGTGAGTTAGTAAAATGGTTGTATAAATAGTTCACGGACGTGTTTTCATGATATTAGTAGTATCTTTCGTTGGCGTGATTTCTCTGTACGTGTTTCAGTGACGTTGTCTGCTCATTTTTATATTCTATTTAGCAGTAATATTGTAAACACACACCGGTTGTACAAAGTGTACTGTATTGATGCAATGTAATTGTAGTCACATTTCTAACCAGGTTAACGCGTGGACTTGTAAACGTAATCATGAATTGTATCTGAAAACTTTGTTGTTCAGTGATTCTGTGCCTTCAGTAAATCTCATATTTTTTTCTGATCCAGTACTTTACATTTAAACTGTTATTCTCTCTCTCTCTCTATCTCTCTGACTCCGTATTCCCCTGTAACATAACCACTACTTAACCTAGAAGTTAACCTGAACTACCTGGTGTGTACAGGATGAGCGTGTTGTACAATGACTTGAAGCTCCACGTGTCACCTGGTAGTATCTCTGTTTCTGCTCAAGGTGCTCAACATGCTGTCTACATCAACACTAATACCCTCGAGGTAATAAACTCCCCCTGTTCATGTTTATCATGTGTATAATGAGATAGTGTGTGTGTTTCATGTCTGTTTGTGTCTTGAGAAGAGGTGTGTGTATGTATGTATGTATGTATGTATGTATGTATGTATGTATGTATGTATGTATGTATGTATGTATGTATGTATGTATGTATGTATGCATGTATGTATGTATGTATGTATATGTATGTATGTATGTATGTATGTATGTATGTATGTATGTATGTATGTATGTATGTATGTATGTATGTATGTATGTATGTATGTATGTATGTATGTATGTATGTATGTATGTATGTATGTATAAATGTATGTATGTATGTATGTATGTAGGAAATTTCTAAATACTTCCTGCTAAAAAATATTTCTACAAAAACATTTTTACAGGTTGGATCCGCAACCTCCAGCCCCACTACCCCTGGTCGTGACATCTGTGGAGTGTTCGGTATTATAAACCTTCCTCTCACATCCTACCTTATCATCATCACTGAAAAGGAAGAGATAGGGCCTATTGATGGACAGAGCATTGTGTGGAAGATGGCTAAGTATGAGCTGATACCGTTCGTGGAGTCGCGCAGCGCTTCTGAGAGCGTCAAAGCGCTTAATGAGAAGTACTTGGCTCTCTTGAACAAGTCTCTGTCAGCGGACTCTTTCTACTTCAGTTACACCTACGATCTGAGTCATACGATGCAGCGACTCAACAACGTGGATGAAAGTTTCAAAAGTTTAACTTTCATGGAGCGTGGTGACGAGCGCTTCATGTGGAACAGATACCTCATGTCCCAGATAGAGATCTGTCCGGAACTGTCCGGGTTTTGTTTACCAGTCGTGTACGGTGTACTCTCAATAACCACCTGCAGCCTTATGGGCAAAACCTTCGACTTTGTTCTCTTCTCCCGGCGTAACCTCAACAGGATCGGGGTGCGGTACTTTGTTCGTGGCGCTGATGACGACGGTAATGTTGCGAACAACGTGGAAACTGAACAAATTGTTCGGCACGCTGGTCAGGTGGCTTCTCATGTCAACACCCGTGGTAGTATCCCGCTGTACTGGTCCCAGCGCAGTAACATCACGTACAAACCCTACGTTAAGCTGTTCAACAAGGAGAATCAGAAGGATGTGTTTGTGAGACACATGCAGCAGCAGATTGCGCTGTACGGCAAGAATGTGTGTGTCAGTCTTATTGATGATAAGGGAAAAGAAAAGGAGATTTGTCAAAGCTTCAATTATATCGGAGGTTTGTTGGAAAGGAAATAGGAAAATGAGGTTTAATGATAATTGTTTTTTAAGGCGGACAAATCTCTACCGAGGCCTTTGGGTAGCTTGTTAAGTGTTAACTCTTGATTTTATTTCTTTATCCCATTTTAATTTACTATCATTACCAGGTCAGAATTTGCTACCAGGAGTGACATTTATCCACTTTGACTTCCACAAAGAGTGCAGTAAGATGAGATGGTACAACCTCAACATTCTCATGGACAAGCTCAAAGACGACCTGGATAGTTGGAGTTATTTCTCCAAAGATAACCAGGGTACTTATTATTGCTCTGTTAAAAAATTTCAATGAGTCGAATGATCTAAGATTATTAACGTCAGTAAAACTTGCTGTTTAAATTAATATTCTCCGCCTTGACCAGAATCACGTGGTTAGTAACGTTATACGTAGTACCACGTGATCAGTGATCTAATACTCAGGTAGCGTATCGTCAACACAGAGTGGAGTTGTAAGAACAAACTGTATAGACTGTCTGGACAGAACCAACGTGGTACAGGGTATGATAGGTCGTTACATTCTCACTCAGCAGCTCAGACAGATGGGGGTTCTGGGAGAGGGTGACGAGATTCCTGCTTCTTCTCAATTCGAGTTAGATTTCTTGATTATATCTATATATTTTGTTGAAAACTATATTAATTTCTTGTCAGCTGAATGTGTGACTGCTATTGTATCCTTTTAGACTTGTTTGCCACCTGTCTTCATGTCTTGTCTAGCATTGTAAACACAAACAAGGTCGTAAGTACAATGAGATTGCCACGTGTTATTGACTAACCATGTCCAGGTATGTGTTTAAGAACAGATGGGCTGATAACGGGGACGGTATAGCCCGCCAGTACACCGGAACACCCGCTTTAAAGAGCGACTACACCAGGACCGGGGTCAGGACCAAGATGGGACTCCTACAGGACGGCTACAAGAGTATGCAACGGTTAGTGGGCCTGGAGCTGTTCAACATTTTGTCAACATTTGGTCAACATTATAACTACTCCGTTAAAAAGTTGTCGGATGTTTTATCTCCATATTAGTAAAGATTGGATAATTTACTCTCTTATAACTTGATTAGTCACATTACAGCGTATAAACCATTTCATGAGAGGAGGTATGTGAAACCTTACGAAATGAACACGAAAACTGAGATTATCTGATTATCTGATATGATACCAGAATCTGACACTCCAAAACGAGTAGATATGAGTAGTAACCACATGAGTGGTAACCACATGAGTAGTAACCAATAGTAACCAGTCTTAACTACCTTCTAGATACGTACAAAACAACTTCCTGGACGGTTCAAGGCAGGACAGTTACGATATTCTGTTGGGTAACCACCGTTACTCTTCCGTTGAGGAGTCTCCACTCGCAAAACCAAGGCACCCTGTTGCCATCTTCCTGCCAGCTGCTATCGGAATATTCATTGCTCTTCTTATTCTGAAGGTTTACAAACTTGTTTTTGTTATTATTATTGCGTAAATTTAGATGCACTCCATTTTTAACTGGCAAATATGCACAGTCTAAGATATTCGTTGAATCCTCATTCTAAATTTCAGCTGTTACTGCCGGAGGAAACATGGACATCCCAGCTAACACACATTGGTCTTTATGTTGCGGTTATATTCTTCTTGTTCAAACAGGTGAGAGCTTCTAAACTTGGTTATATTGTAATCTGATTTACAGTGTTTACAAATAAGATAAATTATCATGTAAGCAATTCTTTAAGAACATTGATTAGACTCCAACCTCCAAGTAATGGTCAAGGTTATGGTCACAAAATTACCAGCAACTAATTATTAATTATTACTAATTATTACTAATTACAAGGTAAAAGCATGGGGAGACCACCTAGTGGACCAGCCTCGCCTGTATCACACTTTAGCCAAAGCTAAAGCTGAATGACTGGAGCCAATCGATACACTTATAGTTTAGGGAACCTGACGAGCGTGATATCTACTGATATATTGGAATGTTGGGAATGCCAAGCATGAAAATTGTTTTTTTGTGTTGGACTATTATATGAGGTCTGTTAGATTTTGGTTCTGTTTCGAACCGGTGGGAATCGTTTATTTTTACGTTTAATTGTTTCAATTGTGACAAACCTATTAACTGTCTTCTTCAGCAAGCAACTAATTAATACAAAGTTCATTAACTGGATGTTTAAAACTGTACGATCCTTAATGATTTTATTGTGTCTTTTGATAAATCTGATAAGCAATTTTACGCAGAAGTTTCGACCACAATTTAAGCTTCAGTGTAAGTTTAACAACAAGTCTGTTAAACTTTTTATAATGCGATATATTTTGATTGCATAATATGCGGGGTGGCACAGAAATTTCCAGATTTTTGATGTAACAGATCACGTACGAAGCGAACTGCTAGTTCGATTGAGATAAAACTCTGGGCCTTTTGAATGCGTTTACGATTGAAGTTAAAGAACTCGAACTTTGCCCTTCTCCACGAAAGTGCAACCATGAAAATCATGATTTCATTAGATCAGTTGGGTCTAAGATTGACGTTTGATAGTTATTTAGCCCAAATCTGAACACTGGTATCAAATGCTTCGTACATGGTTGCTTGTTAGACACGAAAATGTAGATTATAGATCAGTGATTCTCTAGACTTAAATGAAGATCTGTAAGTGTGTCGATTAGAGTAATTTTTATAGATTTTTGTTATCTGATTTTTCGAAATGATTTTCAATATTTTAATAGGTAAGACACGGTTTATGTGCTATCTCAAATATTGTCTTTTACTCATTATTTTGAACTGAAGAATGTCCAACTGATATGTACACGACTGTATTATTACGTTTTCATTTTTATCGTCACCAGATAAAGGCCCCATTTCTCCATTTGCTAGTACCAAGCAGACTTAAAATGTCAGCGGCGAACGCCATTCGTCTTGGATAAGAGTTTTCTGCGCTTGCGCGTTAATTAATGTGTGCGCGCAGATGAGGTGTAACATCAATTGGACGATACCAGGTACGTTGTCTTGTCTATTTATTACTCAAAGCGTACGTCATTGCTTAATACCGTGACGTTGTTTGATAGGTGATCCCAGTAGTTTCATGTTACATTGAGGTGTCACCTTCAATCTAATTTGGGACTGCTTGCCCATTCATTAGGAAACGTGTGGTATCAACTATCATCAATACAACCAACTTAACTAGTCGATTCAACGGAGAACGTGATCGACTAATGTCAATGAGCCAATATATATTATAGGTATATTGTACATCCATTTTCACCCATTTCGAAACGTTCAAACATTTTACAAATTTGTTTCAGTATAACACAATTGTTTGTGAAATTTAAAGTTAAATAAAAGGACTAAAATCTGCCAGAGTGAAACTTTGACAATACAAGAACTAACAGTGGCAATTGCAAATTGGCAATGGCAATGCCAGTTCGCGGAATTGGGAATCCTGTCATGTTTAATTTCGTGGAATTTTACATTTTTAAACGCCTAGATTACATGTAAATTTTTGGGATATTGATTTATTTAGAAGGAACTTTCAACTTTGTGGAGCAAAAATTGCTTCTCGTAATGACGGCAGAGGAAATAACACTACTATTAGTTTACTGGGCCGCGCTCAGCCTGTCATTCCGCCTAATCTCTATGTTTATGAACATAATAGCCTGAGGTCCCCAGGTAAGGTAACTATTAGTTTGTAGGTTTACAACCTACCAGGACGCGCGCCGAGCTGGACTCGTCGACGGAATTGTAGGTTTACAACCTACCAGGACGCGCGCCGAGTTGGACTCGTCGACGGTCCCAATATATGGAACAGATATTTTACGAGTATCACCCGTTAACGACGGAACAGATATTTTACATTTTACGAGTATCACCCGTTAACTATTAGTGATTAGGGGCCATCTACTTAGGACGTCCGGCAAATACAAAATAGGGAGGGGGTAGTTTTGGAATTAGTAGAGGCTCTTACGGGCAAATATCGCACTTTTCTGCTCGAGCCCTGAGACTTCATTTAGGGTTCTTATATAATAGAATGGAGTGTACTGAACACTCTGACGGTATCGGAAACCTTCTAGAGCCTTCAGAAGCTGTGTTGTGAGCACTTTACTGCCAAAACTTCGGACATCTACAGACACCGGAATATCGACTAAAAATTTTTTCTGAGTTGTTCCCCTAATTTCTCTTAGGTTGCTTAAGCCCCAGAAAGTGTCAGATCGTCTAAATATTGCTCCATTCCGGTGTTAGAGACCTCGAAAATTTCGACCTCGTAGAACGTGTTGCGCGTCGTATGTAGTGTTTACAATGAAAAAAGTGCACTTAAATCTGATTCGGTTGCGGCGCGTGACGTATCTAGCACGATATTTGCTCAAACGCGCGTCACTGCGCCAGAAACCTCGTGGTACCGTAATACTGTAGAAATAGATAATCACAAGAGACACAATAAAAGTATCATCACTATGCAAAGTTAATGTTAAAATGATACAATAGCCCTGCTTTAACAGATTAATCCACATAAACACTATATTTCTACAGATGCCACCGATCAGTAAATCAAACATAGCTGATAGAATTCGTTTCTACATTGAAAGATTTCTTTTCTAATCTCCTTTATGAGTGCTGTCTTTGTTAAAGTGTTATCATCTCTATCCGCATCTATTGTTGCGGCAAGATTAGATACGATCCTGCTGTCGAAACAAACTCGTCTTACCGACATTGTCTTTCTGAAAACTGATGTGATCAGATTAAACATTGCTGGAGTTTGCAGCGTTCTCAGATAAATTAGACGTCACATAGTCATTGTACTTAAGCTTCGGGTCAGACACGAGGTACAGTTCTGGTAAAACATTCTCCTGCTCCAGTTAAAAGGTCCGTACAGCGTCAATACCTGCACTCATTAATGCAGCATTGGTGTTGTCGTGCGTGGACACGTGTCTTTCCATTTTAAAACCTGCCTTAAAGACAGGTTTTAAACTTACAGCTTCAGATAATTTACCCTTCAATTGTTTCACCCTCGAGTTGCTGTACCTCAAACGACATGTTTTGTGATATCTACCTAGCTTGCTATAGAGATATTTTCCGAGACTCTCAGGGTTAAGAACAGGGCACTTGGTCATGTGCGAATCAGGATTAACATCGATGTTGCACAGATCCTGACGATTTCTGTAGATGTCCACAGATAGTATGTTGCGAAATCGACGAAGAAACTTTTATCTTTTCCTTGAATCAGACTATCCTTTTTCGTTTCTAACGTCTAGGGAAATTCGTATTGTTAAAGAAGAATAACCTCCCATACTCTTAAAATTAAATCGAGATAATATGTATAATAATTATATTTGCGAGCAAAAGTTTCACACAAACCTGTTCAACCTGGCATATGAAACACAAGTCTCAGTCCATTTCAAACAAATCAACATCTGGTCCACTTGATTGGGAACTAAATGAAGAAAGTCTCCACATTTTCTTAGTTCTATTCGAGGAGGGTGACAAAGGCGGGACTTTTTCCACTTGGATGGCAATAGCTTCTTCAATCTTCATCACAAGAGGATTCGTCAATTTCAGAAACAGCACTGTACACCTGCAAATACTTTATTACTTCCCACATTTATATCAACAGTATCATATCACATAAGTTTGAGATCGTACAAGTGTTATATCGGGGGGGGGGGGGGGGTGTCACGTCCGTCTATGTCCGCTTGTCTCATAGAATCCAAAAAGGACAGGACATAGGCGGACATAGGCGGACATAGGTGGACATAGGCGGACATAGGCGGACATAGACGGACATAGGCGGACATAGGCGGACATTAATGGACACATAAATTGCTAAATAAAATGTTCAATTTTTGCTGTTATAGGGGGGATCATGTTTTTTGTCCGTTCGGTACCCTATATTTTCAAAACGGACAAAAAATAGAGCGGACAAAAACGGACAAAAATGGACAAAAACGGACAAAAATGGAAATAACATTTAGATGCTTCCTCCTCCTACTCTTCCTCCTCCTCCCCCTGGGTCTTCCTGATCTTCCTCAGTCCTCTTCCTCCTCCCCTCCTCAGTCCTCCTCCTACTCCTCCTCCTCGTCCTCAGTCCTCCTCATCAGTCCTCAACAGTCCTCCTCCTCCCCAGTCCTCCTCCTCCTCCTGAGTCCTCCTCCTGGGTCCTCCTCCTGGGTCCTCCTTCTCCTCTTCATCCTCCTCCTCTTCCTCCTCAGTCCTCCTCCTCATCCTTCTCCTCAGTCCTCCATCCTTCTCCTCAGTCCTCCATCCTCCTCCTCAGTCCTCTCCCAGTCCCCCTCCTCCTCCTCCTATTCAGTCCTCCTCCTCCTCCTTCTCAGTCCTCCTCAGTCCTCCTCCTCCTCCTCCTCCTCTTCCCTCTCAGTCATCTTCCTCAGCCATCCTCCTCAGTCCTCCTCAGTCCTCCTCAGTCCTCCTCCTCCTGGGTCCTCCTCCTCCTCTTCATCCTCCTCCTCTTCCTCCTCGGTCCTCAGTCCTCCTCCTCCTGGGTCCTCCTCCTCATCCTTCTCATCAGTCCTCCTCCTCCCCAGTCCTCTCCCAGTCCCCCTCCTTCTCCTCCTCCTATTCAGTCCTCCTCCTCCTCCTCCTCAGTTCTCCTTCTCATTTCTCCTAAGTCCTCCTCCTGAGTCCTCCTCCTCTTCCTTCTGAGTCCTCCTCCTGAGTCCTCCTCCTCCTCCCTCTCAGTCATCCTCCTCAGTCATCCTCCTCAGTACTCCTCAGTCCTCCTCCTTCTCAGTCATCGTCAGTCCTCCTCCTCAGTCCTCCTCAGTCCTCCTCCTCCTCCTGGGTCCTCCTCCTCCTCCTCCTCCTGGGTCCTCCTCCTCCTCCTCCTCCTGGGTCCTCCTGGGTCTTCCTGATCCTCCCCAGTCTTCTTCCTCCTCCCCTCCTCAGTCCTCCTCCTACTCTTCCTCCTCGTCCTCAGTCCTCCTCATCAGTCCTCAACAGTTCTCCTCCTCCCCAGTCCTCCTCCTCCTCCTGGGGCCTTTTCCTGGGTCCTCCTCCCCAGTCCTCCTCCTCCTGGGTCCTCCTCCTCCTGGGTCCTCCTTCTCCTCCTCAGTCCTTCTCCTCCTCCTCCTCAGTCCTCTTCCTCCTCTTCCTCCTCCCTCTCAGTCATCCTCCTCAGCCATCCTCCTCAGCCATCCTCCTCAGTCCTCCTCCTTCTCAGTCCTCCTCCTGAGTCCTCCTCCTCCTGAGTCATCCTCCTCAGTTCTCCTCCTCCTCCTCCTGGGTCTTCCTGATCCTTCTCCTCCCTCTCAGTCATCCTCCTCAGCCATCCTCCTCAGCCATCCTTCTCAGTACTCTTGAGTACTCTTCAGTCCTCAAAATGTTTGTCCGCTAATGTCCACCAATGTCCGCTAATGTCCACCAATGTCCATCCAAGTCCGCCAATGTCCGTCCGGGTCCGCCAATGTCCGTCCGAGTCCGCCAATGTCCGTCCGAGTCCGCCAATGTCCGTCCGTGTCCGCCAATGTCCCAAAAAACACGTCCGTTGTCTCATAGAATCCAAAAAGGACAGGACATAGGCGGACATAGACGGACATGACACCCCCCCTATATCATTTTAAAAGTTTGCAAATCCGATAGAAATGGATTAAAAATTACTACTCGCTGTCTATTTACCTTTGAATAATAATGTTTTTAAATGTTAGTAAAACAGGAGGAAACCACTCACCCTGTTATAGTTGTCTTTTACATAGTTAAGACACTGAATACACAAAAAAGAGGTTTGCTTTGGTGAGCACAACCCAGGATTGATCTTCTGCAGCAGGGCGAGGAATTTTCTAGACTGTTTTGTCATTCGTTCACTTTCAGAGCGGAAGAAAACTGTTCCATTAAAATCCTTTATTTCTATTCGGGTACAGATACAGCACTCTAAAAATTGATGAATGGTCACATTTTTGTATACCCTACGGCAAAGTCTTATGTCTGTGGTAAAAGAATGATATTCTTTAAATAGTTTTTCATTAAAGCCTAAGCTTAACTTCTACCAATTCAAAATTGTTTACGTCGGTCTCCCCTCCTTGAGCCACTTTTCACACCGCTATTGAGTATAAATCACTCTAGCACAAGCGATTTCAAACCCCCTCCCCTAGGCTGGATTAGGTTATATGTGAACTGTGCTCTAGTGCATGACTGACTTTACATAATGCAGAGCATGCAAAGTTTTGATGTTTCATAAACTTATGAATAAAGTTTTAAAAATCGTGACATAAAAAGCAGTGGTCGCCCGGTGCCCCGGCCAAAATCACAACCCCCAGCTCTTCCCGGCCCCGGCCAAAAATTGGCAATTCGCCGGGGGTAAACCCCGGCCCCGGCCAATTCTCAGTGGTCAGCCCCGGCCATATTGGGGCTCCCCGGCCCCGGTCAGAATCCTGCCCCCGTTCGACCACTGATAAAAAGTTAACTCACTGGATTTGTCCAAAAGCGAGAGAAAGTACTGAGAAAGCACTTATACGTCACCACCAGAGGGCCTAGAGAGGTTATCTTTGTCTGTTTAATTGAATATTGAGTATATAATATGAGATTTAAGATGAACATGATAGATATAACGTCCAAATTCTAAAGTTCCACCAAAATTGAGTCACATTAAACTTGGTTAACACAACAATTTTAGTTCTTCATTATAGTAGGTGATTTGACATAATGAAGTGTAGACTAAATTATTATTTATAATAATTACCTGTCGGAGGGATTTAAGTGTTCCTTTGAACAGTCCTTTTCTGGAAGGTTGAGAGCTTTCCATACATCCAGAGAGCCAAATTGGATTTGTCCTTCTTTCGGGCATATGCAATCTTTGATATGATGCCTTGTACATTTTGAAACCCTGCAGTTATCATTATTCAATACTTATAGAGCCTATAAGGGGTTAGGGGTCGTTCACATAATATTGTGTAATTGCAATATAGTTACTGTACATTTCCAACCCTTTGTCATGTATATCACAACAGATGATGTTAAAAGCATAATAATATTATGATACAGTTTTACAGTTTTTGTTACGTGTTGATAATCTAGCTCTTATCTCTATTTTATCGCTACATTACAACTGCCATTTTGCTGGTACTGTGTTTTTTACTTTATACAAGTACAAGTAAACGATGGAGGAAATGAATACTCTTCAAAGATTGTCAGTTTATTCTACCTACATTACTGAAGAGTATGAGGTCTATAACGGTTGGATCACTGAACTCGCGGAAGCTACGAACTGTTAGTGACAATAAATCTGAGTTTTCAGTTGAAACGTTCAAAAAGCCAGTGAAGTCAGTTTCAGTAAAACATTTGTATTTTGTATTCTGCGTATCAGACTACCGATAATCATGTAAGTACGTTTCTGGATAGCAAGAAAGATATGGAGGAGTTGAAGAGCGATATTATCCGATCGCAAAGTACTGTTATCAAGCTGCAGGCTGAACTTCTGGAAGCAGTTGGAATCTGTGCACTCCACCGTCAAGACCGCCGTTCAAGACACTGTCCAAGCTGAGATGAAGTCATACAGTCAAGCTGTGGCCTGTGACTAAAAATGCACCTGTGCTTGCAGAAGAGAGTTTAAAAAAGGTTGTACAGAATGCTGTATCGGAAGAGGATCGCAGTAGGAATGTGCTCATCTTTGGTTTGAAGGAGACTGATGAAGAGGAACTGTGCAATAAAGTTACCGTGATTTTTCAGCAGATTGAAGAAAAACCACGTTTTGAAGCTATCTGGGTTGGGAGAAAATCAGCCAACAAGACGAGACCAGTCAAAGTTTCGCTAGGTAATTCTAACTTACCGTTCATCAGATATTAGTAAATGCCAAAAAGCCGAGACTGTGTGAAGATCATAAGACTGTTTTCATCTCTCCAGATCGATCACCTGAAGATCGAGCTACCCATCAGCGGTTGGTCTTGGAAATGAAACAGATAGCCAAAGCAGTGCGCACCCACCCAAAAGATGTTGCACCCACCCAAACGATTTGAAAATGTTCACACAAAAATTGTCAAATTTTGTATAAACTAAGGGTCAATTGACTTCTGTAATCAATTGAGACTGTTTTGGAGATATTAAAATACGTTTAGGAGAGTAAAATTCCAAAATTTTCCAGGGGGGCTTCACACCCCCCCCCCCCCCCCCCCCCCGCCGTGCGCCAAGCTGCACCCACCCAAAGATTTTGAGCTGGAGCCATGCCTGAGCCAAAGAAGACACAAAAAAAAACATTATTATATCAGAAGTGGTAATATTTGTAGTGAGGAGAAGATGTCAGAGAGTGATACATAATAATGAGTGATATACATCCATAAGTTTTTAATTTTGATTGTTGTTATAAGCGGGATAAAAATAATTTATTTCATTTGTATTGGACGGGACATACACAAAGATGCTACGCATGGTGCTGGGTATCTCATGGAAGGACAAGGTCAGCAATATAACTTTGTATGGTAGTCTACCAAGGCTGTCAAACAAGTTACAAAGCAGGAGACTAAAAATGGCGGGACATTGCATCAGACATCCTGAGCTACTTGCCAGTGATTTAGTCTTATGGAAACCTATGCATGGTAGAGCACAGCAAGGCCGACCAAGACAAAGCTACTTGTCTATGTTACTGAAGGAAATTGGGACAAACTCAAAAGAGGAACTGTGAACCCTGATGCGGGACAGGGATATATGGAGGGGGTTATCTGGCGTAGATCGGACTTAGTTCCGACAAAGTAGTAGGTATTATTTCATTTCATTTCATTAATAACCTGCATAGTTGAAAAGTTGATTGATGTAGTTTCGATAAACAGGGCGTCGTTCAACTCCACTCATTTCGTTCCAAGCTGGAATGTAGTATTGTTTAGTGTAGGTTTGTTCATGTACCTCTCATCATCAAAAGGTTTCAACTTATACAGCATCGATAACATCATCTAAAAAAGCTGTTTGAACAGCTTAAGATTCAGTTAAAATTACATTATTCAGATACAGTTTGCGAAATGAAACATTGTCAGCCTGTATTCAATTAATTATAATAATTATGGTAATTTAGCTAAAAATCAAACCATTTGAGTTTTCATTATTATTAAAATAATGTCGATCTAAATTCTTCTTAATCTGCATGGCTGTGAGCGGATTGAAGTCTTTTAACAAACCACACAAGCTTCTTTCATCAAGAAGATTCTTGAAGTGATCCGCATGTACACAGAGAACTGTCTTAGCTAGTTCTGGGTCCATAAACATGTCACCTTCTTTCTAATGGTGATTGTCAAGTTTGTTCAGCAACATAATTCAGAATTACAGAAATTATTTGAATCTACTAGAGATGAAATGGCTTAAATAACTTGGCAATAGATGTAACTAAACAATACATATTGTAGTTTGACTACTTCTTTGAAACAATCAAAGAACGGGGGAGCTAAGGGAATGATTGCTCAAAACGAATGATATCTTCATGAATTCAATGCAGCATCTATACATTTATTCGAAATTAGTGATGGATGAGGGGGTTTAAGTCAGGCATTCCAGACATTTACTCTACTACTATTTATAAATTCAAAATCATGTTAAGAAGATAGCAGCAACTAATCTATATTATTCACCGTGCTCTATTTTATGTGTACTGAAGAGTGCCTTTACAATATTCCACTTTGTGGTGTAGATTTCCTCCATATCCAACAGGCAACACTGAATGAGTGATGGATGAGGGGGTTTAAATCAGGTGTTCCTGACATGTATTCAAAATTGCATTGAGAAGATAGCAGTAACTAATCTATATTATTTACAGTGCTCTATTTATGTACTGAAGGGTACCTTTACAATATTTCAGTTTGTGGTAGGGTTCCTCCACATCCAACAGGTAACACGGAATGAGTGATGGATGAGGGGGTTCAAGTCAGGCATTCCTGTCAAAAGATCTATAATTAATCTTGTAAGGGTACCACACAGTAGACATTATATTGTTGATTGTGAACCAAAAGTTTATTCATACCCACAATCGACAAATTATAAATCAAAATAGTGATATAAGCAATGCAATACTAAATTTGTGAAATTGTATTAACAAAAGGATATCAGCCAAGTAAAGGTATCTCAACAATATAACATTGAAGTATTAGAAATGTGAAATGGCACTCTACTATTATAAAACACTTTACTGTACTGTATTAAACAATATTAAATGAAATTAAGCCAGAGAAGGCATGAACTTCAGAAAAGGACAAAACACTAACGGTACAAAAACTTAAATGAGTTTCAGGGAAGGGTTACTAAAATTTTACGGTAGCGCTCGATTTTATTCAAAAATTTTCAAAGTGCTCAGCACCACGAAAAATATAATTTTTTCTTCCGCTTTCAAAACTTGTTTTGACGCTAAAAAACTATCAAATAGTATTATTGAACAGTATTAAAACACTTTGTGGGCAAAAATATTTCATTGTGGGTGCATAAAGAGCCGAAAAAATTTAGCGCGCAAAAAAACAGTTTTTTTGGAGGTTTTTTAAATTTTGACCGGGTTAACTCTTGTGTGTGCTTATTATATTGGTATTAGCTAGTGCGGCAAATAAAAATGTACAAGAAACCAAAATATCTAAGCTTTTCCATTGAATTAACCTGTCGAAATTTCTAAAAAACCTCAAAAAATGGCCATTTTTGGGGCCAAAAATCGGTTTTTTTCAAAATAAAACCGGGTTAACCCCATTTTCAACACTTCCCACTATCACCAATCGATTCAGGGGTCAAAAATACGTCTTTTAAAACATGTCTGATGACTCTGGTGTATCGAGCAGAAAATCCCCGTAACAGCTCCTACTAAATTTCGGAAAGGAGTGGTTTTTGAAGGATGATGATTAATCACTCTACACTTGACTGTCACGTGACTTTTTCTACTCGTTCTCTAGCTGGTCCTGAACGACTATTCGAAACCCTAACCCTCTTATCTGATCCCAACCCTAACCCTAACCCAATCCTTAATAAAAGCATATGCTGAAACCCGAACCCTAACGAGAAATTGGACTAACTTCCTTATACGGTCATATCACGTGATCGAGACAGTTTTTCGCCAATATCTCGTCAGGGGAGCATTTTAACCCTATGTCATAGGGGGTGATTCGGAATCAGCGTCCGAAAATACATCGATTGAAGTTGGTTTCAACTGTCGGGGGCCCTTTTAGAACAATCTCGAAGATCGACTGTAGAGTGATTTAGCACGCTCGGTTTTTGAAAATCCGGACAAAATTTTGGCAGAATTAGCGAAAAAGTCCCATTTATTTCAACTCTTTGACACTAAGTTGTAAGTTTAGATCCCTGTATTTTGAACGAGTACTTAAATGTAACTGTGCTAAACTTGTTCGACACTATTAATGTATTATCGTCTATTTTAAGTAACTACACATTTTATTTACTATGAATTTGAGGTGTATTGGTTTTATTTGAAGGTGGTTTTGAAAGTTCAGACTCACCCGGGCAGGGGGAGGGGGTGATACAAGGCTGTTACCCACCTTAGACATCATTTCGCCCGCCCGAAATATATCACATGACTTGGATTAACTACCAAGACACGGGCAGATTTAGAATCAGCGTTCAAAAATACATAGATTCGACTTACTCTTTTTTATAGTTACAACTAGAAGAATCTCGAAGTTAGTGATTTTGCACGCTCGTAAGTTCTCTAGATGGCTCTGACGGACTATTTGAAAACCCTATACTCTGACTCCTAGGTCGAGGGGCAGGTTGGTCCGATACTACAACAATCCACCGTTTATATAATAACAATGGTCCATTGACGACCATGTGTCACACTCTTAGTCTTAAGAATGCCACCGGTCTCGTCAGAATGTTTCAGAATATTCTCCTCTTTGTAAATTGAATACAGATAAGCACACAGCAGAGGGATGGCTTCATAGAAAAATGATAATTCGGTTCAGACCACATTTCGACAGGACAGGTAGCATGCCACTTAATCTTACTTTGTCAGTATCAGAATCAGGAGGAAGTAGACCCCATGAGCATTGTGAATATTTTCAGCCTGTGATTTGATTGTGCCTTGTTCAACATAATATTACCATCGATTGAAATGGGCAACAGCCCTCCGCCCAGGTAAAATTAGAATTCAACAAATGAAACGATCATTTCGAATAATTAAAATACAAAATTCAATAAAATTAAGCAGATGAAGTAGAGGTTCTGTTGCTTGATCGGCGACGGGAGAGGAGAGCCTGTCGTTTCTCCCTCAGTCTCTGGGCGATCAGTTTGGCGAATTCGGCAGCCTGGACCTTGTTCTTCTCTGTCCTCTGTTTCTTGAGGGCCAGTACCTTCCTCTTGCGCTGAAATAGGTTTAGTGTGAGCATTTCGACAAAAAGTTGATGGGAAAACAATTTTTGCCATTTATCAACCGTTCCATCAGGTTCACTACTTTTAAACCTCTGCTCAATTCTTTAGGTGCAAATTTCACTGCTTATTACATCGAATATTCCACAACAGCAACAGAAATATTGACAATTTGATTACCTGAATTCTGGCGGGAGTGACAAGTCGCTGGATCTTGGGTGCCTTGGATCTGGCTTTCTTTCCGTCCTTCTCTGGGAGTGGTCTGTGAACAACATACTGTCGAACGTCATCCTCCTTGCTCAGGTTGAACAATTTCCTGATCTTTCCAACTCTCTTGGGTCCAAGACGACGGGGTGCGGTGACATCGGTAAGTCCGGGGATTTCTCCATCTCCCTTCCTCATGATAACGAGGTCCAAAACACTGAAATAAAATACAATGATGATTCCCACCTCTCAAAAATATCCATATTTATATCATGGAAGGTAACTAACTGTACTGAATGAGAAGCAACGTAGATTAGAGAGTGAAATTGTTGTCTCAATCTTACCTGAGCTGAGAGTCTACGATGCATCCTCTGACGGACTTCCTCTTGCGGACACCGGATCGTCGGAGTCTGTAGTTAGGCATACCATCCTTGAATAAAAGCCTGACACGAGTGTTGGTCAGCACACCCTGCATCATGCAGAATCCTTGCAGATCATTACCTCCGGATATCTTCAGGATATATCCCTGAAAATTAATACTGATTAGATAATGTCTATTTCAAAGGAGCGGTAAAGTAACCATAAGTTATAAGCAGAACATCCGCCCATTGATCAATTTCGATCAGCTGGTGGATGGCTCGAACGCGCGCGCGCGTTAAATTTGTCTTGTGAGTGCTAACTGCGTTTATACTTTCTCAAAGGAGACATTATCGCGGTTGACGTTTTCAGCGGGAGAATCGGTGCTTCTTAGGGCCAGCTAGGAACGGCCGGGTAAAAGAGTTCGATCAATCAGGGTTAAATTTAAGAAAGGATATCCTAGAGCTTTATCATCACATATGTATGGAATATTATATCAATTTCAAATCATAATGGAAGTGTAACTTAGTAGCACCGAATAGAAAGACCCATAGTCACGATATCAGAAGGAATTTTTGATTCTATACCGTAATTAAGTATTGCCTCTGATGGTATGCACCCTAGTCCCTGAGCTAACCTATGTTAGCAAAGCTTTTGATAAATGTTTTTGTGGTATTAGTTTTATCCAACTGAGCAAACCACCGCCGATTCTTGGTGGGAAGTTTAACACTTGAGCCCAGTACCTAAGTTGGGTGCCCAATACTTGTAGGTAGGGAGAATGAATCGAAGCAAGTACAGTGGTACTTATTGTAGAACAATTAATTGTGATTAGTCTAGGTCCTCTAAGAATTAGCAAGTTTTATTCAGTTTCTACTAAACTGCCATGGTTCATTGTCATCCAACATGAAACTATAGGACTCCAGGAAATTGTGACTAATCAAACTGATCTAAGACCACACATTCAGTTACTACCATGACTTGTGAATATGCCCGTTTATAAAATCACAGCGATACAGAAGAGGGCCTAAAAGTAATAGCAACCACCAGCATACAAGCCCTCAATAATCGACTAGATCGGGACTACCGTAGAATTAGATTGTATTACAATTGTTCAGAAGTAATGAAATAATTTCAGAACCTCGCGTAAATTGTAATGTTATGTTGGGTGTACTGAACAGATACAAGCTATATTGCTAGCATCATGCCTGAGACACCCATTGCTTATTTAGTTTTGCCATGCATGTGTTACAATCATTATCTACTTGTGTTTTACTTAATACTTAACTTCCACAATGCCTTGGTCATGTTAAAATCACTTTATACAATTAGTAAATTTCCTTTTAAAATTTTATGACTATTGAAGTGAAGACGGTAAGGATCAAGACTCAGGGGCCTTATAGTTTCAGTGAATTGGTGAGCCGAGTTAACCAAATACACCTTCAATAAGGCAATGACAGAGCTTAGTTTTAGACAAAATACACCACTGTATAGAAGCGTCAATTCTAGTGTATGAAACTATAATCGTTGATGATTGTTTCAAAGGAAAAATGTAAAGATAAAACCAACCTTCCATTCGTCTCCGAGCCTATCAGCTGGTACTTCCTGTCCGATCCTCTTGTCGTAGAACACAGACCTGTAACATTACACTTTATCAGGGGTGTAAGATAGTTCTATCAGAAACGTGTTGCAGTGCTTATCTGTCCACGTCTCCATTTACTTCAGGGTTACTGAAGTCTTCACTAGGTTTGGAACACTAGCGGGAAGTCAGGATTGACACTATCCAGGAACACTTGTTCCAGTTGGACAACAGAATATGTCGTGACTGTGCCCTTCTGTTATGGACCTGTCAGTCTTTTCCATGCTAATGACTACTGATACGGCAATTTTTAGATGGTTTCGATTTATAAACAAGCTCTGAATTGCATGCACTAACTTTCATGGAAAACAGTGAAGTTACGATGTATTTCTACAGCACAGGGGAGGAACTTCTTAAGTAGTGGCCTTACTAAGGTGCCATTATTTATGAGTCTCAATAATTTTTTAAGATATCTAGTCTAACGACAGTGTGTTAAATAGAAAATTGTATTACAATTGTTCAGAAGTAATGAAATAATTTCAGAACCTCGCGTAAAGAGTAATGTTATGTTGGGTGTACTGAACAGATACAAGCCATATTGCTAGCATCATGCCTGAGACACCCAAGAATTTAATAAATTATGGCGAGTACAGTAACTATTCGCCGGGCATATTAGATGTAGATTTCCTTATGGTGAGATAATTTGTGTTTAATATTCATAGGAATAATAGAAACCTTTACTTGTATATGACATTCGCCCACAATTACAGAGACATAAGATCGCAAGCTTACTCGATAAGAATAACCTATTAGTGGCGAAAGGTTGAATACTATGCAGTACGCTCATGATATTGTTTAATTTAACCTTGGGCTCATGCTTAAACCTCTAATGTATTTCACTTCTTAAACAAGAGTGGTTGAAGTAGACTATACGTGTGCTCATAGTTTAATATCGATAACTGTGGCTCAAGAGTATATTATCAGAGGAACGATTGTGAAAATATATCATTAGAGGTTGTGGTTGTAATAGTTAAAATGGTTGCTTGATAAGGTCCTCTTCACAAGAAACATCCGCTGTGGAAAGCAATCCTTTGCGTCGCAGAGAGGGATTACCGAATTTTGATGAGCATAGACGAGACTTTATATCATTTTTGGATCTGCTTCGACTGCCCGAAAGATTTATCACAATATTTGTTAGTTATCAAGTAACGTCGGAAACATTGCGATTGGTCTACCAGTTAGTTGGAAGTAAGATATTTCCCAAATCAGAGCCAAGAATAGACTTAGATTCTATAATGAAGTTTAAGTGTAATCACCAGCCTAGCTATTAATTGCACAAATGTAACTGGGGGGGGGGGGGGGGGGCCAACCATATTAAAGTATATTAAAATGTAGGATTTTTCCCGATTTTGACCCGGGGATATACTTTAATATACTTTAATATGGTTGGCCCCCCCCCCCCCCCCCTGTAACTATTATTTAAGGATCAGATTAAATAACTCACAAGATCTTTTCGTCATCTATCTTCAGGAGCTTCTGGCAGCCAGTGGCTGGGTAGGCAATGTTCAACTGAAATAAAGCAATTCAGTCGAAATGATGGCGATAGTTAAGAATGGATGTACTGAAATAGTGAGAATGGACAGTAAGATGAAAGATGGCTAGTGATAGATGGATAACATGTGATTAGTTTCTCATTGAAATAGATGTCAGTCTCATCCGTGGTAAACGGGAGGGGCATGAATGATTAAATAGGGTAGATTTTAATAATAATTCGCAGTTAACGTCTAATGAATTGAGCAGTTCAACTGGATCATAAGTGAAAATTAGTGAAGCCAAAAAATTAAATGTAAAACACTGACCTTCATAGCTGCGACTAAACAATTGTAACGTAAGAAATTCTAATGTGAATGTGCGCAAAACGAGGAAACTCGTGCCCACGAGCGCTCGATTCTTCACCAGCTTCTGATATGTGTGGTTATTGAGCCGCGCGGTTGATCTCAAATCACGAATTTGAAAAATATCCCCTTACCATTACATGTATTTGTAATGATGGTCGATATCGTTGATCTTACAATAATATATGTCGTATAGTAAGTATAATAGTTTAATTTTGTATATTAGTTCTATCACTTTTCGAAATTTAATGCCATCGCTTCAATTAAAGATTGTTGAATGAATGGTTTTAGCATCGAATAAATTCAACAATAAATTCATCAATATTGAATATTAAATAACAATGAACATTGCAATTCTTGTATAATATTATTTGTTTGCTGTCTGATTTCTAATGCAATTTTTTAATGTGGACGGGAACCTTTAAAATTCTAAATTGTTAACTGTTGCTAATTTATAGTTTATTTAAAATTTATTCAATAAACAATAAAAAGAATACCGTACCGACATTTTCAATTTGTTGTTTCATGTTTAATAACGACGTTTTTAAGCATTAATTATTGGAGGACTTTGATGTTTGACGCTTCGACGCGTTGCACAAACTATTATTTTTTGTTCTTACTTCGCATTGAAAATGAAATCGTTGCTTTGTTATTTGTTAATTAGCAAAGCAACGATCTGGAAGGGTTGACATCGTCAATCAACATTTATTTAATTAATAACATAAAGCGCGCCTCATGCAATTGCAAGCATGAGTAAGGCTTTTAAAATTTTTTATCGCGTTTAAACGCGATACAAAATTCAACTTAAACGCGATAAAAAATTCAACTTAATATAACGGGTGATACTCCATATACTCGTAGAATATTTGTTCCGTCGACGAGTCCAATACAACTTAACTCGGCGCGCGTCCTGTAGGTTTAAGGTTGTAAACCTACAAGTTTCAACAAAACAAAATGTTTTATGTTCGCTCAAATTATTTTGTTTGTGGTGGACATTTTTCAACTAGTTGTTTTGTTCGGTAACAAAATGTTTACCTCGCTCATACGATTAACTAATAACACAATAAGGAACTAACAAATAATAAAAAGGGAAATGCAAACGGTTAAGTAAATAATAACAAATTTGCCAATTTTATCACACCATTTTCCTACTTATTTATTAATGACTACTGTTTATGTAAACTTAAAGTTATAGCATATATACACATTATATATGATATGAGCGAGCTGAATCAAAAGTCAAAATAATGAATTTGGAATTTTGGTCAATGATTTTTTCTTTCGACGTGGCGCGCAAGCCACAAAGAAACCTCACGCAATAATTTGTCCAGGATAAAAATTGCGCGAAGATTCGCATTGGATAAAAGCATATGGTTTGGATGCTCACTTACTAAGCCAAATCTCTCGATCGCATTTATCCTTTGTTTCGATTATAGTTATGTTGCTTACGGCTAGTCAACCGAGTCTCTCACCCGAGACATTTGGAGATGATGTGAGTTTACTTAAATTTCATTTAATCTATCAGTAAAAGAACACTTTAAAGCCAAACTGTCCCTCTAGATCTCCTTTGATTGCGTTAAAATCTTCCAAAAATTCTTCGTGATTATTGTTTCGTCAAAAGTTTTTTTAACTGTGACTTTTTCAGATGAAGATGTTTGTAAAGACAGGTTCCACGACGAGTTCAGGATACTGCTCAAGTCCACAAGCCTCTGATGAAAGCTTTGATGGAGATAAGGTACGCAATCATCACTTTTTAACCATCTCTTTTAACTAAGATCTTTATTCTGATGTAAATATTATATAATCTGGACACCTGATATTATTGTTCATGATGGGTAATGTATGTATAATATATAATAAATTAGGGTCACTACTTACTACAAAGTATCTTGTGGAGGTATGATGAAAACTTCGAGAACCTATAGGCCATGAACTGGACTGTAGCCAACAATTTTGCGATCACTTTTGCGTTATTTTTGGATTATGACGAAGTATAAATGTCGAGAGTCTTTCCTCGGAAACTGTCAGCCTCAACATTCATTTTCATCTGTTGTAAATGTTGATGCCTTTCTAAGTCCTCACCAAGCCGTCTGTTTATATTTTGTGAGTCGCGTGTGTAACGAAACGTAAAGTCCTCATTATATTTGGCATGTTAAAACAAGCATTATAAAACACTACTCCTAGGATGTAGAATTTATTTAGTTTTCGGAACGTGTTGGTTATTAATGATGTGCGAGTTTGGATAGGTCGTGTGCGTGTGTAATAATAATGGGACAAGAAATCAACCTGGCCCACAAATCAAATTATAACCACCACAGATAAGGTATATTTTCCAAGTTAGATTGAGTTATTTAATGAAGTGTCAATTATCATTCCTGCCATAGAGTTTATAGACTGTAAGGAAGTTTTGGTTGACCGTCTCATTAAAATGCCAGCAATATAATAATTCTCAAATTCACAAATTGTAACATCAAGTACAGGAAGTTTTGATATTTTGGCATCCCCCGCTATCATCATCATCATCTATCTATCGTCATTATATTTCAGTGTAAGTTTGCATCATAGGTCCAAAACATGCATACGTAAACGTAATTTCCTTGTAATAAGTTGTACTTTTGCACAGTATCAATACGAAGATGTAGATCAATATGAATAATGAATATGTAGATATTCTTTTTATCCTGCTTAGAATTATCATTCCCAAAAAAATTACAAACGTTGGCTAAATATGGGAAATATATCCACTCTTAACCCCCAATGAAAAAATTAGATTTCTATTACTGACTACCAACCCTCTAAACGTGGATTCTCGTGTCCCACATTTGACGATATTCGTCAGCTTGCTGGAGCCCTCAATCTGGATGTGCTCACTGTGTATAATATGATATCTTTAATAATAAGGTCCTACGACGAACGTTTTAACAGTCGGCTTATTAGTCGGGCTCTTCACATCAAACCTTCATATTTTACTTAGTACGAGACAATCTGTAGATTGCATGTTACATGAATCAGCAAGAGAGAGGTGTTCAGTAGTCACGGGGCTCCTAGCTTAGCTTTAAATTCAGCCCTCCCACTATTGGACCTTGAAAGTCTCTAAGCTAATCTAACTTGGCTGCGATACATTATTATGTCGGAGATATTTTACAGTTATATCATACTTATTGACAGATACACTCACTTATATCTCGTACAGCACTATTACTAAAAGACCAAGTCAGATGATTGCACTTTTTAGGTCTCGCATCCGATAGGTCACACCTAACCAAGTCATGATTGAGTTTCGAACCTGAAAAACTCATTAGTGAACCAGAACGATCGGAGGTAATGACATTAACATTAACAAACTAAATTAACTAGTAATCCTACAACTCATCACTGCTTACATCAATCTTATTATTGATAGTTTAATTACATATCGTACAATAATCTGCAACATTTTATCAAATTTCCACTGATCACCCCTCTCGCTCCAAAAGTTTATTACAATTAAAGTCACATATCAAAGCATTAACTTTTACCTAGACCTTAAAATAGAACACTTTTCTAAGAACCTAAGTGATCGCAGCTATTCGTATTTCAAAATCGGTGCAATACAATCAGATGTACCCAATAAATTTACCGAGACTCAACCATACAGTTAATACACTTAAAGAGCCTGCTCAAGATGGGAGCTCATGAAAACTTATTGCCATATATGGTATAAACGGTGTGACATATTGCTTGACAAAGTTTCTTATTAACCTGAGGCCTCTGTGTTTATGTGCGAGTCTCGTATTAATATCCGTCGTCCTTCTTAGACAATAAATGTGGCTTGAAATTGAAGAAAAGAAGAGAGGATGGATCCATACGATACACAATGAAAGTGTATTCTGTTCCTCTAGTAAGGCCCACTTACCTCATTGTCGTTTAAATGCTAAGATTTGTGTCGCGTGAAAAAAGTGAGGCTTGAGCTCAATTGAGGCTCTATTCTAAATAGCGTGGGAAAGCACGTCAGTTTTCTTTGCATGAGATAAGACTAAGTTAACTGTTGATTGAAACAGAGATAAACATCCTGAGAAATTCTTAATTGGAAATAGTAACACCAAATTAAAGAGTGAGACTTGAGAAAACTCTGTCTTGGCAGTTAAAGAGTCCGTGCATCGCTCTTACATTTCAGGTTGATAATGCCATATCATATCTTTATCGTTAATTACCAAAGCTGGCCCTTGCCTGGTTAACAAGTGAAGGACAAATTATATCCACCATTTACTTCATTACAAAGAAATCAGCACATGTCCAGCCGGTGAGATTATCAGGCTCATTACTGCACACCCTCCCCTTGCACTCACTCGGTCACATGACCTGACTCTCCTCCCTCTAAGTGGTCAACGAGGCACGTTTTGATCGTTGACTGGCGGAGCTCGCTGGTGATTGGGGAACAGTAGTAGCGGGTTAGTTTGCAGTATTAGTCATCGATTATGTGTGTTTTAGTGGGGCGAGACAATGTTAAACAGTGGCAAGACTAAATTACCGTACCCTTAACAGAGATCTTTAGTGCTCGCCTAACCGACCTTGTTTTCCATCACACACACATATACACTGATCTTAGAATCATAATTATCAAAGAGAGGGCTGGACTTGACACATGCAACCACTGATAGGAGCCCTGAGACTTATCATGCGTCCTAAATGTCTGACAGAAAACATGTTACCAAGTTGATGAAAGGCAGTCAACACCCCGAGGCAAATGTGAAATGATAACTACTTCAAGACAGCTGATAAGTGCTGTATAAAACCACCACGTGTGTATATTGTACTATATATATATATATATATATATATATATGTTGTAGTTGGTTGTGTAATGTGTACATGCTCAGCAGGGCAGGTGACGCTCGGTTAAATGTACTCTCTCAAATCATCTGCTATATGTGTTAAATAACATAATCTTGTTCATGAAGTTCAATATTTACGGCCCTTATCTTCCACAACCCACTCTTGTATGGCTGTTTGAGTCTGTATATTCCTGTGCCGCGTAATCTCTATATAACCGACGTGTGTGTGCTACCATGATAATCTGCATATGATCAAGATCAACTAAATTAGATTCTTCTAGATCTTTTAATGTTACCTTACAATAGGTACGATGCATCGAATTCTTTAGAACTGTATTGTAGATGGTGACACTTTAAAAGGAGCCCCCAGACTGCCAAATGATGAGAGTCAGGGATAGTTAGTGGCTCTCAATCGAGTGTAGTTTCACTAAATTAAATTAACCCCGCGAGGAGAACAGCCTGAGGGCTGCCCTCTGTATGTCCGGCAGCGAAGCAATAAACCCACAACCAGGCTCTAAATTCTAACTATATTACGAGCCCCATATCTGCTAGACAAGGCGGCAAGATAGAGCTCGGGCTTCCGATCCGTGAACGCCCTGAGAAATCGAGCCGAAGAATTTTATAGCATACTCAACAGACTGTAGAGCAGACCATTGGTCGCCTTCGGGTTATTCAAGTTTAAAATATTTTACACTTTTTGTCCGTGTCTGATACATTCCCTGGCAAAGGTTACGACGTGCAGGTATTCATAAATATCTTTTGTCTTGGTCAAGGCAAGTACGTATACACTGGTTCTGACAGCAAATTGTAGAATCATTGTTCAGCCGTGCCATCCTCTCATTATGCAAACCGGAGAGCACTGTGTATATTCGCCAAATATAAGCAATCATAATTTTATTATCCATTCAGTTGCACAATCTACACCGGCCGGGTCACGTGCTCCAGTGATGGATTTGTAATTAGGAGCTGGTCCGTGGCTCACAACAACACACTCGCGAGTGTATGTTTTCTAAACCAATCTTACTCTCTGTTTACTGTTTACGGAAACTCTCTCCAAACAAACAAACAAACAAGACAATGGTCGCCGGTCGGAAGCTGATGCTTCTTCATGTTTGCTGATTGTCACCGTTTCAGACTTCACCAGAAGTTCCAGCCCCTCCTTGCTATATAGTGTAAGAAGTAGAGCAGCGAACAGGGGAGTGTTCTTTCAATCGAATTAAGACTTAGCCTTCTGCTTTGCACAAAAAGATGACGCAATAGAAACGGAAATATTTTGCCAGGCCCTTAGGTGCAGTTTTGACTAACTAATACACGAAGGGAGCTGATTACACGCTATTTTGGTATTACTCCGATATATGTTGGATGTGGTTTACGGGAATTTACTGAATTTATTATGACATGGAACACGGTCAAGAGGTTGGTTTCAAATTTCAAAATACCCCTGCTTAACACCTACACTGGATATTTACGAATATCAGGTGCTTCGAAAGTTCTTCCTTCACTAAAATAAAGGATCATTAGACACCTTCGTGACGAAAATCATGTGGTAAATCATGTGAAAAGTAAGGAGATCATACCTTGAAAAAGTTAAACCGATTAATTATATTAGAAGTTCACCGTTATTGCTAAACATTGGGTTTCACACTTTTGAGTAGAACTAAATATTTTGCGTTGGATCTGTAAAATAGAACGTACTAGATCAGGGGGTCCCATACACATAATATAATGCTGCTGTAAAATGTTGAGAGAGTAATTTTTTGGAAGGAGAGGGTTCGCCGTTCGGGCTATGCAGCAGCTCGATATTTCCATAAAGTCTAACGAAATTGAAAACTTATATTTTGGATCATGTGCATTGTGCAGCTGATCAGTGAGCCCCCTTTCTTCAATCCTTTTGTTGAAACCAGATCTGAGTAAGAACACAGGAAGGTTCCTGCTAGTGGGAAATCAATCAATTGTCTCAAATTTCGATAACCTTTGTCTGGGATGAAAGAAAAATACAGGGCGGCTAAAATTAACGCATTTTCGACATGTGAGTTCTGATGTCTACTAGTGAGTATATACACTCAATACTCCACCACTCCCTTCACGTGTCGACATGACCTTAATTGTTGGGCCTCCAACCCTGTCCTCAGACACCGAGAAAGGTGTCTACTGAAACCATCTGTTCACAATTATTGGCTTAATGTACACTTACATTTGCTATTTGAAACTATTCAAATTATCGTCAACATCAAACAGAAGATAACTCAGTTTATTTTCAGTTGGATTATTTTGGGAACAGCAGCAGCTACAAGATGTGGGGAGAAAACAGTACGAACAGCGAACACATTGCTCACAACATTCTCTCACAGCTGTTTGAGGAGGAGAGGATTAAGTCCCCTTTACCTAACACCATGTAAGTAACACCAAGTAGTACTTGGAACTTGGGGTGCTATTATGGTACTGATGTAAACATTTAGCTTATTAATTGTATCTCCAGACGAGATTGTACTCACGGGGGCCAGGCAGTCTAGGTAATGAGTAGTTTCCAAGAATGTGCGAGAGTTAAACTCTAAGCCGGGTTGCTGAAGATTAAATTTTGATATCTCCTAGCCACTCCTTTCTCATATCTCAACCGCGAACTTTAAATTCGCTGGTTCGGGAACTTAACACCAGATAGTTTTACTGTCTTTAAGCAGAATTAGAGCCTACTCTATAAAGTACTTCTACAGGCTGAGCGGTTGAGAGGAATCTGCCGCAAAATGAACAACACACTTTATAGTTTATGACTTTCCTTATTCGGTATAATCAGGCGATAGAAGTGGTACATGCAATCTTAACCCCCTATCCAGTAGTGCATGCAATATCGACCCCATCATGTCATTCCACCCCTCTTCAGACTGCTTTAAAAACATCAAATATTATCTGCATATTACCAAACTGCATTCTGGTATTACAATAACAATACCTACGAGTGGAATCCACTCAGTGGATACAGACTCTTGCTCCCTTTATAATGTCTATCCAATGACTACATGTCTTCGACAACCTTCTGGAGAAATATCGCAATATTCCGCCCACGAAATGCAATATAACCTTGTCAACCTTCTGTCCACGAAGTGTTTGGGAAATTAACATTTCGGACATTGAATTTGAGTAAGATTACGATAATGAACATGACAACGTACCGCTAAATTAGATTGAGCTTTGAAAAGTCGTTATATATATTATGATAGCCATGAACATCTGGACTACCAAACTTAAATCGTTTGATTTTTCTTAGGATCACTTGGTGCAGCAGTGGACAGATCTTTGGGTCGAATTACCGATATGCTTTTAATAAGTATGACATCTTTCCTCGCAGAATTCTGCCGGTTTTTATTAATTTCAACGTCATGAAATTGCATTGCATGTCTTCAATATTCATCAATAAATGAAGGTGAACCTCTATTTGCTGGCTAATGGCTTTTACATTCTCCTGGGCCCACCCTACAGTACCTTACAACCCCTCCTTACACAAGTGAAGCATATTCGGGACGTTAAAAATAGAATGGGTACGTTAGACTGGGACAAACTCATCGGCCGGACAAGTAGGATAATTCCCGGTGTGTGTCCCTGTGAATTAACGTCTGATGTTTGAATTAAGTAGTATGGGACCTCAGGACCTGTGTACGTGATTACTTCACTGGTCCCCTACCGGCAAATGTCAGACTTGTTATTTGTGTACTCTCTGTATTTGTGCTCTAATTAAATTGATGGTCAGTACCGTGTTGTTGTTGAGGCCCGTCTTGCTTCACTAGCTACAATTACATTCCGAAAAAGGTCCAACCTATCAATATACAACTATACAAAAACTACATCTTGACACTTGGTACGGTAGTACGACGTTTTAAAAGGAGAATGCCTGCAATTCTATGTTTAAATATATCGTATCTGACTACATAGTACTAGTCACAGGTACAGTACAGGAATTATAACAATGATGTAATAATGAGAGGGTGGTGTTCATTTGAAGTCTATCCCACAGACCGGAGACCACCAATTAATTGATAGATAGTAATGTGTTGTCACTCTCACCGCGGTACGAAATGTGCAGGTGCTGCCTGGAAATACCCCGCTCAATTAAACTTTCCCAACTCTCACCCTCCGCAGCCCCCTTTCAAAGGTGTGTGGGAACACGGCTCCTTTAATGGCTTCTCTCTCATTACCTAGATGTGGGAAACCTCCTTCCCATTAAAGACACCGTTTTGTGTTCGTAACCACTTAATCTCCCTCCGTCTGAGTAAGCTTCCAATTGACTGAAGTGGTAGGCTGGTGGGTATAGGTCAGATGGCTGACTTATTATAAAATGTCAAAGAGCATATTATGAATGGAGTCTAACATGCGACCTGCATGGCAGGAGGATGACCAAAGATTAGGTCGGTCGTGTTTTAGTTGTCAGTCGCGAATGTGGACATGTTACTTTCTTTGAGCGGCGGTTGCACAATATAACATAAGATTGGTTTTAACCCGTCCATGACATGTGAGTTGGCTATAATCTAACAATTGTCTCCGTTATCACATGTTACACTGGGCACACAACAGCTGTGATGAATAAAGCTCTCTTGCAAATCATTTAAATTTGACAATTGTAACATTTTTCAATGCAGCATCAACCGTTTTCGCACATCGTAGAGTTGACTTTCGACTGGGTGTACCGTCGCCAGGTACTAGAATAGTGTTATTTACTCGATTGAGAACCTAGAATGACTATTAATACCTGCTGACGTTCTACCTCTGACATTGTTCAATCTGAAACACATTTTCACACAACCCTTTCCAATCGAATCTTTCTCTAACCCTACAAGTTCGGGGCAATAAGTTAACTTAGGGAAGTTATATTTTAAGCGTTAAAAGTCGTTGGCCATTAGCCAAGCTAAAACGTGTAAGATTTTCTATCTTAGCTACGATCTAGAAGTCTGTTGTCGAGGGGCTACCTGTATAATAGATTTAGAGTGAGAAGAGGAAGCCCTGCTGGGACCCTGGTGCTCTGACGGCCGGTATTGCAATAATCTGACCCACAACAAAGGGCCGGCTTCTCGTCGGCCGGGTCACGTGGTCACCAACACTGCACCACAACTACACTCCATTCGAGGGCCGACACAAAACAAATTGAATCCTGCCATTTCCTCGTAGTACTACTCTCCCAGATATATTAGATTTGAAATAAAGTGGAGACGTCTGAGAAGCGCGGCCGGGTGGTGCCCGAGAGTAAGAGCGAATATTGTGTATGATGTGTACCTTGGCCTTGTACATTCCTTTCGTTGGCGGGGGATAACTGCTTAATTAATACACTCTCCCCATTGCTAGTACTACCCCTGTCAAACTTCAGCCTCCCCGTGAAATGTGACAAGACAAATGGTCTCGGTAGTAGTATAAGTACCAGCAAACCTAGTCGGCTGGGTCTTGTACAGGTTAATCTGTGCAGGAAATTAGATGATAAATTATATAATATTAGGGGCCAGGAATCTCTAGTAAGTCTTCGTGGGGCGTCCTGCTGCATCGGCTTTAATTAATATACAACCGGTCTAATTTTCAATGTACCCTATAGTCTCGCCATCATTATACCTTAAAAGAGCGCCAAGCTATCTGGCTACAGTTGAAGTAACTTGAGGGTTGAATCTTTCTAATTCTTTAACCTTGCAACCCCCCACCAAAGTCTTAATCTCTGCCAGGCAAACACTGGTCTCAAGAGGACCATCTACTTAAATTCCGTGTGAAAGTTAGAGTTCACACATTTATTAGAGGTGTAGAATGATTGATAATTTGGATATAAGTGTACGGTCGCTTCTTCTGTCTCTTAGATCATTTCCACAAAGGTGGTCGGTTGTTATTGGCTGTGTGTCAAAGAGTCTCGGTGTCCGGTGGTGAAAATCAGGAATTTGCCTAATTATTTTCCGGTTACTGTCGATTTATTGAGGGCGCTCACTCATCTGGTTTACTACATGTAACACCTCCTCCGTCTCCTCCATGAAAAATTTTTTTTTTTTTATACCGCTCCCAACGGTCAAACCCTCCATGAAAAATGTGACGTTTTAAAATTTACACTTCTTTCCAGATTGAGAGATGTAATATGCCAGTAATATACAAGATTAACAAGTCATTTAGTCATCAACTTCTGCATAATATGTTAATAACAAACAACATTATTACTAATTAAGTTATAATAATAAACTTCTTGATAATTACCAAAAATAACAGATGGCTATTTCAGGTCTAGTGATTCAGGAATAGTGTGGTCCAACGAGTACCAGTGCTCTTACTCAGAGACCCTCTCCTCGCCTCTTTCTGCCTTTTCTGATGAGACAACAGGTACGTTCTAGCTGTGTAACATCGTTTCTTTTTTCAACCAACACTTCTCCACACGGACCATTTTAAATGTTCTACTCACTCCCAAATTTCGAATATCTTTTTTAAAACTTGAGACTGTAGCTGGAATTTAGTGGCGTTATTATGTTACCAACTGTAATTCTAATTCAAACTTGTCTAAATTCTATTCCGGGCTATTGTCAATAAACTTCACCCTGACCTCATGGAAGTAAATCAGAGATTACAATCATTTGAACTTGGTTATGATAAAGGGTCCTCTAATCATCTCAAGTAAATAGTGGTTTTAAGTTATCACTAACTCCTGAAATTTTATCTCGACGCTCACACTCAAATCCCGCCATTACTCTAACCCTAAAATCTAATTTCAACTCCAAAGTGTAAAAATATCCAAGTGTAAAAATAACCCCTACTCGAACTCAGTACTCAACCCTAGAAAAGTCTGATGTCTAAGAGATACCTCGACTCCAGCAGACATATCCATTCTAGACACGCTCAACTGTAGTTAAAAGATATTAATATTCACGAAGCTGGTGAACGGGAATCTCTTCATGCACATTAGCATTATATTGTCAAGTAGGAGCCTCGGGCGTTTTGTAAGCTTCAGACCAGGCCTCTTACCCCACCCCTTATTATTACTCCTATGTAGTTTAAAATCGGCTGTAGAATTATAATTTGTCTGGAACTGTGTTTGTTCCGGCGGGTTACGTAACATTTCAACCTAATAATCAACTTTATTTTCAGATTCTGCGTTCATGCAGTGGGGAGGAAAGCAGTTAGCTCCTGGTTCCCAGCTGCCCGCTTCTCAGCTGCCGGCCCAGCCAACTAATGGAGGTTGGCCTACTAGCCTCCATCAGAAAAACACTGTTAACCCGGTCCCTACTCACAATAACAACACCGCTCCCAACCCCCCTCAGTCTCACTTCTCTCCCTCCAACTTCAACCAACAGTTCAACAACAACAACAACCACACTGGTCCCATGGGTAACATGGGAGCCATGACCAACAATAGTCCGATGGGAAACCACGGTTCTATTACCAACCACTCCACCAACATGGGTGGCATGAACAACATGGGTGGCATGAACAACATGGGAGGAATGGGAAACATGGGAGGTATGGGAAATCACGGTGGTAATGGCTTCAACGGGTTCGGGAACAGCCCTAATTTCGGAGGGAACCGTGTCTCTAGTGGAATGAATGGAATGATGCAGCAGAACAGAGGACTCCCAGCGGAGGTCCTTCAGCAGAGTCTGCTGAGGAGAAAGTTCGCAGAACAGAGCTTTATGAATGTCAACGATAACAGGTAACCTATTACCTCTGTCTTACATCTCTCATTGAAATCTAAGTCTAGACCTTTAAAATTTGAAACGTTCAATGTCATTAGATAATGCCTATATATGTAAAAGGTTGAGAAATCTTCTCAAACGAACATTCTGTTACATTTTGGGATTAATCGAATTTTAGATATCGATTAACACAAAGCCATGCTCACGGGAAGACACGGTATATTTTGCGGTGGTATAAATTACATGTTAACTGTTAAGTCGCCTTGAAGTGAAGCCCGGTCCGAAGATCTTCAAGTTTTTTTTTCTTAATTGGGTTTACGAGGGTGGCACAGTTTTTACCCTTTTAGTTCAGTATTTGGTCATTAGTGTCACGTTTAAATGTGTCGAGCACATGATTTTACGAGTGATCATTGGAACGTGACTGAAATGCACGGATAGAGCTGATAGGAGTGACCACCCACCTTGACTGATAAATCACGTGATATTGTTCCTGGCCTCCTATTGGCTGACATGGTCGCGATACTGAGCTCTGATTGGTTGATTTATGTAACGCAAGGTGTTATTTCAATCTGTCAATCAGGTCAATACTACACTATAATGTAACAGTCATGTTATGTCTCGGATCACGTGTATAAGATAATGAATCCTGATTCGGACACACCATTATATATTTTATATATACCTGTACTCGACAAATTTAATCAAATCCTCGTGCACCGCAATCATTAGGTAGCCATTGCATTTAAATTACATTACCAGACCTTACTTCCAAAACCTCCCAAGGTTTTCCTATTACCAGATCATAGCTGTAATTTGAACTTTCAACCGATCACCAAGAGATCATCAATATATTTACGGGTCAAAGTAAATTAGGTTGCTTGAAAAACAATCGCGGTGATACGCTACTCAGACTAAAAGGTGTGGTCCAGAACTTTACACATTATCTCGGTGATAGTAGTTAAACCCTGTATCAAAGTGCGTCTTCTCCCGCGTTACTTTATCCTCAAAGGGCGAGAGAGAGACTACCTTGATATCATACGGATTTATGTGTAAAGGAGTTGTGCGCTCTTTTGGTCAAATGATGTGTCATGCAGGAACGGTCCACATGCTCATTCTAACACCTCGCCCTACAAGCCGTAGCTTTGCTTGTGCACCGTAGTTAGGTGTTAGAAGCGGCGTGATCATTGGAGCAATTCCTTGCAGTCATTTAACTGCACCCGTGGGACATCTAGGTGCTGCAATTTTTAATGGACCTTTTAATTATACTTGAAGTGCCGTACTATATACGTACGATATACTTATTTTGTTCTGACACGTGACAGCGACTTGCATGTACGAAAATTTGCGTCACGTGTCAAAACAAACATTTGTTGTTTGTCACCTCTCAACTCTTACAATAAACCTCCTGAAAGAAGAGACATGACACATTCACAGCTCCTCACTTGTCGCAAAATCAATCGCCCGAGCCAAGATTTTAGCTCCCTCCAGTTATGAAAAGTACCTTAATTAATTAATGATACTGACACTGTTCTCAAATTTCAGGTGTTTTCCCTCTTCCCCCAACAAGTTGTACCCGAGTGCGGCACCCAATGTCATCTCCCTTAACCATCACAAGAAACTGCCTCTCTCTTTCAACAATCAGATGGAGTGTCCCTTACCCACTCAACAACCACAGGTTACATTTTAACCAGATATACTTATCACTGACAAGTCTGTTGGCTACCAATGTAATCTCAGTTTTTCCATCATGATTTGTATTTTCCATAACGATTAAAAACTCTAGCATCTCCATAAATCATGTCTGCTTTTACATAAATACTGGCTGTCCTGGCCTCCTAGACTTGAATCATAATAGGCAGTGATAGCATGAGCCTTCCCAAAGGGGCAGTTATATCAGTACCACGCAATTTCATGAGGGCGGATCTAATTATGAGATTCTGGCTAAATAGATTAAGTACTGCTTCACTGCCAAAATTATCTCATCTTGTTTTGTTTAAAGAAGCATTATACTAATTATTAGATAAAGACTAGCTGAAGAAGGTAACTGTCAGGGATATGGGTTTAATCTTGTGTTTTCTTTCAGATCTCTCCCGACAGTAAAATATTGCTCACCACAATTGAAACCTGCTGGAGTCAACTCCTCCAACTCAGCAGAGAACAGAAAAAGGTAAGAACTGCTAGTTTATATGTTGCCCGAACATGCCATGATAAGACTGCTATTACTCCGAAGCTATCCCGTTAGTTACGATTACGTTATTTTATAGACTTCATGAAGTCTTAGAATAGCTCTGACATGAGATATCATGTTGTGTGTTCTACAGCAATCGCGTTACAAGCTCCGTGATTTTGCTATTGTTCTCTTTGTTGGAAAAATTGCGCTTTTTTGTTCATCGCATTGTATTGTGAGTACAGTACTGCTTACATTATTTGCGCGCGGCACCCTGCGCGCACACGTGCTACTGCATCTGTTCTATTTTCTCTTTATCCGTTAGTGGAGTAAGTGTTAATTAACTATACTATAGTTTCCAATCAATAGCAGGTGTTGCCTCATATACTAATCATGTTCTATTAGTTGTGCTTCAATCAGCTTATCCATCCAAGCATGTAACAAATGTATTGGTCTCAGCTCTGCTATCATTTGTGATGCAGTCATACTCATTTGAGGAGTTGGTTTAAAATTTATATTTAACACTCCATTAGTCTTATCATTGTGATGTCAACACTCCTGCCTCCTGACATTTGCTAACCGATATAATTTTCAGTACGAATTCGAGGTTTCCGCACTGTTCAAAGATTTTGTGAAGCCTGTACCAGTCCAGCCCAAACACAAGTCCCCATTTAAGCTGGATCTGCTGATTCAGAATACAGAGTCTACGCACGCCATGGTAAGTGCCAGTTGTGTGAGAACAGACACTAGTTCATTTTTCTGTCTAGTTCCCTGGCGGCGTAGGGTATCTTTCGCCTGTTACGTAATACTTTTTATCTTAATTTCTGCACATATATATTATATACCCATCCGGTTCTATTGTGATTTACGTCGAGAAGGCTAAGATGCCCTTAACTTCCGGTCCGGTCACCTATCGTACTAAAATAGAAAACCCCTGTCCCGATGAACAATCTCTAATCAAAATTTGCTGACGTCATGAATAATGAATATATGCCATGAAATATCTCAAAGTTACTTTCCGCTTTTTCTACTGCTACACTGATTCTGCTCTGAGATATCCCTTGATAGTGACGTCGTTTACTTTCCTTTTGCCGTATTTTCACTGCAAACTGACAATATCTCCCCCAGATTGTTGCTTTTGTTGACAACGTTGAGAAAGTCTCACAGAGTGGAATAATAATGAGGACCACGATTAAAAAGTTCGTTGCGATGTTGGATGAGATATGCAGGGAGATGCTAGATTTAAGAAGACAGATTCACCCAGTCCACGGACTATGCAATGAAGAGACAAGTAAGTCACGTCCTAAAGTTATTCTGACGTTTTTAGTTGTATGTGTTGACAAATAACTTACAAAAACGCAGCACCATTTCCCGTATTCAATCTTATATTTTTGGATATTTCCCATGTTTTAAACAACAGAATATGTGACTGGAGCTAATTTTCTTCTCATCACAGTTCGAAAGCTGATTCAGACATTGGAACTCTACTCAAAGCACACCAAGACCGTACGCTCCAACCTATTCATGATGGTTACTGTGCTACAACAGGAAAAGACCAACTAGAACTACACCCTACCTCATCCCTTGTACCTCACTACTTCGACTCTCCTTTCACACATTAACCTAATATAACTGTACACAAGTTGTTAATGCTTGCCTGTTATTCACAATCTGCACACAATTGATTGTTTCATGAAACTTACATACACGGAAGTTGACGTGACTTCTGTAGATCTCTGTGTTTTTGGCTGATTATGTTGTTAACAGGTGAAACGATATATTTAGAAAAAAACTTTCGTAGAATTTTGTCGCGTTTACTGCTCTCATTGTTTGAATATATGGATATAAAGTTTATGAATAAGTATATCAAGTAATGTTCCAGTTTAAGTTATTGTTGAATTTATGGTTAACATATGTATACTTTCCTTCCTACGCACCTCCTTTCCGCTTTTAATTTTTAAAAAGGTCCAATACTGACATTTTCGACGCATTGAAAACCGGAAAGGAGTTGAGGTATTTTCAAAACAATGTTATCGAATTAAGTATTATTTTTAAGAATTTGTTTTGACGGTGGATTTAGTACCAGGAGTAAATTTACATTATTTGTGTTGACTGATGTCGCTTAAGTTTCGCATACATTTTGAGCGATACCAATAATAATATTAATTTTAGTGTAACGAATTTAGTATTTATTATTTAGTACTGGTATTTCTCTCTAATGCATGTTTTTAAAGTTGGAACTATGTTTGAAAACGTTTAGAATCAATTGTTTTGTAGTTTTAAAATTTTTATTAAATATATTCTACCTATTTTTGTCGGATGTTTTAAAATATTAGGGTATCTCGATTCTTATTTATCACAGTGCACAACGGTTGAAAGTGCGGGTTTGAACCTAAAGTAACGGCTGAAGTCGCGTATGTTTTCTACATTTTTAGCTTTGTTTTTTACCGGGGCTCTGCGCTGTTTCTAACACTCGGACTAAAAGACTACTATTTTGTCAATAGCTGGTCAGCCTCAAGTATCCAGTATTTCCAGTTTAAGTTATTTTGCTTTGGTTCAAATTGTAACTCTTCACGCCCCTTGTCGTTTTAATTTTAAAAGGCCAACTGACATTTTCTGAACGCATTGAAAACCGAAGGTTGAGATTTTCAAATACATGTTACTCGATTAAGTATTATTTTAGAATTTCTGTATTTGAGGTGATTTAGTACCAGGAGTAATTTACATTATTGTTGATGATGTCGCTAAGTTTGCATACATTTTGAGCGATACCATATAATATTAATTTTAGTGTACGATTTTAGTATTTATTATTTAGCGATTCTCCTAATGCATGTTTTTTAAGTTGATATGTTGAACAACGATTTAGAATCAATTGTTAAGTTTAAAATTTTTATTAAAATTCTACTATTTGTCGATGTTTAAAATATTGGGTATCTCGATTCTTATTATCACAGGCACAAAACGGTTGACAGTGGGGTTGACCAAAGTAACGTGAAGCGACGTATGATTCTAATTCGTCTTTTGTTAAAACCTATCAGTGATTATTCCTTTCATAGTAATACAATAAGTAGATTTTAGCTAGCGATAACTTGCTGCTATTTTTAGAAGATCTCGTGGGGGAGCAACGTCGACAATCCTCTATTTAAAGTTCAGACGGATGAATTAATTCAACACGTACATATTCAAGGCCTCAAATAGCATGTAATACTAATGTATTTAAGCTCTAAAGTTTCAAGATGTGATTAGCACTTTCGGCGAATCTTCCACCTATCTGGCCGGCCCAACTATTAGAAATTAAATTTAGCTGGTAAAACAGAATATACTAGAGTAGAGTCTAGCACAGTCGGGATGGTCTGTAAGCTTCACGTTGCTCCCCCCCCAGGAATATTGGTACTTTTTTAATGTGACACTAATGCTTTTTCGTGGAACTTAATAACTTAATTACTTGTTTTAAAAAGACCTGGCACAGTCGACTATTTGAATTTAACAATTATTTGACATGCAAGTATTGAATGAGTATAACAGATAATAATGCTATGGTGTCAAAGTGAGCAAGACTTTCGGTTAATTAAGTAAAGGCAAACAATTTTTGAAGAGTTATTATATCATGTCTTTTTAGCTACGATTTATTGTTTTTAAGCTCTATTATCACTTTGTAGAAGATTAAGTGTATGCAGTTAATATGGTTTTTAGTTTCAGTATACTAAGTACGTTCAGCAAGCTCATTATTGTGTACATTGAATGTGTTTATACACCACTCCAGGACTAATGAACACATCTCAACGACAAGTATTGATAACAATATAATATATGGTATATGTTTATAATATTTACGTCTTTCGTCTGAATTTTTGATGTTTTGGAGTTAGTTTCGTAATTTAAAATTGTTCGGAAGTTGTTAAAATTCGTCAAAATTACCTCTGAATTCGAAACTTCACATTTGCCAGAGATTTCTGACATTTTTACTCCAACTGCAGATTCCAAACGAATTCTAAGGTGGTACAGCTGACTGTTCAGGTTTTTATACAGTTGAGCTGCGCGGAAAGAATGCCTCCAATTGACTTAGCTTTCGATAGATTTAGATTCCTTGCGGTAGAGGTGAAATGTGGCGGTCTAGAATCAAAGGGAATCTGCAGCTGGGATCTTGTAAAGAGGATTTGTCAAAATATGTCTTGTTTTGCTGTTAAGTTGCTTATAATATGAGAATACACATAACGTTGCTCTTTTTAAAACTTTTAAATGTTACAGTAAGAAGGCATGTGACTGTTTGTAGCATCAGATTTATTCAGAAGTAACATGCCAAACTACACCCTTTCTAGTATTTTGATTCACAATTTTCACCCATCACAATTCATTACACACAACACCAGAAGAGTAACTTAAAACTCGATTAGTAGACTTCATATAATTTGGACACTTCAGGAAATGCATGCCGCAGAATCGTCCAGTTCTGACAAGTTTCAGTTTTCATTATATTTATCTTGTTAACAATAGTGAAGGTAACTGTATGTTTGACCGTTAAGTAACACAATGTATGTTTTTAAGCCAACTACCTTACGTGTGCACATTTTTAATAAAATTTGCTGCAATTTTTAGAGTTTTATTTCTAATACTTCTTCGAATTGATGTTAAGTATCTGCTCAAAAGAGCCGCCCTTCTCAAAAATTATATATCATAGTCAGCTATATTATTAAATCAAAGTTCTAAACAAGGGATAGTTTAAAAAACAACGCCCAAGTCTAATCTTTCCCTAAAACAAAAACTAAAAATTAAAAACTTCATTGCAATTTCCGCCAATATCTCTTTTCATAACTCAAATTACGAAGATAATGCAGGTCAAAGATACTATTTAAATAAAGATTTCTTTTACATAAATCATGCACAATCAGCGAGAATAGATTGCTTTGGGGTCTTCCTCTTCTCCCTGGTAAGTCCAGTGTATTGATGGCAAAAATGAGGGAAGAAAACGCTGGTCCGTCAATAGGACCCCGCAAAACATGTCCTAACATTCTCCACCGACTACGGGCCACTTTTTCTGACAATGGTTCAGCATTGCAGCGTTTATACAAGTTTTTGTTGGAGATGACTCCTGGGTACTTTATATTCAAAATAGTGCGAAGATGTCTGCGGTGAACAACATCTAGTTTTTCAAGGAATATTTTGGGGACGGCCCAACAGGATGAGTTGTACATAAGAACCGATACGACTAAAGCATTATACAGTATTAGACGTTTGTTTAGGGGCAGTTTATCACTCCAGGCCTTCTTGTAATTGTTAAAGGCAGCATATCCCAGGTTTATGCGACGCTGAATATCAGCTTTGCTACACAAGACGGACCCTAGAGTGATACTTTTCCTCCATGCTTCATTCCCCGACACTAATTTTCCATCACTGTCGACTTCACCCGTACTAGCTAAATAAACATGAGTGAAGTCCGTTTTGTCTTCATTGACAAAGAGGTTCCATTTCTCGAGTATAGCTGTTGCCGGGGGCAAAATAGCTCTCAAGTTGTCTTCCTCTTCATCATTGAAGTCAACATCATCAGCATATTCAGTGTCAAGTGGAAGGCCAGCAATAGTAATCGGGGGGATCGGCCTATCTAAACTGATTGTTATAGTCCATCTAAGTTCATTCAAAGCACCAGCCAAGACAAGGGTGAACATACAGCCGGATAGACAGTCACCTTGGAAAGCTCCAAGGAGACTTAAAAACTCGGCTGAAAGAACTCCATTTACCTTCATCCGTAGCTTTGTGTTGGACAACAACAACCGGACAATCCTCAGCTCATCCTCAGTACAGCCACACAGTTTCAGGAGTTCAAGAATCGTAGTGCGTTTGATCGTGTCAAATGCACTAGACATATCAATGCCCATGCGATGATACTCCCATTTCTTTCTTTGGACAACTGACAGTAGAACTCGCTGACACCAAACAATTAATATATATAATAAATATCAGCACAAGAACGAGCGCGTTTATATGCGCACTGCCATGGACCAGTGAAGGCGTTCACTTTTTCTTCTATCCTTTTAAGAGTAGCCATAGACAGAATTTTTCTGGCTGCATTGGACAAGGTGAGTGGACGTAAATTCTTCAGAGGACCAATAGGTTTTTTTGGCTTCAAACATTTTCCTTGAATCGTTTGTGTTAGTAATATCACTATAGGTCTGATCAGCTTGAGCAGACCTCACTTCAACTAATCTTTTCTGGATACTATTAGTGAGGTGGTTGATGGATGACCTCAATGTAGTTCGATCAAGAGATTGATTATTGTTAAGTAGCTGTCGGAGATCGTGACGCTTTTCAACAAGCTCTTTGAGAGTGTCATCACTGCTGTGATGTTTCAAGCGAGCTTTAGGTTTTGGGCCGATGGAAACATTGGCAGCATCATGAATATGAGACATAAGATTTTGAAAATTGAAGGTCGGCATTTGGATCGTTGCTGGTCACAAAATTTGAGAACTTGCCTTCAAGGGCCAAGTGATATTTATGTTGCATATCTTTGTTGCTTACAAGTTCTGATATATTATAAGAAGGAACACGACGTTGTTTAGGTTTGAAACAAAGATGAATGTTGCTGAAATTGATGCGAGCAATGACAAGTCTATGATCTGAAAATGTTTTAGTACCAGCATAAGTTCTTGATTGAGTCAAAAGACACTTAGATCTATTTCGGCATAGTATGTAATCTATTTGAGAGTATACAGGCAGTGTCTTCTTACTGTACCGACCAGCCGACCAATCCTTCCGCCAACCAGTAAATGATGTAACACGTCTGCTAGGTTGTATAAAACTAGTGTTCACAGCAAACAGATTATTTTCTGAGATAAAATCCAGTAATCTAGAACCATTTTCGTTCCTTACTCCCATTCCGTATTTCCCCATATATCTACCAAAACCCTGTTCAATATCAGAAGGGGATAATTTACCCAGTTTTGAATTAAAGTCACCCAGAAATTGCAACTCCACATTAGAGGGTACATTCTTAGCCTCTCTTAGCTGCCCATAAAAGTTATCCAAAACAACTGGATTTTTACGGACTAGCCCCTGATGTGGACAGTAGGCATTGATCACCCTGCAACGTAGGGGTGTACCGCTACGTGAGGGGATGCAAATATCGACATAGCATACCCGGTCACTGATGTACTTCCAGCTTGACATACGTTGCATGCCACTTTTCGCGCGCCGCCGAAGGCGGAATATCTCTGATATTTGGATACGAAACATGTATCAACTTCCAGCAAACCACATAGTTCATCATGCGAGGACTGATTATAAAACCCAAGCCTCCATGGCGACTTTCCAACTGCTCGAACAGAAACAAGTTAAAACCGTTGCGCAAAACAAGGCTGTCTGATTCGGTGACTTTAGTTTCCTGCAGAGCGCAGATGTCGACATTGTACTTTTCACAGTCTAATCCTAGTAACTCACGTTTACTATGTAGGCTATCATCTTGCTGAACACCGAGCCCACGGATGTTAAATGTGGCGAAGCTGATCATTAATACAATGGTTGTTGATACAAATGATTTCTTCTTCGGGTTAAATATGTTGGAGTTGGCGTCACCACCGTCTCCACCGCTGACATTACTCGAACGGACCATTAAAAACATCTAAAAATGGTCAGCTATTGACATTATTTATGACCGAGTTTCAAGATTTTGAAAATCTGATATAAAATGTTAAGGCTCATTTCGAAATTCGGAAATTCTGTCCACAGTCCAGGCAACCTCTTGGGGCAGGAACCGAGAGTGCCCAATGTCATGACAGTTTTACGACAAGATGTGACTAGATTTGACAATATGTGACAAAAGTCGACAAACCGTGGGAAAATGGGCAGGTTCGGTCACTGCCCTAAAAGTGACCTCTTCTAGAATATATCCTGAAAGTTTCAGGGTTATCGATCAAAAACCCTAACGAGAAATTGGACCAACTTCCTTACATGGTCCTATCGGGGTCATATCACGTGACAGAGACTGTTTTTCGCCGATATCTTGCCTTGTCATACGTTGTAGACGGCTGTATTGTGTATCGTGGACACGATACTATAAGTATATAGGGGACTTAGTGAAACGACAATTACAATTGGGGTCACGACGTGATTGGTGATTGGTGATACAACCTTTTATTTAGCCAGAGAAAGTGAAACTTGTTTGGTGTAATAGATACAAATTAAATAGCTAAATTATCAAATTTACAGATTTGTTTGTTTATAGAACCAGTAGTCTATGTAATAAGCGCCATGAGCTGGCACAGAATTTTTTGTCTCTGATTTTGATAAATTTGGTACCAAAAGTTGCCTCTAAGTGTGAATAATGAAAATTCACCGTGTAGCACGATAACGTCGAGCTGTATGTGGGCCTTTTGTGCATCGCAAGAGTGTACAAAGGACGAAAAATGGGTAATTTATTGCTTAAAATGCCTATAACTCCTAACATATTGAATATTTTGAAATAATTCATTGTTCATACAGGATCGTAATGAGCTTAGTCAGATGCAACTTTTAGTACCGAAATTGTAATATTTGAAGCACAAAAATTTCACACGAGGGGGGACCCTTGTGTTTTGTAGCGCGATGCACTACTGGGTCGCGCGCGCATCAAATAATGCTTCTCGCAACCACTTCGGTAGATCGGCGAGATGCACCACTGTGCCTCACCGAGCTGCGAGTGCGAAGGATTGACATCGTGAATCAAGCCAAAAACTAAAAATTTGCGCGAAAAAAGCACGCGTGGCGAACAAGCGCCGTGTAGCATTTTTAGCGAAAATTGCTACACGGTGAATTTATTTTATTCACATTTTTAGACAAATTTATCGAAATCGGAGAAAAAAAGTTCTGTGCTCGCGCTTGGCGCTTATTACACTGACTACAGTCCCCAATCTCGTATCGGAGAATGACTAAACTCAGGTCTGAGTGTGAATACGGGTGGTACCTGCAAGTGTGTTCATATTAAGCATTTAGAGTTCTGTAAAACTGCAGTTACAATTGTGCTAGAGTATTTTTAGTATGGGGTCGTTCACATATTACGTAATCAATATTTTGGCAATTTTTACCCCCCCTCCGTAATCAACCGCAATCAAGATCGAACCCCCCCCCTATATTCAATATTACGTAATCAAGGTTTGACCCCCCCCCCCCGTAATCAAGACCCGAACCCCCTCCTATATTACGTAATCAAGATTAGACAACGGATTAATGAATGAAATAATCGCAAAGCACTTACTAAACGAAAATTGGTTTAAAAAACGAAAATTTTGATTACATAATTAACGAAAATTGTCCAATTGGTATTTCGAAAATCCGTAAAAAATTAAAATGTTGATTACGTAATTTTACCAAAACCCATAATCATGGGTAGAGTGGACCGCTGCCAGTGTCTCTCTTTCCCAAACAAAAGGAAATGATATTAATTTGATTGACCGTTCTCAAATGCAAAATGATACCGAGAATGAAATCGGTCGCTCGCTTTTCCCATTCATTCACGGCTTACGAATTGTAATAATTTTCGATTGATTACATGTCAATCAGATGCTGTAAAAATCTCTTTGGGTTGCGTTCGGGTCGATACCTAGTATTTCGGGGTAAGGGTGGTAGTTATTACTTATTGCATTAGCTGAAGTTTATTGAATCTTTATTGCCGAGTACAGCTGCCTTTGGGTAGTTCTTCTTAATCTATTACAATTGTAAATTAATGGGAAAAGCGAGCGACCGATTTCATTCTCGGTATCATTTTGCATTTGAGAACGGTCAATCAAATTAATATCATTTCCTTTTGTTTGGGAAAGAGAGACACTGGCAGCGGTCCACTCTACCCATGATTATGGGTTTTGGTAAAATATCATCTCTTTTTGATTATAATGTCAGGGTACTTTATAAAGTCGAAATATAAACTGATATCTTCATTATAATAAGGAGGAAGTTTCAACGATTTCGAAATTTTTCCTTTAAAAACATTTCCTTGTGTTTAGGTAAGCATACCGGTCCATCACTGACTGAATATACCACTTAATACTCATTCAAGTTGACATTAAATTCATATATAATGACATTAAACTGTCGTGGCAAAGCAGAATTTGTTGGAAATCACGAATGAGCAAAATTCTCACCTTTCGCACGTGCAAACTTTGAGCGGACGTTGCGTGCGCATCCAATATTGAATCGCCGTAAATTTTTGCATGTAATTGTTTTATATATAGCTTGATAAGCATGCAAAGTTTCAAAGTATTTCAAGAAGAACTGTAATCACAACGGCACTCTAAAGTTGACAGAAAATGACGAAAACAGCAATTTTCAGTGATTTTAGCAATTTTCTATCAATTTGGGCGTGTCCCCACGTGTGCAACTTTTCGATTTTCAACTTTAAAACTAGCCTAATGCACAATTTATACCTATAAGAAGCAGAACTGAGCTCCACAACCCAAGGCATGGCCCAACACCAAAGAATACTAAATCGCAAAATTGACGTTTTTATAAAATAATTCTTCAAAAAAGCACAAACTTCAATGACAAATATCTTTATGAAGGAGCAAGCTAGAAAAACTTTCCGGTAGATTTTCAGAATGCTTGAACAATTATCTAAGATAAAAATTTCCTCAGATTTTGAATAAAATTACTCCTTAATGGGTTAAATTTAATTTTAAAAGTTATTACTTTGTCAAAAATCAAGTTTTAAAAACGGTTAACTTGATGACGTCATCAAGGGGTGTTTATGACGTCAAATAATTTTTTTATACAATGTAAACTAAAGTGTAAACAATTATTCGCAAGACCTGTGGTCGGAAATGGCTGTATCTTTTATACTTTCGAATCTATGGACACTTAAATACAGGCTACAATTGACTGGCAAAGCGTCTATCCCTGAATATATATGTATATCTGTATTTTACCAAAACCCATAATCATGGGTAGAGTGGACCGCTGCCAGTGTCTCTCTTTCCCAAACAAAAGGAAATGATATTAATTTGATTGACCATTCTCAAATGCAAAATGATACCGAGATTGAAATCGGTCGCTCGATTTTCCCATTCATTCACGGCTTACGAATTGTATAAATAAGTTTCGATTGATTACATCAATCAGATGCTGTAAAAATCTCTTTGGGTTGCGTTCGGGTCGATACCTAGTATTTCGGGGTAAGGGACAAGGGTGGTAGTTATTACTTATTGAACAAGCTGGAGTTTATTGAATCTTCATTGCCGAGTACAGCTGCCTTTGGGTAGTTCTTCTTAATCTATTACAATTGTAAATTAATGGGAAAAGCGAGCGACCGATTTCATTCTCGGTATCATTTTGCATTTGAGAACGGTCAATCAAATTAATATCATTTCCTTTTGTTTGGGAAAGAGAGACACTGGCAGCGGTCCACTCTACCCATGATTATGGGTTTTGGTAAAATATCATCTCTTTTTGATTATAATGTCAGGGTACTTTATAAAGTCGAAATATAAACTGATATCTTCATTAATAAGGAGGCAGTTTCAACGATTTCGAAATTTTTCCTTTAAAAACATATCCTTGTGTTTAGGGAAGCATATCGGTCGATCACTGACTGAATATGCCACTTAATACTTATTCAAGTTGGCATTAAATTCATATATAATGACATTAAACTGTCGTGGCAAAGCAGAATTTGTTGGAAATCACGAATGAGCAAAATTCTCACCTTTCGCACGTGCAAACTTTGAGCGGACGTTGCGTGCGCATCCAATATTGAATCGCCGTAAATTTGTGCATGTAATTGTTTTATATATAGCTTGATAAGCATGCAAAGTTTCAAAGTATTTCAAGAAGAACTGTAATCACAACGGCACTCTAAAGTTGACAGAAAATGACGAAAACAGCAATTTTCAGTGATTTTAGCAATTTTCTATCAATTTGGGCGTGTCCCCACGTGTGCAACTTTTCGATTTTCAACTTTAAAACTAGCCTAATGCACAATTTATACCTATAGAAGCAGAAATGAGCTCCACAACCCAAGGCATGGCCCAACACCAGAGAATACTAAATCGCAAAATTGACGTTTTTATAAAATAATTCTTCAAAAAAGCACAAACTTTAATAACGAATATCTTTATGAAGGAGCAAGCTAGAAAAACTTTCCGGTAGATTTTCAGAATGCTTGAACAATTATCTTAGGTGAAAATTCCCTCAGATTTTGAATAAAATTACATCTTAATGGTTTAAAATTAATTTTAAAAGTTATTACTTTGTCAAAAATCAAGTTTTAAAAACGGTTAACTTGATGACGTCATCAAGGGGTGTTTATGACGTCAAATAATTTTTTTATACAATGTAAACTAAAGTGTAAACAATTATTCGCAAGACCTGTGGTCGGAAATGGCTGTATCTTTTATACTTTCGAATCTATGGACACTTAAATACAGGCTACAATTGACTGGCAAAGCGTCTATCCCTGAATATATATATGTATGTATATAGATATTTGACCAAAACCCATAATCATGGGTAGAGTGGACCGCTGCCAGTGTCTCTCTTTCCCAAACAAAAGGAAATGATATTAATTTGATTGACCGTTCTCAAATGCAAAATGATACCGAGAATGAAATCGGTCGCTCGCTTTTCCCATTCATTCACGGCTTTCGAATTGTAATAAGTTTCGATTGATTACATCAATCAGATGCTGTAAAAATCTCTTTGGGTTGCGTTCGGGTCGATACCTAGTATTTCGGGGTAAGGGTGGTAGTTACTACTACTGAAGTTTATTGAATCTTTATTGCCGAGTACAGCTGCTTTTGGGTAGTTTTTCTTAGTCTATTACAATTGTAAATGAATGGGAAAAGCGAGCGACCGATTTCATTCTCGGTATCATTTTGCATTTGAGAACGGTCAATCAAATTAATATCATTTCCTTTTGTTTGGGAAAGAGAGACACTGGCAGCGGTCCACTCTACCCATGATTATGGGTTTTGGTCAAATATCATCTATTTTTGATTATAATGTCAGGGTACTTTATAAAGTCGAAATATAAACTGATATCTTCATTAATAAGGAGGAAGTTTCAACGATTTCGAAATTTTTCTTTTAAAAACATTTCCTTGTGTTTAGGTAAGCATATCGGTCGATCACTGACTGAATATGCCACTTCATACTCATTCAAGTTGGCATTAAATTCATATATAATGACATTAAACTGTCGTGGCAAAGCAGAATTTGTTGGAAATCACGAATGAGCAAAATTCTCACCTTTCGCGCGTGCAAACTTTGAGCGGACGTTGCGTGCGCATCCAATATTGAATCGCCGTAAATTTTTGCATGTAATTGTTTTATATATAGTTTGATAAGCATGCAAAGTTTCAAAGTATTTCAAGAAGAATTGTAATCACAACGGCACTCTAAAGTTGACAGAAAATGACGAAAACAGCAATTTTCAGTGATTTTAGCGATTTTCTATCAATTTGGGCGTGTCCCCACGTGTGCAAATTTTCGATTTTTAACTTTAAAACTAGCCTAATGCACAATTTATACCTATAGGAAGCAGAACTGAGCTCCACAACTCAAGGCATGGCCCAACACCAGAGAATACTAAATCGCAAAATTGACGTTTTTATAAAAAAATTCTTCAAAAAAGCACAAACTTCAATGACGAATATCTTTATGAAGGAGCAAGCTAGAAAAACTTTCCGGTAGATTTTCAGAATGCTTAAACAATTATCTAAGGTAAAAATTTCCTCAGATTTTGAATACAATTACTTTTTAATGGTGTAAAATCATTTTTAAAAGTTATTACTTTGTCAAAAATCAAGTTTTAAAAACGGTTAACTTGATGACGTCATCAAAGGGTGTTCATGACGTCAAATAATTTGTTTATACAATGTAAACTAAAGTGTAAACAATTATTTTCAAGACCTGTGGTCGGAAATGGCTGTATCTTTTATACTTTTGAATCTATGGACAATTAAATACAGGCTACAATTGACTGGCAAAGCGTCTATCCCTGAATCACAATGCTGGCAAGCATTACCGTCGCCCTTATATTCACAACACTATTTACCCCCTATACGATTATATCCCCTTTATTGTTTTCCAGGCATTAAGACTCATCGAAAGTAGTTCAGCAGGTACATTTAAGTTCAAAACATTCTAATTCGATGTTGAAGATGACAGGAATAAGAAATAGTTATATGGAGGTTTTTAAGAAATTTGCGCAAAATACGCGCCAGCATGTTATACGAAATTAGGTAAAAAACCCAAAATCGCCATATTCAGGTGCCTTAAAAACCATGTTAAAATTGAGTTAGAGATCTGAAACTTTGCAGGGCGTCTAGACCTTGTCCAAATCGACTGTAAAAAAAATGTCATGTTTCAGGAGTATCGGGAAGTGGGTTTTCTGGAACCCCTGTTTTACAACAGATTGTCGTGAAGATATATCACAATGCTGGCAAGCATAACCGTTGCCCTTATATTCACAACACTATGTACCCCCTATACTATTATATCCCCTTTATTGTTTTCCAGGCATTAAGACTCATCGAAAGTAGTTCAGCAGGTATATTTAAGTTCAAAACATTCTAATTCAATGTTAAAGATGACAGGAATAAGAAATAGTTATGTGGAGGTTTTTAAGAAATTTGCGCAAAATACGCGCCAGCATGTTATACGAAATTAGGTAAAAAACCCAAAATCGCCATATTCAGGTGCCTTAAAAACCATGTTAAAATTGAGTTAGAGATCTGAAACTTTGCAGAGCGTCTAGACCTTGTCCAAATCGACTGTAAAAAAAAATTCATGTTGCAGGAGTATCGGGAAGTGGGTTTTCTGGAACCCCTGTTTTACAACAGATTGTCGTGAAGCTATATAATCACAATGCTGGCAAGCATAACCGTTGCCCTTATATTCACAACACTATGTACCCCCTATACTATTATATCCCCTTTATTGTTTTCCAGGCATTAAGACTCATCGAAAGTAGTTCAGCAGGTATATTTAAGTTCAAAACATTCTAATTCAATGTTAAAGATGACAGGAATAAGAAATAGTTATGTGGAGGTTTTTAAGAAATTTGCGCAAAATACGCGCCAGCATGTTATACGAAATTAGGTAAAAAACCCAAAATCGCCATATTCAGGTGCCTTAAAAACCATGTTAAAATTGAGTTAGAGATCTGAAACTTTGCAGAGCGTCTAGACCTTGTCCAAATCGACTGTAAAAAAAATTTCATGTTGCAGGAGTATCGGGAAGTGGGTTTTCTGGAACCCCTGTTTTACAACAGATTGTCGTGAAGCTATATATATATTATATAGTATAGACGCTTTTGCAGTAAATTGTAGCCTACATTTAAGTGTCCGTAGATTCAAAAGTATAAAAGATACAGTCATTTCGAACCACAGGTTTTAAAGGTAATTGTTTATACTTTAGTTTACATTATATCGAAAAATAATTTATCGTCATCATCATCACTTGATGACGTCATCAATTTAAGTGTTTTTAAAACTTGATTTTTGACAAAATAACAACTTTTCAAATCGATTTTAAAGCATTAAGGAGTAATTTTATTCAAAATCTGAGGACATTTTCATCTTAGATAATTGTTCAAGCATTCTGAAAATCTACCGGAAAGTTTTCCTACCTTGCTCCTTCATAAAGATATTCGCTATTGAAGTTTGTGCTTTTTTAAAGAATAATTTTATAAAAACACAAAAGTTGTGAATTAGTATTCTCTGGTGTTGGGCCATCCCTTGGGTTGTGGAGCTCAATTTTGCTTCCTAAAGGTCTAAATTGTGTTATAGGCTAGTTTTAAAGTTGAAAATCGAAAAGTTGCACACGTGGGGACACGCCCAAATTAATTTAAAATAGCTAAAATCACTAAAAATTGTTATTTTCACGATTTTTACCAACTTTGGAGTCCCGTTGTGATCCAAGTTCTTTTTGAAATCTTCTGAAACTTTTCATGCTTATCAAACTATATATTAAATAACACTATGCAAAAATTTATGGTGATTCAATATTTTATGCGCACGCAACGTCCGCTCAAAGTTTGCACGTGCGAAAGGTGAGAATTTTGCTCATTCGTGATTTCGAATATATTCTGCTTTCCCACGATATTAAAATGGCATTATATATGAATTTAATGCCAACTTGAATGAGTAAAAAGTGCTATATTCAGTCTGTTATTGACAGATATGCCTACCTAAACACAAGGAAACATTTTCAAAGGTAAAATTTCGAAATCGTTGAAATTACCTCCTTATTAAGTTTCGACTGTGTAAATTATCCTGACATTATAATCAAAAAGAGATGATATTTGACCAAAACCCATAATCATGGGTAGAGTGAACCGCTGCCAGTGTCTCTCTTTTCCAAACAAAAGAAAATGATATTAATTTGAGGAACCGTCCGCAAATGCAAATTGATACCGAGAATGAAATCGGTCGCTCGCTTTTCCCATTCATTCACGGCTTACGTATTGTAATAAAGCTTATTGAATGGGAAAAGCGAGCGACCGATTTCATTCTCGGTATCAATTTGCATTTGCGGACGGTTCCTCAAATTAATATCATTTTCTTTTGTTTGGAAAAGAGAGACACTGGCAGCGGTTCACTCTACCCATGATTATGGGTTTTGGTCAAATATATATATATGTATGTATAGACGCTTTTGCAGTAAATTGTAGCCTACATTTAAGTGTCCGTAGATTCAAAAGTATAAAAGATACAGTCATTTCGAACCACAGGTTTTAAAGATAATTGTTTATACTTTAGTTTACATTATATCGAAAAATAATTTATCGTCATCATCATCACTTGATGACGTCATCGATCTAAGTGTTTTTAAAACTTGATTTTTGACAAAATAACAACTTTTCAAATCGATTTTAAAGCATTAAGGAGTAATTTTATTCAAAATCTGAGGACATTTTCACCTTAGATAATTGTTCAAGCATTCTGAAAATCTACCGGAAAGTTTTCCTACCTTGCTCCTTCATAAAGATATTCGTTATTGAAGTTTGTGCTTTTTTGAAGAATAATTTTATAAAAACACAAAAGTTGTGAATTAGTATTCTCTGGTGTTGGGCCATCCCTTGGGTTGTGGAGCTCAATTTTGCTTCCTAAAGGTCTAAATTGTGTTATAGGCTAGTTTTAAAGTTGAAAATCGAAAAGTTGCACACGTGGGGACACGCCCAAATTCATTTAAAATAGCTAAAATCGCTAAAAATTTTGATTTTCACGATTTTTACCAACTTTGGAGTCCCGTTGTGATCCAAGTTCTTTTTGAAATCTTCTGAAACTTTTCATGCTTATCAAACTATATATTAAATAACACTATGCAAAAATTTATGGTGATTCAATATTTTATGCGCACGCAACGTCCGCTCAAAGTTTGCACGTGAAAACCATATCTGGGAGAGGAACGCTGCCAGTGTCTCTTTCCAACAAAGAAAATGAATTTGGAACCGTCCGAAAGCAAATTGTCGGAATGAATCGGTCGCTCGCTTTTCCATTCATTCCGGAGTTCTACCGTCTTGTAAAATATTGCTTATTGAATGGCTTTTTTGAAGACAGACTTTATAAAAACACAATTTTGGATATCATATTTCTATTTGCGGCACGGTTCGCTCAAATTTAGCATTCCTTGTTTGGAAAAGAGAGCTAAATCAGTGTTCACCTACCCATATTATGGTTTTGGTAAATTAAAATGAAACGCTTTGCAGATATGTACACTTGAGTTCCGTAGATTCAAAAGTATAAATAGATACAGTTATTTCGAACCAGGTTAAGATTATTTTAACATTTGTTACATTTAATCGGATAATTACGTATATTTTATGGACGTCATCGATCTAAGTTTAACTGATTTTGACAAATACAACTTTGCAAATCGATTTAAATCAGCACTGTGATCACGACAATCTGTCGTAAAACAGGGGTTCTAGAAAACCCATTTCCCGATGCTCCTGAAACTTGAAACTTTTTTTGCAATCGATTTGGTCAACGTCTAGACGTCCTAAAAAATTTCAGATCTCTAACTCAATTTTAACATGGTTTTTAAGGCACCTGAATATGGCGATTTTGGGTTTTTTACCGAATTTCGTATAACAGTGCTGGCGAGTATTTTATGCAAATTTCTTAAAAATCTCAACGTAACTATTTTTTATTCCTGTCATCTTTGACATCAAATTAGAATGTTTTGAACTAAAAATAAATCTGTCGAACGACTTCCGATGAGTCTAAATGCCTGAAAAACTCCTGCCGGAGGCGGCGGCCTTCGGCCGCCGCCTCCGGCCGGAGTGCACGCTTCGCGTGCACGAAAGAGGCTTGTAACGTGTACCAAAGGGGGTATAATAGTAAAAGGGGTATAATAGTAAAGGGGGTATAATAGTAAAGGGGGTATAATAGTAAATGGGGAACATAGTATACCCACAATAAATGCAACGGTCGTGCTTGCCAGCACTGTGATACGTAATCAACGACCAAAACCCCCCCCCCCCCCCCCGAATTATCAACCGTAAGCATTTGAAATCCCCCCCCTTGGCTGATTACGTAATATGTGAACGACCCCTATATGCGATCGATATCAGGTCTAAATCCCTACATGCTTCCAAATTTTTTAATTTCCAACTTTTTGCACAATGTACTGGAATGTTTTGAAAAATAAATAAAATAAAATAAAGTGATATATAAATAAAACCAACGATTTAATAATGTTAGGAAGGCAAAATTAATTCCTGGTTTCTTAAGTCAGCTTTATAGTCGGAAAATAAAAGTATGTAGCGTCGATACCAAACCGATTAATGAGCGATGATAGTTGTTGACCATTGTTAATGATCTGGTCCAGCGCGCGCTACTTCGTAGCACTTGCGGCATTTCGAGAAGAAAGCGGCGCGCTACTTCGAAGAAATTTAGACGAGTAACATCCGTCAATGATAGTTGGTTCCTGGGTTGGAGGACTTCGCCGCTTCGACGCACCGCGCGAACTAGCATTCTTGCTTCGCTGTTCGCGAACTAGCATTCTTCCATCGCCGATCGTTGCTCTGCTTCGCAGAGAAACGATCTCGATGGGTTGACATCGTCAATGAAGTTCCTGGGATACACAATCAATTGACATACGTTGCATGCCACTTTTCGCGCGCGAAGCGCGCGCCGCCGAAGGCGGAAAAATAATAATATCTCTGATATTTGGATACGAAACATGTATCAAACAATCAACAATACAGAGTCTTTCTGATTTCTCAGTTTTTGAGTTCACATAGCCTTACTTATAAGGGACCCCAGGCTATTATGTTCATAATAAATATTATGTTCATAATGAATAAAGATTCGGCGGAATGACAGGAGCTGAGCGCCGCCCAGTAAACATAGCCATTAGCCATGTGTATACTGCGTGACACGCTGCGCTACTGCAAGCGAGAGGGCTCTGGTTAGAGTTCACCTAACCATGTGCTTTCGCGCCACTTCGGGCGCGCTTGTTTCACAAGTCAAGGCGGGCGCGCGCTACTGCAAGCGCAAGGGCTCTGGATAGAGCAATGGTTAGAGCAAGTCTTTGAGTGTGGTTTTTGTTCTAATTGTTCATTTTTGTCCATATTTCTTCGGGTTATGATCAAAGTTTTAAAGTGTCATGTTGTCCTGTGATGGTAATTTCTAATGCTGGAAGTTATCATGTTAGTTAAGTGCTGAGGTTTAACTGCCACGAATGTATTTTAATTTAGTTCTCCTTGACGGATATTACTCGTCTAAATTTCCTCGAAGTAGCGCGCGCCGCTTTCTTCTCGAAATGTTAGGCCCGATGGCAATTGTAGCAATTGTAGCGATTGTAGCAATTGTAGCGCGATGCGTTACTGTGCCTGGCTAGATCGGCGAGATGCGCTACTGCGCCGCGCCGAGCTGCCATGAATTAACATCGTCAATTAAGATGGCAAGTGCTATGAAGTATCGCGCGCCGGACCAGACCATTAACTATGGTCAACTCTTATAGTCCAGTCACTGTCAGTTATGCACATTAATCTGCACGATTTGAGACACTTTTTTCCTGAAGCACAGGCCTTCATCAAGGTATAGTATTCGTAACTCAATTTCACTCGGAGGCACATTTTTTAGCTTGGGCATAATCCCCAGAAACCCTTACCGGACGGGGCTTAACTTTGAAAATAAAAGAGTTGGAGCATGGAGACTTCCGGTTTTTTGTAACATGTTCCTCTTTTAAAAGTAACGTTACCTCCCCAGGAGAAAAATTCTTGTAGGTTTACAACCTACCAGGACGCGCGCCGAGTTGGACTCGTCGACGGTCCAATATATGGAACAGATATTTTACGAGTATCACCCGTTAAATATAGCCTCCTTGTATTGATACAGATCAAAATATGTTGTTAGGATGATCTTGAAAAAAACTTTGTTAGAATGATCTTTAACAGGATCAAGCCTACTACGGAAGAGATCCTAATAATCGATCAGAATGGATTCAGTGAGCCGGAGAGTAAATCAACTACCAGTACCAGCCATATTCTTTGACTAACGAGTTGCTCTAACCAGAGCCCTCTCGCTTGCAGTAGCGCGCGACCGCCGTAGGCGGCAATATATTCAACTTGTGAAACAAGCGCGTCACGCAGTACGCGTATACACATGGCTATGTGAAACTAACGAGGGTATTTGAGTATTTGAAGGTGCAGGTGATAAGGATCTGACAGCGGTAATATAGTCTTTGCTATGGACGAGATCCTAAGAATCGATCAGAATGGATTCAGGGAGAGTAGATCAACCACTATGACCAGTCATATTCTTTGACTAAGGAGTAAGGAGGGTATTTGGATCTGACAGCGGTAAATGGTAATATGGTCTTTGTTGGTTTTAAGAAGGCATTTTAGGCTTAGCTTACTGCCTCTTATCTGCAATTATGACTTCCTTTTATTTAATCTTCCAAATGATCACAACATCGTAACACATGATTAAATTCATGTTTTCCATACTCTATAATGTACAATAATCAGGAGTGTCCGCTTTATACGGATACCCGGACGATGAGCCCTCGGTCTCCACAAAAGATAATCTTTAGAAATATAGTAAAGTCTATAAAAAATGATCAGTCTAACTCTAATGTCTTTACAACAAAGTGTATAAAACACATGAAAAGCAGTGTGCTCCTTACCCCTTAGCCTCTAGCTTTGTTATCAAAACACGTAAATTCGATCACGTGATTCTATCTCATTGTAAACAGGGTTTATTTGTTTGCTTACGTGTAGTATGGTAAAGTATTAACACAAGTTAACTAATAATATTATGTATGTGAGTACAGATTCGAAGTGGAACATCGAGATCCGTTCTGGCGAGGTCTGGCGAGCTGGGAGGAACTTCTGAGATCGTCGGGAAGGGCTGATCTAAAAGCAAGCTTTGCTCAGTATTTATAGCTAATCTAACTAGACTAACGAGCTAGTCAACGAATATATGACATCTTACTTTGCTCTGCAAATATATTACATTTCGCCGCGATTTTCGGCCTAAATAGGGGGGGGGGGGGGGGGGGGGGGGGTCATGAGTATTTCTGAGAATTTTTGAATCTGAGAATTTGACCATTTTCGCCGGGAATACTCAAAAATTATTTTTGAATCTGAGAAATTCAGCATGGTTTCTCATTTTATCAAAAACTGTCCACTCAAAAATAGTGATATACCAAATCATTCTTCATATCAGTGCAATGTGGTCCAAATCCAATTGAGATGAGAGTTAATTTTTGAGAATGAGTTTTTCGCCTCTCCTGGAAACTCTCAAAAATCTCATGATCCCCCCTAAATAATCGCGGTTTTCTTTTGTCCTTGTAGTTGTACAACATGTACGCTTTTCCTATTTCATTTTTAGGGACTGAATTTTACGAAGGCTATCCATTACTATGCGAATCCCAGTTTTTTTTACATTGAATTTTTGAACTTAAAATAAACCTGCTGAACGACTTCCAATGAGTCTTAATGCCTGGAAAACAGTACCTTAGTTCCCAAAAATTTGTGTGCCATTATATTGAGCACAATTTATTTGAGCCCGAAAAATTTGGGCAGAAAATTTGAACTCATTTGGGCGACCAAAAATTTGGGCACAAATTCTTCGAAAAATGAACGATTTTCCACTAAAAATCGTTCATTTTTAGTGAAATCTGTCATTTCACTTGGTTAAGCCATGAATGACAGATTAGAAAACTAAAATTTCAAATATTATTTCACTTGGATATGAAAAAAAGCCATCTTTCTATAGATCTCAGGGCCAAAGGCTAAATGCCAAAAGTTTGGTTAGCAAAAAATTTAGCAGACGGAAAAGATTTATGCAATTTATTTGGTCTGCAAAAAATTTGGGCGAGAGGCCCGCTCAAATTTTTGTCGCCCAAATTTTTGGGAATTAAGGTATATGGGGTATTACTATTATACTTATAGTATAGAGGGTATTATAGTATAGGGGGTATTATAGTATAGGTGGTATAACTATAAGGGCGACGGTCGTGCTTGCCAGCACTGTGATATTTATAGACGCTTTGGCAATCAATTGTAGCCTACATTCAAGTGTCCGTAGATTAAAAAGTATAAAAGATACAGCCATCTCGGACCACAGGTCTTGAAGATAATTGTTTAAACTTAAGTTTACATTATATTTACAATTGTGATAAATTAAGCAGCACTACCCAGAGGCAGTACTCGGCAATAACGACTCGATAAACCTCAGATAATTGGACACTAACTACCACCCTTATCCCGAAATACTGGGTGTCGGCCCGTAAGCAAACCAAAGAGATTTTTACTGAGTGTGATTAATGTAATAAACCAAAACTTACAACAATTCGTAAGCCGTGAATAAATGGGAAAAGCGAGCGACCCATTTCATTCTCGGTATCATTTTGCATTTGAGAACGGACATTCAAATTAACACCATTTTCTTTTGTTTGGGAAAGGGAGACACTGGCAGCGGTCCACTCTATCCAATTATGGGTTTTGGTAAAAAGTAATACTATTATTATTAGAATTGAGCGCCATGAATTTTTACCTAGCTTTCTAGTCTATCACTCGCTTCTCTCAGTTTGACGTAAAATAAATTTAATTTTGACTCTAAGTATAGGGCGTTAGTGTCGAGCTGGCGGTGTCTTGAAACAGTACTATTGTGGGCTTTTTCACACCTCCATGTGCAGGAGTTCTATTTTCAGGACGGTGCCCTACAGTCCCACGCCCTAGACGAAGACTCTCATACCTTAGGGTCCGGACCTCATAGTTGATGATCATGAGTAACTGTTTACCTTTCGGTAATCGTACTGTAGTGCGACACGTACTCTAGTGCGACACGTACTCTAGTGCGAAGTCCGACAAAAACACCCTCTGTCGCACTAGGGTACGTGTCGCACTACTGACCTCCCCTTTCCTTCGAAGCCATGTCAAAACTCAACTGTCAGCAGGAATCCCTCGGCACTGTGGAAAATATGGATCGTTTAGCTGAGGCCCCTCGTCTTGTCATCGATGGTACCTTCAGCACCTCGCCTAACTTGTTCACGCAGCTGGTGACTATCCACGGACTCTATCCTGACGGCTGGAGAATTCCCCTCGCATTCGGCTTACTCCCCGGAAAGACACAGGCTCATTATGAAGCCCTCTTGGATGAGCTCCTTGCTTTTGGAGTCGACCCTCAATCTGTCATGAGTGACTACGAGAGAGCCCTGATAAACGCTGTGGAGACAACCTGGCCCACTACTACCAAGAGAGGATGCTTCTTCCACCACAAGCAAGCACTTTGGAGGAAGATGCAGCAACATGACCTAGTCCCGGAATCCAACGCAGAGAACTCAGCAGTACGGAAGTACTTTCAGATGATCGGTGCTATTGCCTTCGTGGACCTTGGAGACGTACTGGATACCTGGACGCAGCTAAAAGCAACCCTTCCCCCGGAGATGGATTCCTTTGCTGACTACTACGAACGTACCTGGGTCGGAACACAAACCTCCTCCCCCCTCTACACCCACTGGATCTGGAATCAACGGGATGCTGTCATGGCCGGACTGAAGAAGGAGCAGGATCTAACCCAATGGAAGATCAATCAGAAGATGCTCAGACAACCACCTCCTCGCCGACTGAAGAAGTGGACCGATTACGACCGTCGCTTGAACGCTGTGATTGATAGCTACGATGATTATGACAGAATGGATTATTTGAAGTGTGTTGGAACAATGATTTTGAATTGAATATTGTGATTGTAATCTTTGATTTTATATTTACCTTACAAGACATTTTTGTGGCGGACCAATTTGCGACGACCGAAATTTTGGCGGTCCGAAAATATGGCGAAATTGAACAAAAACCGTCACATTTCGGACGTCACAGAAAATAAGGGTATTTTTCATCATTTTTTGTGACAGTAAGCAGTAAGGAAATTTCTGAAATTCGGTAAAATCATGTTTAAACTTAGTCTGTATTAAGACTGTAAGACTTTCATGTTAGCACATACATGTATTTTAATGCAAATTTAAACTGTATTGCTTGACATTCAATTCGTCATTGGTGTGGTGATAATTTGTCCCAAGATGCCAGAATTTATTTATTTATTTTACTTGATATTACTTTTTAGAAACAAAATAAAGCAGTGAAGGCACAGTCATTGAAATAAGCTAAAAGATAATGCGACGGATTCTATTACGACGACCGAAATTTTGGCGGTCCGAAAATATGGCGAAATTTTCGGAAAACCGCCACATTTCGTACGTTATAAATATGTCTTGTAAGGTAACCCCATTATCATACACGACTGCACGAGTTTCGAGTTTATTGAAATTTGTATGTCAATTCCAAAAAACTCCCTAATTTACAGCGGTTTAATTTTTGTAGGTTTACAACCTACCAGGACGCGCGCCGAGTTGGACTCGTCGACGGTCCTGTATATATATGGAATATATGGAACAGATATTTTACGAGTATCACCCGTTAATTTAATTTATGAACCAGTTCATGCGACCGATCCTGATTTCCGAGGCATCATACATCCTAACTCCTTAGTAACGTCTAAACTTATAGCTGTTCACAATTTTGCACCGATAAACAATTTTACAAACTAATTTTTAGCCGATCGTAATTTTCATCGACCCTTCAAAAGACATTTCCTGTTTTTGTTTTCTTTCTGAAAGAACAGCTGAGAGACCAATTTTCGTATCGATTTCTCAAATCTATACGTTCTGATATCCTTCACTTTTCCTCAGGAAAGGATCAGAATTTTGCTGAATTGAATGCTTGTTATTATTATTTATGCCTAGTGTCTAGTTTCTGCCCGTTTGACAGACTCAATTTACGAAGATTGGAGGTTATATGCTTATGTTTTTAAATAAAAGGGAAAGAGATCACTTACTCCACGATGGCATGATGCCATCGTGGAGTATCAGATGCCATCATGGCATCTGATACTATTAGTATTATACTACTATTATACTGCTGTCGTTGAACAAGTATTATTATACCTTACGAGACATATTTAAACGGTACGAAAGTCGGTGGTTTTCGGACTACCAAAATTTAGGTCACCGTCATTATTTTCCCCAAATTATTTTCCACGTATTCTCTTTAATTATGACCTAACAAATGAACACTAGTATTCGATCATGAATTAACTTTATACTTTATTTTATTGATTTTCTCAAATATTAGGTTTCATTTTTGTAAAATAAGGAGATTTAAAAAAATCCCCAACTACCATGTGCAAGATTTAATTTGGGGTACGAAATTTGGTAGTTTTCGGAAAGAACCCCGTATTTTCGTTCCCAAATCATTTAGTTCACCGGAATTATGCCGAATATAAATATGTCTCGTAGATACATAAATGGTAGATACATAAATATACTTCACGACAATTTGTTGCAAAACAGGGGTTCAAGAAACCCACTTCCCCCACTTCCCGATACAACTGAAACTTGAAACTTTAGTTGCAGTCGATTTGATCAACGTCTAGACGCCCTGCAGAATTTCAAGTCTTTAACTCAATCAATCAACATCAGTCACATGAACAAGAGAGTTATCGGTCGGCGCCGACCTCTCGATTGCGATCAGTCTCAGGATTGATCCAATGGAATGTCACGTCACAACTCACATTAATTCGTAGTGGGTCTTAGGGTGGTAGAACTGTCAAATGTGAGATTGTTACATCCTGTAGTTTCTAGTCGACAGATCAGGTCTATGTCAAGGGTTAAATTGACCAATATAAGAATCGGATTTAAAGAATTTGGGCCGAAAGTCAGTTAATTAAAATTACAACGCCATCTTTAATAGGAACATTAACTTGTATAAAGACACATGACCCTACAGAATGGCAATGATTAGAGTAATATTGCTGATAGCACTGCTTTCAATAACCACCGTGCTCGGTGGTCCAGGTAAGAGCGGAACATTTTATATTACCATCATGGCATCATCATCACTGCTTTATGAGACCTGACAATCAATGTAAATATTACCAAACATGTAGTTTCCATTAGTCAATCAGAGTTTTCTCTTCAAATTATGATTCTACGACCACTCATTTCAGGGGATTGCAATGCGAGGAGAATAGGCTGCTTCAAGGACGCCTGGGACGATGTAGCTGGGGACAGAGCGATAGCCGGTGGACCCAGGTTACGTTCATTACCCCCACACAACCCCATTGTTGACTGCGCAAACTATGCTAAAGCAAGAGGCTGGACCATATTTGCAGTCCAATACAGAATTGAGTGTTTCACCGCAGCCAATGCTGGTCAAACATACAGCAGATACGGAGGGTCGAATGACTGTGTAAATGGTAGAGGAGGTCTTTGGGCACAGGATGTGTACGAGGTTTCATGTGAACGTGAGTTTATTTAAAACTTTAATTCATTCCATTTGAATGATTTTATTTTATAAATTCAAGTACATTATAACACTTTTGTCTTCTGCAATTAATTGGTATTAGAGGTTGGGTACTTATACAGTTAAATATATTGATGTATTATCTTTACAGCTGAGTTCGAATGTACATCTGAGGAAACGGGACAAACACTGGGGGTAAGTATTTCAACATTATCATTTGAATTTAGATATAATGATAGAATTATATTAGGTACAGTATGAAAAATCAAAACTAAGGGTTATCGAAGGGTTATTTTAACTGTCTTGAAAAGTTAAAAGTAATTAATTAAAAATAATTTGTCAAATATAATCACGATCAGCCGAACGAATCGTACATCAACGACTACGGAAAGAAGTGTGTATGTGGCTCAGAGGGATTTGTGTGTCTTTGTGATGACGCGTCCATGTCCTGCCCTGCTGGAAGTAGCAAATGGACTGATCAACTCACCTGCACAGCTAAATGCATCAAAGGTAAGGGATTCAGAGACATTTTTAACGTATATTTCATGTTTTAAAACTGATTAATTCAAAGAAATTTGATATCCGAACGGACACCTTTAATAGGATTAAGACTTAAGTAGAATTAACTGAAGTCTCGGAACAATGTTGTTTCAGATGCGGCACATTGTTCTAGTTCTGGTGATCCTCATTACCACTCGTTTGATGGCAAGTACTACGATTTCCATGGAACATGTACATACCAGGCAGCCAGTTGTGATGATTTCCAGGTATTTACAGTCTACTATTGGAAGTGTTGGTACAATATGTTGTTCAAACACGTCACATTTATTTAGAACACCATATCGTTTTTATCGATTTATTAACTCTTAGCCACATCACAATTCAAATTAAAGGCTATCAAGGCAACTACATATATTCATTTTATTGTTCCTTCAAATTGAATGTACAGCAATAGTTTAAATTTAAAATCTTCTTTATTTCAGGTTAACTTCAAAAATGTAGATTTATATGGACGTGCCCCGAGATTCACCAAACGAGCGGAACTGGAATACAAAGGGAAAGTATTCGCTATTGAGAACGGATACGTAGCAACTGTTGACGGAGAAAGGGTAAGTTTCTTCGAGAACTTCAAATTAAGGGAATATTTCAAATAGTTGTTAATGAAAAATATAAACGGCGAAATATTTAACAAATTCTGTGCTATTCGACCTGTTGAGCCTAATAAAGTGCCAACTGCCGAGGCATTATTCTTAAAACTCTCTTCTGTCAGGTGCAAGTGCCCTATGTAAAGAAATACTACTCGGGAGATTCAGTTCAGATTCACAACAAGTAAGGGGCTTAAAAAGTGAATAGTATTTCCAGATCGGAGTATGAGTTGGAGTTCACATTATATTGCATCTTGACGTGCCATAACAATATTAATTAAACCATCGTTATTTACATTTAGTCATTTGAACTAAAACTTGTTTCTTTTCAGCGGAGAGTTGGAGATTGTATTTTACCAAAACAGCAAGGGAAGGATTCCTGCTACCAGAATAAGAGCTAACAATGCTGGAGGGTAAGGAATTCTACAATTTGCATATTTCTTAACAAATAAAGCTATTTGGATTGAAAGAGACCATGGTGGATCTTTTTCTGGAATTTATCAAAAACACAGATAGGATGATTTCAAGATAATTTTATAAGAGTGATCTTCAATTGATAATTGGACTATGTTTATCCCAAAATATTTTGGCAGCTTCCAAACAATATCAAGCAGTAAGGTAAAGAAAATGATACAGGTACATCAACGCAGAGATTTCGTTACACGGTTCTTGCTCGGGCGAAACTGAGGGAATGTGTGGAAACTGGAACGGAGATGCTGCTGATGACCTGACCGGGGGCTCATCAAACTCTCTAGGAGTTATTCACCAGGTGAGCAGGCAACTAAATCAATAATATTTGACACTGTAACTTTGGAAATGTTCCATTCTTTAAATTGGAAAGCAAACAATTGCTGAAATAAATGGAAACATCAATGTATGCACTCATACAGCACTGGATCGATCTTACATGGATAACTTCAGTACAAATAACAGTTCTGATTTTAATCACAGCAATACGATGAGAACTGTCGAGCCCCACCAGCCCCATACCACCCATGTGACGACATTCCTCAAGGTCACGAATCTGCTGCACTCGTCTGTGATGCTCTAAAAGGTTATTTACACTCTCATTTGATGATTATCTAAATTATTGAAGCTTCTGATTATAGTTACTCGTAATGAAACATCAACTTCACTTTATTATAACACCATCAACGGCCAGTCTAGTAAGAAACGATCAGAAATTGTATTGAAAGTTTACCTTGGAAACCTAAGGCCAAGGACATCAATAATCATCAATTACTACTACTATTTTATTATGTCTAGGTTTTAGGAATAATTTATGAACTTGCAAAGTTGTTAAAAATTAATATATTAGATGAGGATTTGAGTTTCAAATTGATCACACGTGTTGTTTTTAGGGGCACCGTTCAGCAGTTGCCATTCAACTGTTAGCTATGGAGATCTAGACGGTGGTGTGTACAAGAACTGTTTGACAGATGTCTGTAATTGTTACATGGATCAGGTCAGTCAGATCGCCAATTTCGCGATGACTTGGATAGAGTGAAATGTTATTATGAAGCATGGTATTATTTTTAAATTATTAGTACAACACTACTTATCTATTGCATTTATTGAGTATTATTTAATGGGATGGAAACGTTTTAAAAAGTCCACACTGCACCCAAGCTCCATAAAATAAATAATTCGTTTTACCTCCAGATGAAAATCTCTAATAGTGCCTTAATACTATATTAATATTTTCCTCCCTATTTTATATCAGATATTAATATTTTATATTAGCAAGTAATAAATCTAAATGTATATATTTTCAGGCCTGTGCGTGTTCTCAATTTGATATATATGCCGTACAATGCAGCCAAAATGGAGTTGATCTCTCTAACTGGAGAGAAAGTGTGGATTATTGTCGTAAGTTTACTAAAATGGACAGTTAAAAAAATCTGTCAGATAACGATGTTTTAACAAATAAACAAACTCAAGCATGACATATTTACCTATCATGCCGAAAATTTATTCTATATAATGGATCATTTCTTTCAGCTTACGTATGTCCGGAGGGACTAACATATCATGCTTCTGCCTCAATTCCATCACCATCCTGTCTGGACAGAAACCCTGAAGAGGAGTCAACAGCTCGAGGATGTTTCTGTCCTTCTGGACAGTTCCTCCAAGATGGTGTTTGTGTTGAAGCGAGCCAGTGCAAATGTATCTATGAGGGAAAATTCTACAATGTTAGTACAGGATACAGAGTATTACTAAGTGTCGTGTAAATTAGATTTTCTTTTTGCCATAAACTTAATCAACATGGACGACTCGATGAAATTTCCGGTGTGATTCATTTCAAAAATTTGCGACAGAGATACAATCTCGGCCATAAAATTTGAATAATTTTCAAGGTTGGAGACGTCGTTGAGGAACCTGCAGAATGCCAATCTTGCACTTGTGCAGGTGAAGGTGCAATGAACTGTGTAGATCTAGCGTGTCCCGCTCTGAGTTGTGCTGCTGACGAGGTGCAGGCTCAGAAGGATGATTCTTGCTGTGGTTACTGTGCAGCTGATTGGGTCAAGGTTAGTTTTAAATCAGGCCGAAAAAAGGATGTAAAACTTTACTTTCTATAAAGTGTTCCCATTAGGCTATCCATTATCGGTATGAAATCTTTTATCTAGATAAACAGATAAAAATTTAGGTTTTATCTAGATAAAACCGATAAAACCGATAATTTTTCTGCTGAAGGCCAAAGCCAAAATGTTTTCCAAATTTCACAAAAACTGATTGTCGACTTTTATTACTGTTTACCAGTAATCTTGCTAAAGTACAATTTCCTTTCTTTTGAAAATATTAGAGCATCAGTTTTCTTCTCCGGGGAACAATAGTGTACCAGTTCTCTTCAAAACAGTAGACCAACGGTTTGTCTTCTCCTAAGAACAGTAGTGTACCAGTTCTCTTCAAAACAGTAGATCACCGGTTTCCTTCTCCTAAAAACAGTAGTGTACCAGTTCTCTTCAAAACAGTAGACCAAGGGTTTCCTTCTCCTGAGAACAGTAACGCACCAGTTCTCTTCAAAACAGTAGACCACCGGTTTCTTTCTCCTGAGAACAGTAACGCACTAGTTCTCTTCAAAACAGTAGACCACCGGTTTCCTTCTCCTGAAAACAGTAGTGCAACAGTTCTCTTCAAAACAGTAGACCACTGGTATCCTTCTCCTGAGAACAGTAACGCACTAGTTCTCTTCAAAACAGTAGACCACCGGTTTCCTTCTCCTGAGAACAGTAACGCACTAGTTCTCTTCAAAACAGTAGATCACCGGTTTCCTTCTCCTGAGAACAGTAGTGCACCAGTTCTCTTCAAAACATTAGACCACCGGTTTCCTTCTCCTGAGAACAGTAGTGCACCAGTTCTCTTCAAAACAGTAGACCACCGGTTTCCTTCTCCTGAGAACAGTAGTGCACCAGTTCTCTTCAAAACATTAGACCACCGGTTTCCTTCTCCTGAGAACAGTAGTGCACCAGTTCTCTTCAAAACAGTAGACCACCGGTATCCTTCTCTTGAGAACAGTAGTGCAACAAATACCAATTCTCCTCGAAACAGTAAAACATTTAAAGTGATTCAGTGAACCGTTTCCTTATCCTGTGGATAACTTGGAGCAACAGATTCCTTCTCCTGAAGACAATGTTTCACGCCTAGAACACTTACGGAATTTAATTGAGTGCCCTGCCGCCTGCCGGTATTTTTGACTCTTGTTAACAGTAACATGCTCGTTCCTGTCTCCAGAATGGTTCAAGTAAGGTAGAACGCCAGCACCCTAGCCTCAACTTCAAGATAACAATGTCAATAACTTTCTCTAGACTTCTACAGTTCTACAGTTCTACAGTTCCATAGGTATACAAATGTAAATAAACCTCTTAAGCTCACATTTAAGTAAACTACCTCTTCTATCATACTATAAAACGTTTGGGACTGTTTCTTGGATTACTTGGGAAGGCAAAAAACACTAATATTTCTTTAAAATTTTACGGTATTGTGGCAGTTTTTTCGGTAATTTCTAGTGAATTTTTATACCGATAAAAATATGTTTTATCTAGATAAACAGATAACCTTTTTTAACGAATTATCGGAGATAATTATCGGCAACGATTATCGGAGTGGATAGCCTAGTTCCCATCATTCACAGCCAGCCACTCTGACATGGTTAGCTACCTTTCTTGTGTTGCAGGCTGCAGCAACCGACAGGGAAAAGAATTTTGAAATGGCCCTGACCAGGATTGGTCAATATAATTACATTTGAGAAGAGCTCTAGAAATTTTTCCCGTCACACTGCAAATTTTTCCCAAAATCTTGAATCTTGATAGAAGTTGTATCTAAAATCCTGGTCGAAATACGGCCGGCCCCGGATTCCGGAACCGGGATCACGGTTGATCTCTGTTGTGTTGGTGTGTTAATCTTATGAAAACATGTATGAAAGTCAAATACGAGTTCAGTTCATTAAATCATTCCAAACAACAGGCAGTAAACCCTGAAGTAAAAGTGAACAAGGGACAGACAATAGCTCTAACATGTGAAATTGATGTGAACGGAGTGTTGAAAAGAGACATCACATGGTCAAAAAATGGATCTCCAATAACGGCAGGAATTTCAGAAGACAAGTTTGTACATTCATAACGATTATCTGAATTACTTCGTGGCCAAGTAGTACGTTCATATTAGTAATTCCATATATCTTTAATATCCGTTCCCTTTTAAAAATAGATGAAGTAAGCCCAAACTCTATTCAGGTTGGTGCTGAAGGTACGCAACGCAGATGCTCCTGATGGTGGAGCATATTCCTGCCAAGCTGTAAAGAACGGAAAATCAGATGCTGCTGACTTTAACGTTGCTGTTGAGATACCTGTAGTTCCCAGGGTGATAGTCAGTCCTGCTAAGTCGATCTTGAATTGCAAGAAAGGCAAAAGAGGATGTAAAGTTCAGTTCAAAGTCAAAACTACAGATGACTCGGTAAGATCTCTTATAAAGAAGTCCCTTCACTAATTTATCTTCAAGTAGGTCACAGTAGTAATTACTTGGGGCTCCCGGTTCTACTAATTTCATGTTCATTAAAAGTATATATAATTTTAAATCTTTCAGAAAGTTACCAAAAAGATGGTAAAGATATGTAAGTTAGAGAATGGTGTCAGAAGCCAGTGCAAGAAAGGAAAAGGCAAAAAAGGCTCATTCAAGCTCAAACTTAGCAAGAATGTGGAGGATAGCAGTTACATGTAAGTCAATTTGTCTTTTAAATTAAGAAATTTGTCTTATTACTTTTGAAAAGTCAAATGTAAGATACGAAAAAATTGGCGGAAGCATGAATTCGAACCCTTCGAGACAATCAGTAACACACCTCATTAGTAAGTATCAAGGCCCTTGCTTTTCAGATTCATATTTCATTTTGAATAACTCTAATTATATTATATTTCTCTATCTATATCTCTATATAACACGTCAAGATGATTTAAAATCATATGGATCTTTTATATTTATATTTAAAGTGTGTTACTTCAGTTGTGTGGTTACACTTGATGGTAAAGAATATGTCTCTGACGCAGCATCAGTAAAAGTCCAATAGTGGGGTTGTGGTAGATAAAAATAAGACAGCTTGGACGGTGATGGTAATAGCACGACTATACCATACAAAAAATATTAAAAAAAGAAAACTGAAAAACCTGACAGCCTTTGCATAGATGAAGAAATCTGTTTACGTCTAGATCAGAACAATGCATTTAAAATACAAAAAAAATTAGCTAATACAAAAAAGAACTTATGAAAATTCAATTTTTCTAAAATTCAGCTTTTATTGTTATGGAAAAAAATGGAATTATTGTCACAATTATATTTTATTTTAATCAGATGTTTCCCTTGTTTAATGTTTACTACTAATAAATAATGAAAATAAACATTAAGCAATCATCTTTATAGTTTATTTCATTTCAACAATTTCACACATAATCGATGCATTAAAGTTTAGTTCAAACATCAACCCTCGAACAAAATGGTCCGCTACACTCTTTCGGGGAAAAAAATGTTCAGTCTTAATTGCTCAGATATAGCACGTTTTTAAAAGTTTGTGAACCCCAAACATGAACATAACGATCAACATTTCTCCTCAACCTTGAGAATAAACACGACATAAACCTTTCCCTCAAAAAACGTGAGTTTTATACTCTCAATCGCCGTTCAGTGTTATTACACATCTAACTTTCAACAATGCCATTAGTTCACAGGCTCACCATACGAAACCGAGACAATGGAAAATGATTCAAGTGTAAAGCTTGAACGATTACACCATCAGATGAGTTACATTGTGTACATTGAGTGTTTCTAATGAAGTATTCATAAGAATTGAGGGAGCCAATTGAGGGAGTAGACACTAGACATGTGTGATGATGTGACGTCACGATTTTTACTTTACTTTACTTCATTTGCCGGATGTGGTTCTGGGACTTGTTATGAAACAAGACGTTCCTGAGGACAGAAATACAATTCCTTAGAACCTGTAAAGAGTATGACAGCATAGGTGTACTCTCACAATGAACACACAGATAGCATTCCCTGGCAATATCAACATTTTAAGTACGCGTCAATCACGATTTAATCACTCAACTTCAAAGCTTCCTGTAGGATTTTCCCCAAGCTAAAAACGTTGCCTCCGAGTGAAATTGAGTTATTTATACATTGATAAAGACCTCAAGACCTGTGCTTCAGGAAAAGTAATCCTCACTTCCTGCAGATTTTTACAACTTTTGTGCGTAACTGACTGTATTAGACTGGGATGCTTTAACTACTAACTGAGCTATTTCTTATGATTTCCAGCTTAAAGTTATTATAAAGTAATATCATAGTTGTTTAGCTTATACACAATGTGTTGGAATCTAATGTTGTAAAAATCTACTAGCCGGCTAGTAGCCACTTTTGTAATAACAGCTCCTCAACTTCACATTACCAAACCGGCTACTAACCGGCACTTAAAAAGTGGTCACTAGCCGGCTACTAACCGCCTAGTAGCCGGCTAGTAGCCACGAGATGGACCACGTTTTTCCCAATTTAACTTTAGAAGATTGTCACGGGAAGAATTTTTAAGATAGGCATAAAATGATATTTCACATGTCTATAGTTCAACTAATTGAATTTCGATTAATAAAATTTTTGAAGCATTTAGTCGAGGGCAAATTGAGGCTAACGAGTGCCTCCTGTATCATAGAAACGGTACAGTGAAACGACAATTAAACTTAGTGAAACGACAATGGGGGTCACGACGTGATACAATAATAATTTCTAAACGCAAATTTCACAGATTGGATGGACTTTAAATTTTGCACAGAAACCAACTATTCAGTTAATTGATGATGGTATGAAACCAAATTGGGGTACTGGAAGTAAAAATTCCGAGTAAAATTGTAAAATCATATTGTCCCAATCTCTGTCCCATTTTCAGTTTTTGAAGATGAAATTTCCAGGACCGAATTTTTACAGATTTGACTGAATTTCTCACCCGCAACCAATTAGTAAGTCAACTATAGGTGGCATATAACACGATTGGGGTGCTGGAAGTTTGATAACGGTAACAGGAAGCCCATAGCAGAAAGCTCAACAAAACGAAAAGTTGTATTTTTAAAAGTCTGTCCCATTTTCAAATATGAAATTTTCTGAACACAAATTTGACAGATTAGATGACATTTTTACCAAGAAACCAATTAGTCAGCTAATTGATGATGGTATGAAACCAAATTGGGGTACTGGAAGTCAAAATTCCGAGTAAAATTGTAAAATCATATTGTCCCAATCTCTGTCCCATTTTCAGTTTTTGAAGATGAAATTTCCAGGACCGAATTTTTACAGATTTGACTGAATTTCTCACCCGCAACCAATTAGTAAGTCAACTATAGATGGCATTTGACACGATTAAAAATTAAGGTGCTGGAAGTTTGATTTCGGTCAGAGGAAGCTCACAGGCTCACTGCAGAAAGCTTAACAAAACAAAAATGAATATTTTCCAATTTCTGTCCCATTTTCAAATATGAAAATTTCTTAACACAAATTGGACAGATTGGATTGACGTTTTGCACAGAGACCAATTAGTCAGTTAATTGATGATGGTATAAAACTAAAGTCAAAATCCCGAAGAAAAATGAAAAATCATATTGTCCCATTTTCAGTTTTGAAGATGAAATTTCTAGGACCGAAAATTTACAGTTTTGGCTGAATTTCTCACATGAAACCAATTAGTCAGTCAACTATATAATAGATGGCATATGACACGATTGAGGTGCTGGGGGTTTGATTTCGGTAGGAGGAAACTCACTGCAGAAAGCTTAACAAAACGAAAATTCATATTTTCCAATTTCTGTGCCATTTTCAAATATGATATTTCCTGAACAGAAATTTGACAAATTTGACATAATTTTTGTCCAGTGACCAATTAGTGAGTTGAAAATGATTAAAATTACATTTTCTGGACTGGAATTTAACAGGTTTTACTGAATTTTTAAACATAGTCCTAGTCAATAGTAATAGTAACAAATTTAACAGCCAAAAAACCACTGACTGAGAGTACAAAGCGTTGTATTTGTATCGTGCTTTTAAAGTAACATAGTATTAGTATGTAGTAATAGTATTCAACTGTCCAATTGATCGACCTCTGATATCACATATCGGTCATAGTAACTAGTAAGCATAATGTGATAATGTCATCTATGACATACATGGTTAAAAAATACCGTGAAAGGATCAAAGTTGCATCAGTCCATTTGAGATCAAGCGAGAGTTTTCTTATTGGAGCATGCATGTAATAATAGTCTAATTATTGAAGAGACAAAAGACTGTTAAAGTGTCGTGACTTTGCTTACTTCTACGAATGATGGCAGCAAGCATCATCATCTGACGATGTTATTGCTCTTGACTATTTATAATAATGTTTTAGTTGCGTGTAAAATCAAGTTATGCTTACTATGTGCCCAGCTAACGCACTCCAAATCATCCGTTGGTCACTTGTGCAATGCTTATTTGTTAGTCTCTTAGATATTGCAAGGGGATATGGAATTGCTTATTTCGTTATTCATTAGTTAATCAGTACAGTACTAATAGGGATCGTTCACATATTACGCATTCACTGAGGGGGGGGAAGGGGTTTCTGACTTTAAGTGATTATATTACGCTAGTGTGATTTTAATTTTTAGTGTGATTTTAATTTTTAACAAAAGACCCCTTGTTAAGAAGTAGTGTACCTCTCCTAAGTCCTAACTTCTTCTCAAAAGCGATTTACTAATTACTATATATAGTAAATTACATATAATTTCTTCCTGCAGTCCAATTACGTGCATTTCTGTTTAGTAACTGTAACTTTTGTTTGAAGTTAGATAGAAACTAAGAAACGCTTCGACTATCAGTAATTATTCTTAGGAAGTTTAGCAGTTCCTGTGAATTTGTTGCTACAGCATTTGGAGCTACAGATGTGTGAGTTGGCTTGTGGCGCCACATACACACTGTGACATTGAAACAGAGGGCTAACCTTTAATTAACTTAAATAAAAGATAAGAAAAAATCCGCAAAACCGCACCAGTTTTATCTTCTCTTGTATTATACTACCCGTTTACAATTTAAACCATCACACTCACAAACGAGCTATGAACCAGCAGATGTGAAATGGCTTCCTCAAGCGGCTGTCCAGACAGCCAGATGGGGACCCCAGGCCAGAGGCATATAGAGGAGTGGTCATCTGTGACGAGCAACATTAACGACAAGCTGGTTAAACTGGAGGAAGACAACGACGGCAATTTGGAGGAGATGGAGGACTGTTTCGATACTTTGACAGAAGAGGTGCACATATTATGGGAGGAGCGGGTGGAATCATTTACATATTGTGTTTTATGGCATATTACATCGAACTTGAGTTAGTTTTATTATTACACTAACGAGAATTTGTATGTCTTTCAGGAGGTAGAACTGTTCCTAATGGATGCCTTGTGGGTAAATGAACGACTTCTCGATTATTCAGACACGCTGAACGAGATATCTGACAGCATCGACACTCTAAACTTGGCGGACCCTATCGTGCTGTCTGAAGAAGAAGAGGGAGAATCCTCCTCTTCAGGTGAATTAAAACTGTCAAATATTGATATTTACTTTTTTGCTCCGTCGAATTGCCGATTCATTTGTCAAGTGAGAAACAATTAACCATGTCAACTTTTAGGAATGAATTATCAGCGAGAAGATGTAATGAAAGAAGAGTTGGTGGTTACTAAGGCAACTGAGAGGCCCCCATCTCGTCTTCCTCCTCTACAGATTTGAAAACGATAATACATTGTCGGATGACTTTGTTAAAAGCAGAATTTTCTAGAGGACGATTTCGTTCGACAAAAAATTTAACAGAGATTGTATAATTTTCATTTAGCTTGTTTTGAATTTAAACAGATTTATGATGACAATATACCCCAAAGTGAATGTGATGATATAACAATAACATTGCAAATTTGTACAGATATCTTCATTGTTTTTAAGTGTCATATCAAGACAAAATTATTTAACAAAATATCACCCCTCGCAAGCACATACAAAGATTACAACAGGAATTGAATCATAATAGGCGGAAAGACCAGAGTCAATAACTCTTAAAGATATGAAGTATTTAACATTATATGTGCTTACATTCGTGTCTAATTTAGAGAACAAATTTAACGTCATAGTCGGTCCGACAAAACAAAATGTTAAACAACAAAACATTATGTCAAAAAAAAGTAACACACAGTTTCGTTAACTCGTTAACTCGTTATTTCATTATATAATGTAGTTACATGCAACTTAATGCTAAAAACGCTGATAAACTTCAAAAATAGACATGCTCCCGCCTTGCTAACAAAGCACTGAATATACCAATCTGAAATGTAAATTCGAAATTAAAATAAATTATTCTGTTGTTCAAATTAATGTCCATTACGACTCCGCTTTGACAGGTACGGTCTGTTTTTTGAAGCGACAACAAATAAACTCAAAGCTCTCTGTTATCACCAGATTTAGTAAACCTGAAAATAAATTATCATTGTTTAGCTTCGGGACACAGATGCACGATATGAAAGAGAAAACCAGCGGCTACCGAACTAGTATTACTGGTGTGGAGAGGAACCAGATTTGTTTTGACACGTAACAATTGACGTGACAATGTCACGTCATGACATTGACTCTTGGATTTGACTGAACACTGCTGGGAACATATTGGTTGATTGCTGTCACATGTCAAAGCTAAAACGGCTCCAACATTACGGAATTGTAACCTAACTAACACAACAATTAGTTCTCACCTGAAGTACTGATAACCCCCCCGACAACGCCTAACATTCTGGTCAGGAATATGACCCAATTCTTCTCCTTTACATGCACTATAGCTGATATGGGTGAGAACTGGTACTTGATCACGATACCAGCTGTACCGTGACTACCTGACGCTGGGTCAATCGCTCGAATCTGAATCAAGGTTTAAGATACTCAAGTAGCATTGGATTTGTTAAAAATTAGAACATTTACACGTGATACTATTTTCTAGTAGAACTTGAATCGGATCTATGAACCAGTCATAGGGAATAGGGAATTAGTCAAACAAATTATTATATATCGGCAGAAAATAGAAACAAGTCCTATAGGAGCCTAACCTGTTCTTGAACTGTGTATTGATACGTTTGCACGTTCAGCGACTCAGTTATATACTTCGTGGGTACAATCTGAGGAATAGGTTAATATTAGGTAATATATTATAATATGTATATTCTCCTTTATCTAATTACTGTAAAACAAGACCTTAATTCCAAATTGGTATAAAATGAGGTAGACTCTTCACTCTTATGCCACTTCACCTGCCGCACACCGTAAATTCAATTACAACATGGACAGTTGCTGAGTTGCTATCAATGTGAACATGTTCAGTAGCAACCGGTCCGTGAAATAACGTGTTAATCATGCAACATTCAACATAGTTTGAAAACTGGAAATGCAAACAGGTTGAAGAAAAGTGTGTTATAAAAGTATATTGCATTGTTATTTTATAAGCAAGCAATGGAATGATAAACATTTAGGTAAATATATAATGTTAATCTAAAGACAAGTAAACAAATCTATGTTCATGAGTGAATCAGTGATGAGGACATAAAAAAGTGTTCGCCGGTCATTCCGAAAAAAACCGTATGCTTGTAGCTCACTAGGGAAGGATTGATCTGAACGGACAATCTTTAGTGTTTAGCTCAAGTCTTTATTTATGTTTTAACAGCTGTATGTGGTCGATCCCAGACTTTCAATCAATTACAACTTTACAAGCTGGAATTGCAGTGCTCGCGCGCGCGCATACGTGTCACGTGACCTAAGCGCGCGGTACTTTATTTACAATTATGGTACCGCGCTCAACGCAAACCAATATTCACAGTGGAACCGGTACAGATGTCGTGGAGATTTTAATAGGACAACAATAGAAAGTCTCTGAACGCTGTAAGATACTGGCGTCCCTGGCAGGAAAACAGTGGGGCTGGAGAAAAGAAAACCTACGGAGGGTGTACATTGCTACCCAGAGGAGCGTACTTGATTATGCTGCAGCTGCTTGGCAACCATGGCTATCTGCTACTCAACTCAACAAGCTAGAAGTAGCACAGAACAAAGCCCTGAGGCTAGTCACTGGTCAATACTCGTCAACACCTACAGAAGCGCTAAGAATCGAAGCTGAAGTTGAAAGCTACAAGACACATAGTGAGCGAATCATCACTATTGCTGCAGAAAAAGCAGACCGACTCCCTTCAGATCATCCAAGGCACGCAGCACTACGCCCTAAAACACCTACCACCCACAGAAGCAAGATCCGTAGTTCCTGGAGAGAGAAAACTAACTCCACCAGAGGGCAGCTACCAACTCACGGAAATCCCGTAGAAGCCCTCCCATCTCCATTCCAAAAGCCCTGGGAGGATTCAGAAGAACAGAGGAAAAGGAACTGGAAAGTGTTCACAGCACTACCAGAGACTCCTATGCTAGTACCCAAATCCCATCCAGCTGTGCCTAACAACCAACACCCTTTCTCCACACGACCAAGAGACACTTTCTGGGACACAAGCGATTCAGCTAACGAAAGCTCTGCCAAAAGACTGACCGCCCAAAGTGCTATCAGAATGATTGACAAGTACGACATATGTACTACCATCTATACTGACGGATCATGTAAAGGTGGAACAAAGGAAGGTGGAGCAGCAGCAGTTATCACCACAGGGTCAGCAGCTAACCCCGTTATACTGGAGACCATAAAAAAGAAGGGAAATAAGTTCACCTGCTCCTATGGTGAGGAGAAAACTGCACTTACGGAAGCCCTGAAATGGATGACAGAGAACCAGAAGTATGATGACACCATCATATGCTCTGATAGCCAGGCATTACTGAATAGCATCGATAGCCTGAACCCAGACACACAGGATATCAGGAAAACTCTGGAATCACTCCATGGGACAACGTACCTGCACTGGATTCCCGGCCACTCCAACATTCCTGGGAACGAATACGCTGACAAAGCAGCAAAGGAAGCAGCACAACTCCCGGACCTGGGCCAAGGACAGTCTACAATCTCATACGGAGTTGCCAGAGCAGTAGCAAAGGCACACATCAAGGATAGCGACCCCCAACACCACCTGGTCTCCCAGACTTACAAGGGATACAACAGAAAAAGAGCGGACAGTAAAATAGAGAGCAGGAAAGACGGAGCGCTGCTAGCACAACTCAGAGCAGGCCATTGCCTTCACCTGTCCCACTACAAAAATAGGATCGACTCTACAAAGAGTGCAACTTGTCCCCGTTGCGGAGAAGAAGAAGAAACGGTACCACACTGGATTCGGTGCCCTGCAACGATCAGGACGAGAGAAGAAATCTTCGGAAAATCTGACTTAAACTTGGACATACTAACCACCAACCCGATAGAAATCCTGGCGTTTGCTAAGAAGACCTTGCTTGAGGGACCCTTAGACGCCTAGCCCATCACCACCACCACCACAACAACGTTACTGATGAGTGTACATACTCTACTAAATGTTAATCAGGCAATTAAGTAATAACACTGACATAGGATCATGTAATTACAGACTGTATTACCTGGACATAATATTGAAAGCTATATTCCGAAGTCGGAGCGATCTTGTGCTCTCCGTCCAGTGCGTACATCATGCCGTTTACTCTGTCTCCAAATGTTAATCCGTCAATACGGTGCGAGAAGTTTTTCTGAACCTCTCCGAACTGGAGGTGAGCGTGCCCTAACCCAGCTATCTTCACAGATCGACCTGGATAGTTCTAATGCTATTATGGACTGCCAGCTCTATGTTCGTTTTTAAAAAGAACATGGCAAGAGTGATAAACAATACTAAAATCATACCAACGCTAAACTGGAGAGACGAAAAATGTATTGTCACAGGTGAAATGGTGCAGTAAGACTAACCTGATAAAATATGGAAGTTTCCTTTAATTTTATCAACAGGAATACTGCCATGTAATCTACACGCATCTTTAGGAACCTCTATTCCGTGATCGTCACGAGGCACAAGTTTACGTGATATGTCCCCCATCATATCTGAAATGAAATGATGTGTTTTAACTGAGTGGAGACTCTCATTTTGGACAAGATGTTCAAATAACGACCGAGACTCACTCAAAAAGGCGAAAACTGACAATTATGTCTGCAATACACTGATAATATGGTTAAGAGATTTTGACGTGCACACAGCGGCAGAATTTCCAGGAGAAAAGAAAATGAATGAAATGAAACCTTCCAGAGAAGCATGAGCTTGTCCAAACTCCTTGACAGCGCCTTGTAATTTCAGGAACATCTTCTGATTCTCAGCTAACTCGAACGGTACTAGTTCCTCCTTCAACAACTCAGTGTTACCTGGTAAAGTATTTAGTATTGATGTTAGGGATACCTCACTAAAATAGGACGGAAGCCAAGGGGTATTATGGGGGGCATAATTATGGGGGATTTCCAAAAAAACCCCAAAATGCTCATTGGCTTCGGTAACCGCGACAACCTCACTCGGTATGTGTGTAACATCAACATCTCATTTCCTAAGGCTTATAAGCAACTCAAATTGTACAAACCTATAAATGCTGTTTTATTGGGGGGGGTGTCATGTCCGTCTATGTCCGCCTATGTCCTGTCCTTTTTGGATTCTATGAGACAACGGACGTGTTTTTTGGGACATTGGCGGACACGGACGGACATTGGCGGACTTGGACGGACATTGGCGGACTCGGACGGACATAGGCGGACCCGGACGGACATAGGCGGACTCGGACGGACATTGGTGGACATTAGCGGACATTGGTGGACATTAGCGGACAAGCATTTTGAGAATTTTTCGCAACTTGTATTATAATCTTGTACAAAACAAACGACTTATTAATCACACTAAAGCTATTAATAGCTTTAACTTATTATATCAAATTATATAGGGACCCAGGAAAAGGCCACAGGAGGAGGAGGAGGAGGACTGGGGAGGAGGAGGACTGTTGAGGACTGATGAGGAGGACTGAGGACGAGTAGGAGGAGGACTGAGGAGGGGAGGAGGAAGAGAACTGGGGAGGATCAGGAAGACCCAGGAGAAAGACCCAGGAGAAGGACCCAGGAGGAGGAGGAGGAGGACTGAGGAGGATGACTCAGGAGGAGGAGAACTCAGGAGGAGGACTGAGGAGGACTGAGAAGGAGGAGGACTGAAGAGTACTAAAGAGTACTGAGGAGGATGGCTGAGGAGGATGGCTGAGGAGGATGGCTGAGGAGGATGACTGAGAAGGATGACTGAGGAGGATGACTGAGAGGGAGGAGGAGGATCAGGAAGACCCAGGAGGAGGAGGAGGAGGAGGACCCAGAAGGAGGACCTAGGAGGAGGAGGAGAACTGAGGAGGATGACTCAGGAGGACTCAGGAGGACTGAGAAGGAGGAGGACTGAGGAGGATGGCTGAGGAGGATGACTGAGAGGGAGGAGGAGGAGGAAGAGGAGGAAGAAGACTGAGGAGGAGGAGGAGAAGGACTGAGGAGGAGAAGGAGGACCCAGGAGGAGGAGGACCCAGGAGGAGGAGGACCCAGGAGGAGAACCCAGGAAAAGGCCCCAGGAGGAGGAGGAGGACTGGGGAGGAGGAGGACTGTTGAGGACTGATGAGGAGAACTGAGGACGAGGAGTAGGAGGAGGACTGAGGAGGGGAGGAGGAAGAGGACTGGGGAGGATCAGGAAGACCCATGAGGAGGACCCAGGAGGAGGAGGAGGAGGAGGACCCAGGAGGAGGAGGAGGACTCAGGAGGACTGAGGAGGAGGACTGACGATGACTGAGAAGGAGGAGGACTGAGGAGTACTGAGGAGGATGGCTGAGGAGGATGGCTGAGGAGGATGGCTGAGGAGGATGACTGAGGAGGATGACTGAGAGGGAGGAGGAGGAGGACTCAGGAGGAGGACTTAGGAGAAATGAGAAGGAGGACTGAGGAGGAGGAGGAGGAGGAGGAGGAGGAGGACTGAATAGGAGGAGGAGAAGGAGGGGGACTGGGAGAGGACTGAGGAGGAGGACTGATGAGAAGGATGAGGAGGAGGACTGAGAACCGAGGAGGAAGAGGACTGGGGAGGATCAGGAAGACCCAGGAGGAGGACCCAGGAGGAGGAGGAGGAGGAGGACCCAGGAGGAGGAGGAGGACTGAGGAGGACTGAGGAGGAGGATTGACGATGACTGAGAAGGAGGAGGACTGAGGAGTACTGAGGAGGATGGCTGAGGAGGATGGCTGAGGAGGATGACTGAGGAGGATGACTGAGAGGGAGGAGGAGGAGGACTCAGGAGGAGGACTTAGGAGAAATGAGAAGGAGGACTGAGGAGGAACCTACCTTGGGTACCTTGGGTTCGTTTCGGGCTAGCACGCCCAGGCCAAGACATCTTGCGTCTCCACCACCGGTGTCTCCGTTATCATGTCTTGCTCACAGCCCATTCCAAGATTGAATTGCCATTTGCCCCTGTATATCCAGGGGTAGGAGGGGTGTCGGGGACGGTATGGAGAAAGCGATCAAGTGCTGCCTTGAATTTTGGCAAGGTTGGGATAGACTTGATGTCGTGAGGCACAACGTTATACAAAGCAGAGGCCACTGAAGGGAAAGAATGGAACCTCATGGTGTTGATGCTTTTGTATTTTGATCCGCCAAGAGGACGAAGACATGTAACTCCTCTTCTTTGAGAGTGTTGGAAAGAAATGTTTACACTGTTGGGAATCTCACCGTAGTAAATTTTCCAGACAAGGATGATCATGTACCTCTCGCGGCGGCGCTGTAGGGAGTAGAGATCAAGCTGCTTCAGGCGCTCCCAGTAGCTAAGATGCTTGTATCCTGCTATTTTCGCAGTGAATGAGCGTTGGATCGACTCAATCATGATTATGTCACACTGCAGGTGAGGCGACCAGAGAGCACAACAATACTCGGTAATAGAGCGGACGTATGTCTTGAAGAGCATCATCATCGTGTCTTTGTCTCTGGTAGAGAAAGTTCTCAGTACCCATCCAGCTTTGCTCGCTGCCTCAGAGGACTTTCTTGTGATGTGTTGACGCCAGGAGAGATCACTGTCAACATACACACCGAGATCTTTCACGACATCATCAGAAGATATCGATGCACCAGATGGTAAAATGTAGGGTTTCTTTAGCTCAGGGTTCTTACCATGCTGGAGAAGTTGGAACTTACTTTCGTTTAGCTCCATGTTGTTTGCTACTGCCCATCGCACTACTGCACAGAGATCTTCCTGGAGACATTTGCAGTCGGACGGGGAGCTGATGTTTTTGTGGAGCTTGGAGTCATCAGCAAACACTTTTACTTTGCAATGTTTTACAACTAGGAACAGGTCGTTGATATACAAAATAAATAGCAGTGGGCCTAACACAGTGCCCTGTGGTACCCCACTTAGCACCATTATGACGAGAGATTCAATACCATCGACAACGACATGTTGGGTTCTTCCACTGAGGAAGCTTTCCAGCCAGCGGTGGGCGTTGCCCTTGATACCGTACATATGGAGCTTCTTCAATAGTATAGCGTGATCTACCTTATCGAAGGCTTTGCTGAAATCAAGATACAGAATATCAGCATTTTCGTCACCATCTAAGTCATCCATGATGTCTTGGACGTGGTGAAGAAGTTGAGTAAGACAGCTTCTTCCAGCTTGAAAGCCGTGTTGATCGTGGTTGATGATGTCTTGAGCTACAATGTAGTCAACCAGCTTAGCGCGGACGACCCTCTCGAACATCTTTATGAGGTTGGATGTTAGAGATACCGGTCGATAGTTGGCAGCAATCGACCTTTTCCCCTTTTTAAAAAGGGGGATAATACTCTGGTTCTTGAATTTTGTAGCTATTTCACCAGAGCTTAGCGAAGCTTTCCAAAGCTTGGTTATCACAGGAGCTAGGACAATTCCACATTCCTTGAGGATTAGGACTGGGAACTTGTCAGGTCCGACTGCTGAGAAACGATTCATCGCTTTGATGGCGTCAAGGATATCTTGCTCATTAAAGTCGATGTCTGTGATAGAATGAGGTTGCTCAATGACCTTGGACGTCCGGACTTCGGCTAGATTTGCCTTTTTGGGGTCACTGAAAGCACTCGCATATTGATCCTGTAAGATATTACCCATAGTGGCTGGATCAGACTGGAGCTTGTCATCACTATCCAATAGGGGTCCGACAGATGCAGCAGGGGTTTTAAACCTCTTTGCAAAGGTATAAAACGCCTTAGGATTAGTCTTGATCTTACTAAGAGCAACAAGTTCTTCTCTGGCTCGCTGCTGTTTAATGGAGGAGGAGGAGGAGGAGGAGGAGGAGGAGGAGGATCAGGAGGACTGAATAGGAGGAGGAGAAGGAGGGGGACTGGGAGAGGACTGAGGAGGAGGAGGACTGATGAGAAGGATGAGGAGGAGGACTGAGGACCGAGGAGGAAGAGGACTGGGGAGGATCAGGAAGACCCAGGAGGAGGACCCAGGAGGAGGACCCAGGAGGAGGACCCAGGAGGAGGAGGAGGACTCAGGAGGAGGAGGAGGACTCAGGAGGACTGAGGAGGAGGACTCAGGAGGACTGAGGAGGAGGACTGACGATGACTGAGAAGGAGGAGGACTGAGGAGTACTGAGGAGGATGGCTGAGGAGGATGGCTGAGGAGGATGGCTGAGGAGGATGACTGAGGAGGATGACTGAGAGGGAAGAGGAGGAGGACTCAGGAGGAGAACCGAGGAGGACTGGGGAGGATCAGGAAGACCCAGGAGGAGGACCCAGGAGGAGGAGGAGGAGGAGGACCCAGGAGGAGGAGGAGGACTGAGGAGGACTGAGGAGGAGGACTGACGATGACTGAGAAGGAGGAGGACTGAGGAGTACTGAGGAGGATGGCTGAGGAGGATGGCTGAGGAGGATGACTGAGGAGGATGACTGAGAGGGAGGAGGAGGAGGACTCAGGAGGAGGACTTAGGAGAAATGAGAAGGAGGACTGAGGAGGAGGAGGAGGAGGACTGAATAGGAGGAGAAGAAGGAGGGGGACTGGGAGAGGACTGAGGAGGAGGATGACTGATGAGAAGGATGAGGAGGAGGACCGAGGAGGAAGAGGAGGAGGATGAAGAGGAGGAGGAGGACCCAGGAGGAGGAGGACTGAGGAGGAGGACTGAGGAGGATGACTGAGAGGGAAGAGGAGGAGGAGGAGGAGGACTCAGGAGGAGGAGGAGGAGGACTGAGGAGGACTGAGAAGGAGGAGGACTGAATAGGAGGAGGAGGAGGGGGACTGGGGGAGGACTGAGGAGGAGGATGGAGGACTGAGGAGAAGGATGAGGAGGAGGACTGAGGAGGGCTGAGGAGGAAGAGGAGGAGGAGGACCCAGGAGGAGGACCCAGGAGGAGGACTCAGGAAGAGGAGGAGGATTGGGGAGGAGGAGGAGTGTTGAGGACTGATGAGGAGGACTGAGGACGAGGAGGAGGAGTAGGAGGACTGAGGAGGGGAGGAGGAAGAGGACTGAGGAAGATCAGGAAGACCCAGGAGGAGGCCGAGGAGGAGGAAGAGTAGGAGGAGGAAGCATCTAAATGTTATTTCCATTTTTGTCCGTTTTTGTCCATTTTTGTCCGCTCTATTTTTTGTCCGTTTTGAAAATATAGGGTACCGAACGGACAAAAAACATGATCCCCCTATAACAGCAAAAATTGAACATTTTATTTAGCAATTTAGGTGTCCATTAATGTCCGCTAATGTCCGTACATGTCCGTCTATGTCCGCCTATGTCCGTCTATGTCCGCCTATGTCCGCCTATGTCCGCCTATGTCCGCCTATGTCCTGTCCTTTTTGGATTCTATGAGACAAGCGGACATAGACGGACGTGACACCCCCCCCTTTATTTCAGTAATTACAGCTAATTTATGGGATAATTTTGTAAAGTTTAGTAATACTGCATGCTTGTACACACAAATCTTAACGGAGAAGTGTTATGAATATGGCAACCAGTGTAGGAGAAGGTTCAAGGAAAAAAGGAAATCAAATCAACTGTATCGTGATATGATTGAAACCGTTTAAAGTCTGATCCGCGATATCAAAACATTTGTTCCTAAACTTTAACGTGATGTATTGCGGATAAACATGTTTCGAAATAAATTGATAAATTAATAATTTCCATATCAGCACGCTTCAGACTGTTAAAATCCCGTCAATTTATTCAAATCAACAACACAATTTGTTTAAATGAGATTTAAAATATAATAAACGCACCTAAATCCCGTCCCCAAATATCGAGCACATCAGCTCCAATAAGGTTACACGGCATTTTAACCGTCATGTCCACGTTGATGGACAGTTTGGAGGTCTTATCATGATCTACTTTGTACTTGTACTCCATATCTGTGGATATAACCAGTAAAACCGAGTGATTTGGGAGGGAAGATTAAATCTTGACATCCAGAGTCTTAATAATATAATATGATATTTATAATTTGTATGTTTAGTTGGTTCACGTATAGTACCCGCTATAGTACCCGCTAATCATTAAAACCAGTATTAACCTGTATTTAGTTTGAAGCGATGAAAATGATTGCATTTTAAATGCTTGATACTGTACGTCAATTATTTAAGAAGCTTAAACGGCAGTATTCCGAACGGAATAAGTGTTATTTTGTGATATTTATGATATTCTCATGTTCTGTATATGTCTAGACATGATCCCGCTAGCGTCGTTAAAAAAAGCTAATGATCATAACACGTCAGTTACAGGAGGTTATAATTTACGAACCTAACTACGATAAAATAATCTTATATTTAAGATGCATATTACAAATAACTGTAATCAAGCTGTGTAAGGTAATTCAAAAGTTACTTGGTCGGAGGAAATCGTTTATCTCGGAGTACAGTAAGAACCCTATCCCGATCCAACAAATCAACGTAACGACACCACCAAACGAATTTGTAGTTACATAGCTGTCTTCTACCTGTATATTAACAAGTGACAGAATTGTCTTATAACTGTATATTAATTAACGTGTTTCACGACAAGACGGTTTGAAAACCAGTAATTTGTGATTGATGACATTTTTATTAAGTTGTAGGAAGGTGAGAAGGGTATAAAATCCCTCATTTCATTTCAATGCGCCCCAAAATAATTGTTTCAGGGCTTCCAGGCTACTTCATGTTTTACAATTTGACAGGCAGGTAGATCTTCATAAAAATTCTTTCGGAATCAAGAAAAAGCCCATCTCAAAATTTTGGCTCGCTTTTCAGTACGCACGATTTAAAACCGCTCGTGCATTAAAATTACATATAAGCGCTGACCTTTGACCAGCAATAAATTCGGCTAGAAAATATTTTTCGGTGGGACCAAAAGCAGCTGATAGAAACAACTAAAAAGTCGATTTCCAGAGAATTTTCATCAAGTCCTGATAGTAACTCACCTTTGGGAAGGCGTCTACTTGTTTGATAAGATCTTGCAGCTGTACTTTTTTATCTCCGGTGCCGCGTACAATACGTCTTAACATCTTCTAATAATTACAATTATCTACTTTTTAAGTTCTTATTATTGTATCAACTAGCAATATTAACATTTAACACGTTGTTGAGTTATTTGAATTTATACACTTATGTCCAAACAACTTTCATCAAAATTTAATACTGTTGTGTCAAATAATAGGCTCATGTACTGTCAAATGAATTATCAGCAACGATGCTGATAAATCAATATAAAGCAGAAAAGTTAGTGGCACTGGTATGGATATTATATATGATTTGAAATAAAACGAAAATAAATCAATACAATAATATACAATATAAGAGAACATAGTGCACTCTTTTTGAATTAAGTGCATTTGATGGGCCACATATCATACATTATTTGATTTTTAAGAGGTCAGAAATTAACAAATAAATAACCAACCATTTGCCAAGGAGGGATAATTTAATCAATTATAGATAATAGATTTAACTGATCAATCTTCATTGTATTGTCTGGATGCATAATGATCAGGGGGAATCAGTGACATCTTTACCCTCAATTTTAAAGCCCCGCAACAAATTACAGCAGTGTACATTGTACATTGTACAGTGTAGAATCAAAACAAGGGATCTGATAGACTTATTCCTATTATTGAGGTGGTGGAGGAATTAGTATCGCAGTTCTCAATTGCTTAAATGGCAACCCTTCTGAGAAAGCCTATTGCAGTACCCAAGTATACTAGTGGTCCAATGTTATATAAATATATCTAGTTTTAATCAGCTGTTCCTAGCGAAAGTTTGTTTTGAACTTTATGCTCATAGCTTTACAATACAGCCTACGCATATCATTATCAATTAAATGTATACTATAATTATCAATCCTAATTGTGAATGAAAACCGTCCGAGATAAAAGACTATTGAAAATCCAATACTGATAAAAATATCAATGCCATGTTAAATGATAAAAATAATATCAATGCATTAAAGCACAATATCCCAGCCGAAAATGTATTGTATGGAGATAAAATGGTTTCTTACAAGTCATTAACAGTATCGCGAATCGTACGAACAGCAAGTAATTCATCACGCTCATTAGATGATGGACAACTGTTATCTTTAAAAACTAATTCATTATAAAGCAGTCTTCTTGCCACAAACTTAATAAATTCATGTGCAGTAAAACCAGAAATATTTCAAGTCAAGTATTTAGAAGAGCAAGGTTCGCTGTCATCGATAAGCACTCTAACGGGAGAAGGTTTGTTGGTGAGGGTGACTGTAGGAGAAACACCATGTTTCTTCTTCCTCTTCTTCTCCTTACCCTTACCCTTAACAGGAGAAGGAGACCTAGAGTAGCTGGGAGAGTTGTTTCTGATCGGAGAACAAGGGAAGCAGGGCGAGTTGAGGTGCTTGATTGGAGAGGCACGAGGATGGCTGGCTGGAGAGTTGTATCTGAGGTTAGGTGAGGAGGGTTCAGGAGAACAGGATCCCCCTCTGCTGACAGGAGATCTGGGAGGGGTGGGAGTAGGAGGGATATCTTCCAGGTCTATGTAGACGGGAGTTACGGAACAGTTTTGAGATGGTTCATCCAGCTCGTCCACCACGATGGGATCGTCTTCTGTTGAGCTGGTGTTGGTGATTTTGAGAAGTTTGGGTGATGATCTGTTGATTTCTGAGTCACTGCTGTCGGTTGTGATGTTCACATCCAGTTCTCTTTCTTCGATGAACTCTATGGAGGAACTCTCGCTGCGGGTTCTGGTGACGGTCTCGTCGTCCCATCTTGTGTTAGAAATGGTGTCACCAGCTGAGGATCCGGAGGTCTCCCCGATGTATCTTACAGGTGACATATCCCATCTGCTTACAGAACTTACATCATCGTAATGAACTTTCTTTAGGTAAGTTTTCCAGTCGTATGGACTGGTAGCAAACATGTACAGTTCATGACAGAAATGATCCGTTTTGTCGAAGAGAAATGGTTTCATTTCATGCTTGAACTCATCGGAGTTGATGTGGTGATGGTCTAGAAGCTTCCACAGAATTTCCAGAATAAAGAACACGTGCTCAGTGTTATTGTAAAGCAACAATTCAAGTTCATTTCTCATCCAAGGGAAGAGCCTGTGTTTTGCTCCTTCATAGTGTTTATAGAATTCTGGTGTCGCTTTCCGTGTTTTTTGGTCAGTGGAGCAAGCCTTCGCAAAAAGGTTATTAGCGTAAACTCTCTGCCGCGCCTCCTTTATTCTGACGTTCTCTTCCTGCGGAATAGGACTGGCATTTCGTCTCCGCTTCCGTCGACTGTCCTGGTTCTCAGGTATTTCGATCGGAACTACACTTGAACTTGAACCATTATTTGAATTGCTATTTGAACCATTATTAGAACCATTATTTGAACCATTATTTGAATTACTATTTGAGTTACTATTTGAGTTACTATTTGAGTTGCTATTTGAGTTACTATTTGAGTTATTACGAGCCGTAGTAGCTCTGTTAGTTGTCCGGTATCTGACAGTGTTACGGAAATTATTCCTAACAACCGGAGGTATTATCGCTGCTTCATCCTTCTTTATATGTGTTTCTTTGTACTCTGTTATAGATTTAACATCGTGTATCAAAACACTGAACACCTTCTTACACAAGGGACAAGTCTGAGAAATCTCAGACCACTGAAGAATACAGTAGTAGCAGAACGCATGGAAACAGTCATTTAAAAAGGACCTATTATTAAAGGCACCCAAACAAATGGAACAACTGTCCTTGTCCGAGGAGCTTGAGGAAGTAACCACTTCAAGTGAATCCTCATCAGAATCTACAATTGTAACCACCTCATGTTCAGCCTTGTTATTGAGGGAGAGAGTTGAGCTAGCTCTCTTCAGGACTTTACTGAGGTTGAGTGGGGGAGAGTTGTCATTTAGTGGGGTGCTGGAAACTTCTCTTACATCGTCTGACATTAACCTTTCTAGGGAGACACGTTTAGTTATGTGTCACTCGAAATTATATAGTTTACGATTCAGGATATTGTGAGTGACAAGTTATATTTAAAGTCGAATTAATTAATTGATTAATTAATCATACGTCTCAAATTGTAGGATATGTTCTAGATAGATAATCTTTTAAACTACATTTCCAGGTGCAATAAAACATCGTGATACTAAAACTACATGATAACGTATTATAACAGTGTCGAATAACAGCTACATTCTACAGTAATAACCCGTATCAAACATCATGTACTCCGTATAAAACAAGAGATCATCTGCTTTATCAAAGCCAATCGGTATAGTAATTATGCTAGTTAATAAGTTATATATAAAAGCAATATTTTGTAAAATTTCTATAAAAGTTAGTTTTTCGTTTAAAAAATCTGAAAACGAGGTATAGCAGAAAATTGTTTCCCATAAAAAAATTAAAAATTCTCAAATGTACATGTGTTTTAAAAATCATACATATTCTCGATACTATAAAACGATATGAACACCAATAAAACGAACTGATCTGAAACATATTTAATAACTTAAATTATAGTCTACACAAACATTTACCACTATTATAATTTAAATCTCATCGCAGGACTATAATATGTTATATAGCTATGTAACGGTAGTTTACTTCCAGCTAAAAATAATGGATATCTTCGCTTTACTTCTTCAGCATTTGAATCAGCCTGAAATAAAGCCACCGTCAAGAATTTTATTTCACAAAATATGATTACAAATAAATGTCGCAAAGGTAAACATTCAATCAGAATTTGAGCGACATCTCCCGGCCCTCCACCCACCACTGTCCACCCACCACCCTCCACCCTCCACCCTCCTCCCTCCACCCTCCATCCTCCACCCTCCACCCTCCACCCTCCACCCTCCACCCTCCACCCTCCACCCTCCACCCTCCACCCTCCACCCTCCACCCTCCACCCTCCACCCTCCACCCTCCACCCTCCACCCTCCACCCTTCACCCACTCACCTCAAACCAGTCCTAGCAAGTTGAGCACTAGTAGAGTACCCTCTCACAGCTCCACCGAGGTGAGAGGCAGGGAAACTAGCTGTAGAGTAAGTTCTTTGTCCGCCGACACTTGTTACACCTGCAAACATTTGGGTCATTTGTACTTCATTTGTACTTCAATTGCTATAGTAGTAGCGATGATCAGTTAAATCATTTGCTAGCACATAATATTAATTTACTCGGTAAAATGTTTACTTCATTAGTAAAATATAACCATAATGATAAAAAAGTATTTTAGTACAACACCAGCCTATCCGAATATCCAAACATTTTAAAATTCAGTACGAGACAATTAGAGTTCGTTTTGTGTAATTCACACTCCTTTACTTCAGCAGAACCTAACATCTTCGCAGTTCAATCTTCCATAATAATGTTAACTCTATTGAGATCAATACAAACATAAATGGAAAATCAGGTTTACCTTATTCTAGTCAGACATTGCATAATATTCTAGATATATACCCACTAAAAGCAAGTACTATAATATGTAATATAATATAATTTAAAGATCATGTTCTCAGTATTCCTTTATTTCTCAATTCTAATTTCTTTCCATGCCCTAAAATTAGATTAACTGTTTTAAGAGTTCTAATTAGTAAATAGTACTTCAGAGTTTGTTTTTTCTATTCACACATCACATTAAATTTTAGGGAATTTCGGACGTCAGCCATGTACTTACCGTGCATTCTTTTGGCACTGGTTACAGTGTTCCTCATCAGGAGAGCAACAGTCATAGGTCCAACACCACCGGGAACCGGTGTTATAGCACCTGCCACCTGGGGAATTTAACTTAAAAATCTTATAATAAAATTTTATAACATACATTAATATTATATATGTGAAATGGTTATTAGTCTCATCACTTGAAATGCACGTTGGAGTGTAATACCATTGTTTAATGTCAAAAATCCCGATATCCGGATATATAATATATACTAATGTTATTTGGACATTATCTTTATCATCTTTATGAATGGTGTCATTAAATTCGCCAAAATGATGACTTAAAACTTAACAACACCACTGACGACATAACAGAGAGGATCAAATCTGCAGGTGCTCATCATTCCCTGATAACTGCACACTTTTAAAATTTGAATTAAAGTACTTTATATTATTTCTCCTGTTTTTTAGGTTATATATAATATTTGTACTTTGTCTAGGTTATATCTTTAGGTTATTATGGAAATACGCATCTTGCAGCTGTTGCATATTAGAGGCGGCAAATTATTGCTGCAGTGAAATAATGGTGTAAAAATTACCGAACGATTATATTATGACCATTGACCAATGATGTATCTTTAAGGTGAAATTTAACGCAAAGAATTGGATATTTCCCCAAAAGATGAACATATGAATTATTAGATTGGATGAAAACTTTTAGCACGTGCTGTAAAATTTTTAGCACGTGCTGTAAAACTCTTAGCACGTGCTGTAAAACAGTTTTCAGGGACCACCTGTCCCTCACAAATATTAGAATAGATGAGTTAAGTATAGTTAACTATAGTTAAGTTAAACAATGCTCTAGTCAATTACCTCCTTTAATTAGTCGGAAACTTTGCTGAAAACTCCCCGACCAGTAACCAGTAATCCACTTTGATCGTTCATTTTAAATATGTGGAGGCAGTCCGGGGGCCGGGAACCGCCCAGTACGCTTTTAATTTATAATAGTTCTTGCAAAGTTTCATTTTGTAGTCTAACTATGCCTTCCTCAGCAATGTGATGTTTTATATTGTCATTCCATGAAATTGGCAAGTATCAATAACCACTCGGAGACATGTCTTTGAGGATTTATCGTTAACATTTTTGACACATTGCCGACTAATTAGGCTAAGTTTACGAGATTTCGCAATATGGCCTCACTGAAATTCACTTTGAGTCCAATTTATAAATCATCGTAGTCCTGATCTCTTAAAATAAGATTTATGGCACCTTTTAAGTGATTTGCAAGGATTTCTCTATTGAACAGTTCAATCATCGATTGCATTATTGTTTTTGTTTTTACGGTTTGGTAATGCTTGAGCCTTAAACTCTAACTATATCCTTTGCAAAAGCTTGGTTAAGCTAAACTTTCTGACATCCGCCCGCGCCCCGAACACCATATTGGGGCCAAACTGTAAGAAATTTTCCGAAAGGGTTCTGTAATATTATTAATATAATATTTATTGACTCAACTAATTTTCAGCGATGTTGATATTCTGGAAGCTAGTTACATTGGAGGACAAGGAACTGTTCAGCAAAGGTTCAACTTCAAACAGCGCGAGCGTGACGAGCTTTCCCAACACCACTTATCATGCAACCTCCACTGATCAGATAGTAAACTACTCCCTAGGCAGTGTCTTGGTCATGTGCTTCCTTATCTCTACCATCCTGAATCCTGTCCTCACATACCACCATTATTCCACCCGTAAAACTGGAGTTTGCATCTTCCTCTTTTCTTGCCTCTCCGTATCTGATCTCCTCACAGACCTCTTCGCGCCGCTTGTCTACACTCACTACATGTTCCGTACGGGCATTTACTCAGGCTCTCTTTTTAGTATTGAGTTTGCCAGAGTGTTTGCTTGCACGGTGGGTTGTTTCTCTCAGTGTGGAACAACACTTATCGCAGCTACTCGACTCATCAAGGTAACCGCACCCTTCGTCAGGATCAGGAAACGAACTGTAGTGGCTTACTTCACTGCCTACACAACAGTCATGACCACCAACAATCTTGGAATTCTACTGTTGAAGCAGGTGGACATATCCCAGCGAGCTCTTTATTTCACTTTCACTAACATCTGCATCTGGCTGAACGTTGCTCACTGTTTGGTTGGGATTGTCTTGTCACTTGCAACATTCATTTACCTTTATTTGGTAAAGCCAGTCGGTAAAACGGAGAACAGGGTGAAGAACAAGAGAGTATGTGTAACAATACTACTCATGAACATACCCTACGTTATCTCCATATTCTTTGTTCTTCTTGTTTACATTTCATCCTGGCACGTGAGTATACATGACATTATATTTGGGTTTGTGCCAATGTTAACGTCGGCGATAAATCCAGTTGTGTTGATCGTTAGAAACAGTGGGATAAGACAGACTGTGGTGTCTCTGATGACTGTGTTAATAGACAGACAATACAATGAGATAATACGACAAAGAACTGCAGTACAAGATATATTGTGAGTGATGCTTCGTTAAAACTCTCATAAAATTATGCACATTATCATCGAGCAAGGAATGTGTAAGATATGAGTAGATCGTTTTTGAGCGATTCTTTTTTATTCTTCAATTATAGAGTTATAGCATAAGATTAGCTGCCTGATGCTTCCCCAGAATATTAATTGTAAAATGAGCAATCAGAAATTTATTTTTATTTTGAAATTAAAGCATCATATTCGCTGCCAGTTGCTTCTTCAGAATAGTTGTAATTGTAATTCTTAAATCATGTAGTTAATTATATTACCACCAAAATAGAGTATTGAGTGAACTACCCAAATTTAAAGCCAACATTATTCAACTGCTGACCAGATATTTCAAACAAAATATAAACCCCACCTGTTTAGCAACTGGATACTCCACGTCACCCCACAACTTGACCCCCGACTTCTTGGTAGCATCAGGTTCAGGGTTTATACCACAGTCGATCACCACAGCTCCTGGTTTAATCCACTCTCCTTTAACTAGCTCCTTCTTCCCAGCTGCTACCACCACTATATCTGCCTGGTTTATGTGGTATCCTGACAAATACAGAGCCACAGTTATAATATATATATATATGAATGTTAATACCATACCGGTCTTGGGACGACTGACAGCTTAAAAAGTACTTAAAACACTTACAATTACTTTCACAACGCTTTAAAAGGTGATTTACGAATAAAGCAGATAATAAATGTAAACTTACTGAGGTCAGGTGTCCTGGAGTGACAGGTGATTTACGAATAAAGCAGATAATAAATGTAAACTAACTGAGGTCAGGTGTCCTGGAGTGACATGTTGTGACAGTGCCATGTGCCCAGAGCAGCAGGTCGTGCATCGGCGCCCCAACTATCTTACTTCTCCCAACTACACACACATTCTTACCCTTCACATCTACTCCTGCTTCTTCAATTAGCACCATACATCCTGAGAAAAAGTCTTAGTAACGAGCAATATGGCAAATGGACTGTGAAAAATAGGGAAAATATTTTACAATAACTAGACTGACCTTAGTCCTTACGTTTAATAGATTCTAGAGCACTATTATTATAAGCAATCTTAAGACCTGCCTCAAACGAGTTAAGACGATCAGAGAGGTACCTGATGTATTTATGAAATTATTACCGGTAGGGGTACAGGGGGTGAAACACCTTTTGAGATCACCACGAGATAGTCGACCCGCGTTTACATCGGTCAAACCATCCACATCTTTAGAAGGAGAGAGTACGTTAGTACAGAGAGTCTCGTCTATACCAGTATTGCAATCGAGTGGTACCTGGTGGTAATTTGGTGGTAATATAGTGGTTATCTAGTGGTAATCTAGTGGTAATCTAGCAGTAATCTAGTGATACCTGGTGGTAATCTAGTGGTAGTTGAGTGTGATAAAAAATAACTCAAAAAAGCCCCAAATGAGACAACCTTCAGATGAACAGACACAATCTCACAAATAACAAGAAACCTGTAGAATGATGCCGTGAACTGTAGGATCCTGGTTGAGTCTCTCAATATTATCAATGAGTTCCTGTTGGGTGGTGGTAGGGGGCAGCTTCAGGTGAACACCGTGTATTCCAATCTCCGCGCAAGCTTTAACTTTAGCTCCTATATAGACGTTACTGTCGGGCCTGTCACCTACCTGTTACAAGAGAATGATCTGTTTATATTACAAAAACTAAGGTGGGAATAGTGGGAATACCTAAATTATGTGCGAAATTTTTAAATCTCAGACAATGGGCTTCCTAAATCTTATTCCCAAATCTAAATATTTATGTTCTGCTGTGTTGTACCTGGACGACTGTTAGTCCAGGTGTAAATTCTGGCTGCTCCTTCCTGATTTCCAGAATATCCGCTTTCAGACCTTGTCTCAATTTCTTGGCTACTGCCGTTCCTTTAATAACTGTAGCCATCACTGAGAATTGTTAATTTAAAACTTTAATTTTATCGTGGCTGTGTGATCTCAAAGGTGATGTCACTGATGAAATTTCTTTAATATCACTAGAAAAATGTAAAGAACGATCAACATGTGTGGTTCAAAATTTTACTTGGAAGCAAAATAGACGATGATTGTTAAAATAATAAATTAAGAGTAGTTCAAAATAGTTTGAGTCATCAAATAATAACATACTCGCAGAAAAATGCCTTCAAACTTAAATACTCTGTTCCCAAATATTTAAAAGAGCCATCAATCACGATGACAAATCTAGTCATCAATTATGATCGATAAAAATGCATTTCTGGGATTTCTTAATCTCTGCCTTGGCCAAAGAGCGTAGTGCCAATATTTCATTCTCTCTCAAGAAGTTAACTCTATCGCTGCAACCGTAACAGTTGTGCTTTCATCCTCAAACACTTGTGGCTCCATCTCATACTCCGTAAGACCGTCTTTGTTTTCTTTACTGATTTTATCAAAACTCTCCATTATTTCCTCCAGTTTCTTTTTTTTCTCTTCCCTTGCTTTCCTCTTTATCCGATCCCTGGCCTCTTTCAGTAATCTCTCATTGTCCTGTTTAGCTTTTTCTTTCCTTTGGCTTTTCCTTCTTCTAAACCCTGTCAAGTATTCGGTGCGATCTTTATCATCAAATTTAAGCTCCACTTTCGTTTCTCTGTTCTTCTTCATTTTCCTTTTCTTGTTAGGCGGGTTCATTATGTTTTCCTCCCCGTCCATTTTACAAACTGCTACAACTGAGGTTGGTCATGTTAATTATTGATATATCGGTAAGTAAACAGTCCTGGCGACTGGCAATATCGCAAATTAAGTACTAGAAATTACTGTTTCTCTAAATACCTACAGAGATGGCTGAACATTTAGCTACGGAGAACATTTGAGCTACTAATTTCTACCGGATAGAGCTTAATATTATATATATACAATATACAATATAATACCACCGTTCAAGAATCAAGATATTGGTAAATTGGTAAATTAACCATTTAATCTTAGGATCATATATAAGGATTCAGTTAAACAAAATTATGAGTCCATACTTAATTTCCAAAAATCATATAAAATATACATATCGTAAACGATAGTGTTTATCAAATAATGAGGATCACTAGCTAAGTAACGGGCAACACCTTTCACTACTAAATTATCATCAAACTGAGGGACAGTCATTACATTATTCTAGTCTCGATTTGTATGGTTGCTGGTTAGAGATAATAATATGAGATCCAATATACAGAGGGTTGGTCACGGAGTGCAAGTGAGCAGAAAATGTCCGACAAACAGTGTTCTAAAGGTCCTTTTAACTCCTAAGGTGATACTCCAAGGGACATACAATAAATTAAGAGTGCCAAAATACAAAACAGTATAACGTGTAAGCTTAAACTAACGAACAACTTCTCAGTCCTCCTGTCCCTTTTATGTTATTGTTTGAGAGTGTCTTAAGTTTCATGTCGCAGAGTTAACTCAGTTCAAACATCACGTTCCGCACAAGTCTATCTGTACAAATAGTCTGCGTCAATGTTTGCAGCGATTTCTACCTCCCACCGATCTCCGTTATTCAATAGTTTCTCTTTGTTGTAAAGGAGCTCTTCGTGTGTTCTCGTGGCGTACTCAAAGTTTGGGCCCTGTAAAATGTAATGTGTAAAAGTGCACGAAAATAAGCAACAAGAGGACAGGATGAAAACCAGTACTACTTATACTGTTCACTTCACAGAAAAAGAAACAATTCCTAAGACAAACCTCCACAATAGCATCAACAGGACATGCTTCCTGACAAAAGCCACAGAAAATGCACTTGGTCATGTCAATGTCGTAGCGAGTAGTACGACGACTCCCATCTTCTCTCTCTTCCGCTTCGATTGTGATTGCTTGTGCTGGACAGATAGCTTCACACAGTTTGCAGGCAATGCATCTCTCCTAAAAATTGACGATTGTAATTTATAATCTTGAAATGGATTTTATGCATGAAAATCGATCCAATTGACTCATTTAAATACAACTAAACAAGACCTTACCTCTCCATTAGGGTATCGTCTGAGGGCGTGTTCTCCTCTAAATCGGGGGCTAAGTGGACCCTTCTCCCACGGGTACGATATCGTTACAGGCTCACGGAAAAAGTAACTGAATAGAACTGCAGTACCTGTAACAAAGTTCATGTAAATAGTTGATTAGTTTTAAATTTATTGAAAATATTGTCATCAATCAGTACTAGATGATAACAGTACTTACAGAATCATTAATTAAACACCATTATCAACACTGCACCATTATCAATATTCAACATGCTTCTTGCTTAACATTGTCAGAAAAACTGTTAAAATCTCAGACCTCTCATCATTTCCAATCCAAAAATGGTAGTAAAGTTCTGCTCTGAAACATGAGCAAGTGTCTTAGCTTCCTCTGGTACTTCAGAATCGTGGTAGTTTGCTGGATCTGAGTTATATGACCTTTGTTATAAAAAATACAGGTTTAAAGTGAGTGTAACATAGCATTTTTTTATTTTAAAGTAAAACGTAATGAATCAAGTTCGGGATTTTCAGTTATTTACAACTTTTTACTATCAAAAATACTCACAATAGTTTCCCATGGCTCTTTTTGACAGATTCGTTCCTGAAGAAAAGGTATGAAAAATAACAAAGAGAATTGTTATGTTATTTTCGATTCGTTGAATTTTTTAAATTTGATCAGTAGTCGGTACCTAACATATAATAGGTAGTTACTAGTTAGAATATATAAATCAGATTCTTACCTGTAGCAGAAACGAGACATTGCTGATTAACCCTTTGTAGTACACGAAACATCTTTCATCGATATCTATAGGAGATTACAAATTATGTAATTGTCAATTTTCTTAACTACAAGAAAGGTTCAACTGACAGGAAAGGCAAGTTGTCCATTTTAAACCTCATTTGTCATTCATTCGCATTGGTGAAATTTCGAAAAATAGATTGGCTATATATTAGAATGCAGTGAAACCCGCCACCCAACATATAGTGCCACCCAGTATAGATACCTTAAAAAATTCTCGTGTTAAAAAGCACAACTATTTAGAACTACCCAAAGTGGGTTATTCATATAATCCGTAACAGCAAATATGGAAAAAATTGTAAATAGTCACTATTACAAACAAGTCCAGGACAGATAATTCTTGTGTTTTAAGTCGAGGGCCAGATTATCTGTCCATTTAAACGAAAATTTTGTCCTTGCATCTAACAAAATAATGCTCCCAGTTTCCCTTTCAAATAGGAAAAAACTTGGAAACTAAATAAATTATGCTATGACCCATGAGCGATTTAAGCAGTTAGATAAATAGCTTAGTTTAGACACCTCAGGGGGTTTTTCCTCCAGTGCTGGTGGCCCTCTTATACTTTGGATACATTTATAATTGATAAATTTACAGTACACTGTCACTGTAAATTGCAAGATTCAGAATCGCAGGGCCACTTCTCGTCTAATCATCAATCGTTAATCTACATTCTACAGTCTCCAAAACGAAGTACGAAGGTAAATTAACTTTGAGCTTTGTTTTGGCGACTGCTCCATTGATGGGATATTTGTTTTTTAGCGGTGTTGAAGATTGAATCAATAATAAAATTTATATCTCTATCATAATATATGCTAGTGTAAACATATATAATGCAAACAAATAGTAACTTGCTAGATGTGATTGGAGCACATGTTTACGTCAATTATTACTCAAGAAAACAACAAATTTTCAAGAAAACAACAAATTTTTATTTAAATCAATTATAGCAACAATTTGAAAAACTTTAAAGTTATTCTATTACCAAGGAATATACACGGGTATGGTGACTTGGACTATTGAGTTGTTAAGTAGATTAAGATTAGTAAACATGCACTTTCATTGTATTTATAACAACTAGAAATTAGGCTTCACGGTAAAATGGAGAAGCAGGTACAAGAACTCACTCATGGCTAACCAGCAGCTAACAGAACACATTCTGAAGCAACACACCACTCTCAATACCAACAGAGAGGCTGGGAAAGCGGTCAAGATTGCTATTAGCCTGTCAAATGCAAAGAGACATGAATCTCTCAAAAACCAGCTGATGAACGATCTACCACCTTTGATCAGTGAGAAGATCCCACATGCATGTGAAAAAGGTGCATCAAGCTGACTGACCGGACTACCTTATGAGAAGTACGGATTTGTCTTGAACAAGCAAGGGTTTAAAGACGCTATAGCACTGAGATATGCTCTACCCATTGCCAACATAGCCAAGAAATGCATTTGTGGCAAAGATAACACCTACAACCACGTTCTCATTTGCAAGAAAGGAGGCTTTGTCAACAGCAGACAGAACCGACTGAGAGACACCATTGCAAGCATTCTTGAAAAAATCTGTAATGAGGTTGTTGTAGAGCCCACACTCCAGCCATGCACTGGAGAAAGCCTTCGCCCTGGTACCATTCTGGATGATGGGCCCACAGGCTACCATGTTCCTTAAACGAGTGGCAACACTTCTGGCAGCCAAGACCAGCCAGGACAAAAGCCTCATCATGGCAAATCTAAGACGTCGTTTGCGATTTGAGCTACTTAAAACAGTTTTGATTGCAGTGAGAGGACACAGAGGACGGTATTATGAGAAAGCAATACCTGTTGACGAACTGGACCTAAATCTCGCACACACCACCAGCGATGAAGACAGGGGTAATGATGTTGATGATGAAGATGAGGAAGTTGATGATGAAGTTGAGAATGTAGAGGAAGAGGTTTCAGAAGAGTGAGCTGAAAAGAAGACAAGATTCTATTCTAAATTTTTGATTATTATGTTTATTGAAATAAACATATAATATCCATTACTCCAGGAGTGATGACAGGATATAGAAAAAAATGTATAGTACACACCAAAGTAACTTCAGCTTATACATAAATATATTTCTATATGCAACAATAGAGAGTCAGAAACTGTTTAAAAACTTTTTTTCATGTGCCAATTAGCAGTATGAGTTTTTTAAATTATTCAAACAATATACACATAATATAGCAATGACCCTATATAAAATCAAACCTTTAAGAATATACAAAATTCCCTAAGCACTCAAAAATTACCCTTGGCCTTGTGGCTCCAAGTTAAGATCTAGACTGTTTATATTAACAATGTTTTTTCTCGCACCTCTGTCTCCACGGAGAGAAATCACTGTTTAAAAACAGAGTGTTCTCATAAGCTCTGAGATTTCCTCGAGCGTACTAAATCACTCTACAGTCGATCTTCGAGATTGTTCTAAAAGGGCCCCCGACAGTTGAAACCAACTTCAATCGATGTATTTTCGGACGCTGATTCCGAATCACCCCCCATGACATAGGTTTAAAATGCTCCCCTGACGAGATATAAGCGAAAAACTGTCTCGATCACGTGATATGACCGTATAAGGAAGTTAGTCTAATTTCTCGTTAGGGTTAGGGTTTCAGCATATGCTTTTGTTAAGGATTGGGTTAGGGTTAGGGTTAGGATCAGATAAGAGGGTTAGGGTTTCGAATAGTCGTTTAGGACCAGCTAGAGAACGGGTTGAAAAAGTCACGCGACAGTCGAGTGTAGAGTGATTAATTATCATCCAGATTTCCTCGTTAGTTGGTTCCAAATTAATACGCCAATTTAGTTGCTGTAAACCTTTCCAAGAGCAAAAATATGCAAAAAGATCCTTAATGAAATAAAACTTAGTAAAATGAGTATTATGAAACAAAACCACTTGATAGGGTAGCACTCGTGCGCGGCGGGTCATACAACGTATGACAAGATAAATTAGGCTATAAAACAATGTTTCTAATTTTGAGTAAGTTAATTTTGTTAGCTTATCAATCAAATTTGCACAAAGATAGTTTAAAAGCATTAGCCACAAATAATTTGGACCTATGTGCGTAATAATGTTAAAATTTACTAAATTCTTTTAATTTTTAAAATTTGATATTTTTGCGCGCTATCAATTTTTAGTACTTTGATCCAACGTCATTTTATGAACATAATACATCATATATCTCATAAAAATAAAAATTGTTTGATTTATATGATGCAATTATGGTAAAAAGAGTTTAAAGTGTAAGGAAAATTTTATGTGCGCCGCGCATATTTTCGTAAATTAACACCATAGTACAAAAATCGAGCGCTGAAGCAAATTTGGTCAATCTTTACACTTTACCAAGATTTTGATTTGTGTGGCGCGGAGTTCACAAGGGTTAATTTTTAAAACGATTTAAATAAAAATGGAAAGCGGTTCAAGACGAGAGTGATGAAGTGTAATAGTCGGTATTCGGACCTTGTGATTATGGAATGTGGTGCCTATTAATGACTTATCCACGTGGTGCCTAATAATGACTTATCCACGAGAAAGAACTGATTAAGTGATTATTGTTTAAGATACTATTGGATACGTGAGGGAACTCCGAATAGAATTGCTCACCTGATGCGGGTTTTGAATCAGCGGGTAATTACTCCTACCCTTTTTAACTGCAGCAGTGAAATCCGAAGGCCAGGTTACACTAGTATATTATGTGTGTATATAGTTTGAATAATTAAAAAATAAATTGATACGTTTGATTTGAAACGTTTCTGCCAATATTTTAATCGGTGAATATATTGCATTTTTAAAGGTTTTATTTTATATAGGGTCATTGTGATATTATGTAGTTTTTATATTGTGTAAAATTTTACGGACGAAATGATCCCAGGGGAGACTCCCAACCCAACGCCTCGGCGGGTAGTTGATACACTTTGGTCTACTTGCTGTGGGGTGTTTCAGCCACATGGGTTGGGGGTCCCCCCTTTTTTGTGATATTATGTGTATATTGTTTGGATACTTTTTATACCATTCTTTACCAAGAAAATCTTTGGAGTTTTAGTTGCTCTAACTAAAGTTGCTCTAACTAAAGCCCTCGCGCTTGCAGTAGCGCCCTCAAAGAATCATGGTTATGTGAAGAGTTTTAGTATAGTGTTATTGTTACATTTTAAAACTCCCTTTGCCTCTATTCAGTTATTCTTTCGATGTTTTCTTGAATCTTATCATACTTTATCGTGTTGACAGGTGCTGACAGGTAGAATCCTGTAAATGCCTTATGTCTCCCCTACTCCCCCTGCTTGAGCTACTCTGCCTCCTGGTGATGGTTAATGTCTCGATGGCAGGAACAGACACGTCTGAAAGTAGAAGTAATGGTACTCTACCAAACTTGGATATCGATGCTGTGAAAGGACTTATTAGCATACTTGACAACAGCACTTTCATAAGCAATGAAACTTTGGATGGAGATTATACTGTTGTCAAAGTTGAGGACCCTGGATGTCATGATTATGCAAACGGTTCACAATGCTGTGGAAAATTAGGCAAGATACCAGAAATAAAAGAGCATGATGATCATATTTGCCTAAACATGACTTACAAAGATGATGGGACAGACATAAAGTTTTACCTTACATGGAATGGTGATGTGAAAATGAGTGGACACTTATTGGATTTCAAAGAAGATATTTGTGTAACAGTTCCCATTCCTAAAATAGGTCCCCTGGTTGGGATTTGTCTCTTCTTCACCAAGTATTCACGGGTAAATGAAACTCTAAGCAGTTGTGTCAACTTAAAGCTCAAAATCATTACTCTGGGTTTTGATGTGTGCCTAGGATGTTTTGGAGATGCTGGTTCATGTAGTGCTGCGGGATCAGAACATGTTGACTTTTTACTTTATCTCACCATGGTATTGTTCAGTTTGATTTATTAGGCTATTCGGAAACTCTCATGGTTGAACAATTTGAACACTAATTGTAACTGAATCACTCAAATTTGCATGAACTTTTTTTTTCACGGCTTAATGTATTTTGTAAGATTGAAAATTTTATGTAGTTATGTTTTATAATTTATTGCAGCTTTATTTTTACAGATTTTATGATATCTTTTAGTCAATTCATCATATTTGCCATAACAGAAATTGCACGATGTTTTCAAGTTTACCTGAAAAGGTCACTGCATGATCGCTCCATTTTTATGTAGTTATGTTTTATAATTTATTAGATTCTTCTCTTTAGATTCTAAATTGAATAGTTTGAGATTTCCTTTACATTTTATATTTATGCATGTGCCCCACAGGGATGAATTTCTTATTACCATTGATATTATATATACTTTTTTGAGTAAACATTGGCTGGTACCACGGGCCAGTCCCCAACAAAAATAATGTATATCAATTATTTTGAATGATACATAATGTAAATTTTTAAAGATTGAAAAAATATTACTACTGTTATCTTATTATTATAGCAGAAATAGCACGATGTTTTCAAGTTTACCTGAAAAGGTCACTGCGTGACCGCTCTATTTATATCAATTATTTTGAATGATACATAATGTACATTTTTAAAGATTGTAAAAATATTACTACTGTTATCTTATTATTCATTTTATCTCTCCCCTACTGTTAATTTGGATTATAATGCCACAGGTTCATCTTAGTGAGAATTTTATACAGTAAAGGGGGGGGGGAGCCAAGTGGATATTTGTAGATATTTGGATAATGTCATCCACTTTTTTCGTGAATTATCCATTACAATAATCTACAAATATCTACATTTATCTACAAAAAATGTATATCTCAAATATTTGCCCAGAAATTCTACTGAATTTTTGGAGATAAATGTATAAATTTGTAGAATTTGTAGAATTTTCGTGAACTATCCATTGACAATAATCTACAAATATCTACATTTATCTACAAAAAATGTGATCTCAAATATGTGCCCAGAAATTCTACTGAATTTTTGGAGATAAATGTATAAATTTGTAGAATGTCATCCACTTTTTTCGTGGATTATCCATTCTACATTAATCTACAAATATCTACAAATATCCACTTGGCCCCCCGCCCCCCAGTAAATCTACAGACCAATCCTCGATTAAATGGCAAGTACTACTGTCTGGAATGTCCATTTTTGTAGTCAAGAAGACAAGAGGTTGAAATGATCTTTTTTCCGTCTCCTGCACTCAATCTTGATCCTTTCTCCTTTTCGTTCCTTGCTAACTGTAGTTCACTGCAGATGTATCGAGTCTAGCTCCATCAGTTGTATTGGTTCTAACACGAAAATGGAATGTGCTCACTGAGGGGGGGGGGGGGGGGGGGGCGGGGGGATCACAGCGCTAGTGTAATTTTAACACATTAACTAACATGTCTAAGACTTATTACGGAGGGGGTAACACGTGAACAATCCCTAAGTAGGATGACGATTTCGGATTTCAATGTTTTCACTTTGATGACAAGAAAGAAGTAATATTGTAACTTTTGTCAACATGTTTACTCACGTAATAAACATCCCAGAAATGTTCTTGAATATTAGGTAAAAAGATATTGGTAAGAGTAATGCAAGAACATGATAACTAAATAGTAAATAGATATAGTCTATAACAATTACTAGTGTAATCCAGCCTTTGGTGGGGTCCACTGTCGCATATAATAAGGTGCTATAAACTGTAAAAGTATGAATCTACTTGTACTCAGCCAGCCAAAACCCGCATCCACCTGCAACAAAATCATAAAGTGATCAAGATATGTTTGTTAAATAAAATTATGAAACAAGTGAGGATTAAGGAAACACAACCAGACTTTATTAAAGTAACACAGAATGTTGTGTTCTAAAACATGATTCCTATGACCTTGTGCAGAGTAATTATGGAAACAAGTTTTAAACTTTAAATGAATACATTTTACAATCTATCTCTATTCTAGTTATGGACGACGGGCCTCCTGGTTTCGAATCTGCTGGTGCTGCAGACCCTCAGAACTTTATGATGAACCAGGATTTTCCTCCACGCAAGCAAGATAACCAGAGTTTTGGGAACTTTCCAGACAATCAAAGCTTTGGAAGACCCAGCAATTTCGAGGGTGATGGTCCTCCTCGTGAAAGTGGAACACAATCAGACCATGGACGTTCACGTTCTCCTCCAAAGATAGAGCAATCACCTCATCGAATGGGCAGATCTTTTGGAGGGAGACCAATGATGAACCGAGGGCCACCACCTGGTACATTCCACCCTCCTGGGATTGGACCTCCAGGGATGGGTCCTCCAGGTCTTGATGGTCCTGCAGATGATTTAGCTCCTCCAGGAATGGAACGTGAGCGACCAGGATCAGGAGACCTTGGACCCCCAGGGTTAGAACGAACAGGAGGGGGTGCTCATGCGGGTGGTGATGACCATGAACATGATGATGAGTTTGGTTCACATGCTCACAACGATGAGCCTGATTGGGACCATCGTGAACGAGGTCGTAGAGACTTTGACAGAAGAGGAGGCCCTGCAAATTTCAGCCCAAGATGGAGAGGTCCTGGTCCCATGAATAGGGGAGGTTATCAAAGAGGAGGAGGATTTAGAGGAGGTTATAATAACAGGGGTTCACCTGATTTCAACCGACGTGGTGGACCTGGTCCCAGAGGTGGATTCAGGGGTCCACCCCCTGGAATGTTTGGTGGCCCTCCTCCTAGATGGGATGGTCCTGGAGGTTATCCTGTAAGTTTTTATTTGTTATGCATGTTTCCTAGTCTTCAGACCCAAATATTATCTTCCTTACAGATCTCAAAATATTTGAAATTCTTAACTATCAATGTCTACATCAAAATATTGTATCGTTGCTGTAAAACCAAAACTGGGTATATAATATGACAGTACATGTTTGTTTGTTTGGGGACCAGCTTTTGGTACACTGGTTAATGTTTACTATAATATTGAAATATTACATTAGAATTAGATAAATAAATAGAAAGATAGAACATACCACTTTATCCAAAAATTGAAACACTGTACCGTAGCACACAACACAAAAGTTAAACTACTGGCAAAGTGTCCTCAGAAAAATAAAAACCCTAAATATACCTAGCCTTGGCCTTGGTGAGACCTGCTTCGCGATTGCTATTCAGCGATGTGTGCTCCACAAGTCATCACATACCTGAGTTACAATCACGGTTGCAGTTTATTAACTCACAATTAAAAGTTCCTCGTTATTAGCCGTAATCAACAAATACACGCAACAGCCATAAATAAGAGCCATACACACATTTAAATCAAAGTAATTATGTAGATATCAAAAACACCGAATGTTACACCTTAACCTTATCTACACTGAAAATCTTGCCGTCTCTAATATAATGATACTTTTTTGGCTCATCAGTGATCATTTCCTTTACTTTGACAACAAGTTTCTGATGAGCTGCTCTCTCCTCCTTGCTTCTGTCAGGTGTGATGTACCATGTGTGGTACGCTGTACATTTAGATTTCTTCAGATTTCTTGCTCGAGCAAGAACCATTTTTACTGATTCCGCGCAAGCCAATGTCACTTTTATTGGTCTCGGTTTACCACTGCCTGAAGTTGTTTTAGTCCCGATAGAATTTGCTGCCACAACTTTAGGATCACACCCTGAGGATTCCCAAATCAATTCGATCACTTCTTCTGCCACTAAGTGTGGATCCGGGGAATAAATCTCCGGTACACCGTAGATAATGAAATTCTTACTACGGATGTCGTCTTCAACTACGGTTTTCACAGCTGTTTTTATACTGTTGATCGACGGAGTACTTGTAGTTGTCTCGCAGTTCTTCTTTACGATATCGCTCCACGCTGTCTTCATCTCGGTATGAACAGTTGTTTTAAAAGAGTCGAGTTGCTCCTGTTGCTGTTTAATCTGGTCTTTCTGATAGTTCAGCTGATCTGATTTAAGTTTGTCTATCGTACTGGCTGCACATTTACAAAGTTCAAGATTACTAGTCATTAGCTTAGAAAGATTTTCAACTGCAGTAGCCAAGGGATCTTTATTTACAGCCATTAATCTCGAATGATTCAGTTCTGTAACGCTTTGTGCTTTTGACATCTTCAAAATCTCATTCATCGCTGACGATAGCTCCTTTTCAAATCTGTTCAGATGTTCGACGGAAAAATCCATTTTACAAAAGCCAAGGCGTACAGCACGACGTGTCGGTGTAACAAGTTGAGATAACACTACCGATAAGAGAGCAATTAAAATGTTGCAAAAGCTAGAATAAAAGATTGTAACTGATAAAAGATTGTAACTGATATAAAAGATTGTAACTGATAAAAGATTGTAACTGATATTTGAAATACTTTCAGATGGGTCCAATGCCTGGCATGGGGCCTGGTGGCATGCCTGGACCAGCTCCTCCTGCTAACCCCATGTTTACTGATGTAGATGGTGAGGTCTGGATCGAGTACAAAAATGATCAAGGTCGTCCATACTACTACAATTGCAAGACTCAAAAAACTGTTTGGACAAAACCTAAACTTAAAGAAGAAGGTGAGTGAAATTTGTTATGATTGATTTTGCTTAGATTATATTTATAAGGCATTGACAGGGTACTATTGTTAAATTTCTTGGTTTATATCCGACAATATGCCATTCTGGTGTTATATATAGAACCAATAATCTTAACTACCAGGTCCAGGTGGCCCAATGATGGACCCTATGATGAGAATGCCAGTTCCTGGACCTGGTATGCCTGGAATTCCAGGTCCAATGGGAATGCCCCCGGGTGGAATGCCTGGTCCCGGTGGTATGCCTAGATTCCCTGGTCTTCCGTTCAGTGGAGCTCCAGACATGATTCCCAACCAAGGTAAGACAAGACAAGTTAAAGGGTTAAATATAGTTAGTAAATCGATACACCTGGTAAGGGTAAAGCGAGGCTTTGCCATTTTAATCCCCGTCAGGGACCAAATTTGCCTAGATTGTGACTGGGATTTAAAAGATATGATCTTCAAAATGTGCATTAATTAAAGTCCGATCCTGAAAAATTCCGATTATAACAGATATCAGATGATAATTCACCAGGTCCAGGTGCGGGTGGTCATCCTCCAGAAAATGCAGCACCCAAGAAAATATGGTCCGAGCACAAAACAGAAACTGGCAAGGTTTACTTCTACAACTCCGTTACCAAGCAGTCAGTCTGGGAGCGTCCTAAAGAAATGGATGAGGAGCAAGGAGGAGTAAAGAGAACACCTGAGCCACTGGAGCAACAGCTTCCAGTCAGTAGTAATGCTAAGATAAGTAAGTGACAAATAATATCGAGTAGTTTTACGTATAATGTTCGAATCGGAATGCATTAGTTGCATTTTGTAATGTTAAATTTTGATATTTCATCATAATCGTTTCATCAAGATTATTTTGTACATAGCTATAGCAGTATATATATGTACGTATAGATTATAGAAGTGTTGAAAGTATTTTTAATAACTTAAGTTATAATCTGTTTTGAATTTACTAAAAGTATTTAAACTATGACATGAAAGTTTCCCTAGCTCCACTTCGTAAAAACTACAGTTTTGCGGCAGAGTTTGTAGATCTCTAACTTAAGTTAAAGTTTATGTTTATTAAATCAGGTATTGCATCTATTAATAGGCAAATCAAGCCAATAGCATGAAATAAAAAATCGTAATGATCTCTTCAGTATCAGACGTATCATAATACGATTTCCGTGTTCAAAAATAAAATATTTCAGCTATTCCAGGTATCCCAGATTCCATAGCCCCAGCAATCATGGCAGCACGTGCTGCCGCGGCTGCATTGGCAGCGAACTTAAACAAGAGCAACGATGAAGTTCCTAACATTCAGCACCAACTCAACAAGTCCTCAACACCACCCCCACATGCACAGTTCTCCAGCAGAGGTTTCATTTTTTATTAGCAAATTGTTTTGTAAACGGATGTTACTTGTGCGAGTCAAGAATTTCTTAATAATTGGGAGTTGCCGAACCGGTAATCTGACAAAATAGTATGCCCGCTTAGTTTAGGAAGAGAGTTTCTTAATAACACCTCACTACTCACTAGTTACTATAACATGTAACGTGTTAATATTACAGAGGAGGAAGACACGCCAGAGCCGGAGAGTACTGAAAGTCACGACGTGGAGATGCAGGAAGACTCGGAGAGTGATAGAGAAGAAGCGCCGCCCTCCCAGCAGCCGGAGGAGAAGAGAGAAGAAGTGGCTCCGGGAGACTCGAACAAACCAGTGGCCATCAACAGTGTTATTGGGACACCTTGGTGCGTCGTCTGGACGGGGGATAACCGGAGTTTCTTCTACAACGCCGTGTCTAAGGAGTCTCACTGGGTAATGCCTGACGAGCTGAAGGATAATCCTCAAGTTGAGAAACTCCTTACAGAACCTCCCAAACCAAAGGGGAAAGGTAATGATTCTTACTATAGATTAGATTGTGTGTTGCGTTTGAACTGCTTGATTCGGTGAATTTTTATCTGTGTAATGAGATTCGTAAATACGTTATGAGATACGTAAATTATACGTTCATTTTCAAAGAATTGTTTGAGATTTATCAAATACTCATGTAACATGTAATGATTTCATCAAACCATTTCTTAGCTGAAAGCTGATCAAATAAAACAAAAATTATCTGATAAATATACATTTTTATAATGCTATTTATGATTTTTTCCCCTCCACATCTATCTACTCTCAGGACTAACTAAACGGGTGAGCTTAACAATAATTAAGGTTAAGGATATTAAAAAATCTCGTAGTACGCCTAATGTTCATTTAAATGCTTGAACTAGCTTCGTTTGAATTCAACGATTATGATCGGAAAATAAATCATACGAACAGCAAAAATTGTCAGCATTTGCATTTTCTATTCCTTTAACTTTTTTGGATTCTGAGACCACGGTTAGAAGACATCAACTCTGAAGACGTCCATGAATGTTCGACACTTGCTGCCGAACGATTGATATAAGAAGTCCATTTCATCGTACCGAGGAAGAAGACCTTATTGCTCACAATTCGGAGTTTCTGCAGTCGAGAAGATGATTAACTGTCAACATAATTAGAATTTCGAGAAATAGTACAGAAACACAGAAACTTAGTTTTTGTTTTATTTTATTTATCGCCTTTTTTAAATAGAATAACACTAGGGGAGATGGTTTTTAAGTTGAAACCAACTCCCACAAAAACTGGGCCTACAGTTTTATCGTTAACATCACTCCGTTATTTTGCGATATTTAAACATTATTTTGGCTCACAAAATCATCATAATACACAGCCGTTAAGTACAATACTTACTGGTAAAACTAAACTGTGTCAACATAACAATCTCATTCCTCAGGAGTCAATAAAAACGTTGTCTATAACCAAAACATAACAAATCTTATTGCAGGGTTTAGAAAGAGTTATCTGAGTTTTAAAGTACCCATCTTTTCAGAAGGTGCATCTCTATCAGAAGATCTGCCGGCTAGGAAAAAACCAAAGTACGTACCTTTCTGAGTGGCTACAACTGAATCCATATACAGTATATTTCTTTTGGAATGTATTTCAGTGCTATTCTTGCATTTCTTGGTTTATTAACCCGTTTCAGAGAAAACAGGTAAGGTAACCCTTTCAGCGACCTGTAAAACGCACTGATAGTTTCATCATATTAGTTGAGGAATGAAGGAGAAAGCGGGTCAAGACGAGTGGAATGAATCCTTCCTTTTTGCTACATTCAGCTAAAAGCTAATAATTCAATTCATTCCCCATTAACGAACCAGTTGAGAATTTAGAACGTACCGTAATAAGTTCATATTTAGCTAATTATAAAAATCGATCAATTAAGCAATTAGTTTAAAACATTACTTGTACAACCGTGACGGCAGTAAAAGTAACAAAAATCGATGGATTCTCTTTCAAGATATTGATTTCTTTTTTATTTACTCTCTGGCTATAATGACAGCCATTCAATCGATTCTAAAGAATTCTATATTCTTGAGAATTCTAGATAATTCTAGATTCTTATCAACTGTAGGCTGAAAGTCGTACAGCTTCGTGTCATGTGAGTATTGCGCGCCGTTTCAAAGTTCAGTGGATCAATCACAATGATCAAGAATCTTACAACTTCTTATTTTTTGGAACATCCACAAGGAACTTTTAAGAGGGCGGAAAGACTTACAAATTTTAAGGTGATGACCATCAAAGATTGTAAATCGTAATTAATATTTTGGGAGAGATCAAGGAGAAATTGTGTGCAGTATTGTGTTCCTTGTGGATGACTTCGGCCCAGACGTGACCAAAATCTTTGAATGATGACTAAGTTTGATGATAAATGATCAAAAAAAGTAAAACACCATACCAAGTATCATGTATTCACATATTTGTGCATTTAATCCTTAAACACTTTCACTTTACCCGTTTTTTTGAGTTTACAGATCAAAGGTATTTGGTGTTTTACTAAAAAATTTTAAATATTTTGTTTCTTACTTCCTATCATTCAGCTCCCCCATCCGGCGATATTATGTCACGGGTATCTCGTTAATATTGATCTAAGTGCAAGGTACAGTCTAACCACATTTTACACGTCAACTTACATAAAAAGCAATCTCCATTGAAGTCTATCATTTTCTCGATATTTCTCCTTATTTCTGCCCTAGTTTCATGTTCGTTCTAAAATCTGACTAGCTTAAGATCAATTCAATTACTGCCGTGAGGAATCAATTTTCGCAGTTATCGGGATTATATTTAAATCTTAAGAAGTGGAAATTGGTTAATATTTTAGTCACATTATCACATTATAACGGCTGTATGATTTCGCAATTTGAAGAAAAGTTCCCAAGTTTCAAATTGTTTTCTGATCCCGTCTGTTTATTTAAGGATTCCTGCTACTGTCATTGAGATGGTATTAAATTTTCAAAGCAAATGTTATGACAAATGTTCAATCAAACTTAAAACTAAACTTATCTGGTTACAACGATCCTTGCGAAAATTAGTTCCTGCTAAATTTCTTGGCCCTAGAACATAAAGGTTAGGCTACAAATAGCAATAATATTTTGAAATCAAGTTTTTGAAAAAAAGATCCCCCTAACAAGCTACTGACTGATGAATATTTTCAGTGATGTGTAACGATACTAACATAAACTCAAATACTATCACCCAGGAACCGGACAAGAGTAAAGAAACTTAATTAATTAAAATTTAGACACTTTACTGACGCTGAATAAAAACCCTCACTTCTGAACCCTTGCAGGTTGGAAAAGACTGTCCTTGGAAAGAAATCAGACGGGATAATAATAAACCTGTCTTCCTCTTCCCTTCCAACCAGTATTATAAATACAGCTTCTAGCGCTATTGATGAACCACAGTAAGTTGTGAAATATACTTTTAATGCAGCTTACCACTAGTTCCTTCCTTGAGACATAAAACTTAATTACTGAGAATCTTATTCTGATTAAGCAAAGTTTGCGACAAAATTATACATTTGTTAAAAGAGCATATTCTGTTCAGAGCAAAGCCGCCTGCAGAGAAGATCGAGCCTACAAAGTACCAAAAAGAAAAGATGTCACTAGAAGAGAGGCAGACTGCGTTCAGAGAAATGTTGCTCGACAGGGAAGTGTCCGCGTTCAGCACTTGGGATAAGGAGCTCCACAAAATTGTGTTCGATCCGCGGTATTTGCTTCTCTCGGGGCGGGAGAGGAAGCAAGCCTACGAGAGCTTCATCAAGAGTAGGGCTGAGGACGAGAGAATAGAGAAGAGGAATAAGATAAAAGATAACAGAGAGATGTTCAAGAAGTTGATTGACAAGGCTAATCTTTCGTCCAGGTAACATGTAATTGCATTGCAAATCACTGGGGTTTCATTTAGCACTCTGATCTATGTTCAGTATAAACTGCAGCTGATATACACTATTTTGAAATAATTCAACACTTTTCTCTAGCATCATTCATAATTTTCGAAAAATTCCCTCCACCTAAATGTTAATTCTAACATCTACGATTATTCCCTACTATAATAAAATGCTACACAAGTTTCATTTCAGAGCGACATTCAGTGATTTCGCCCAAAAGTACGGCAAAGATCCCAAGTTCAAAGCGATAGAGAAGATGAGAGAGAGGGAGCACCTTTTCAACGAGTGGAAGTCAGAACAGCAAGCTGAGAAGAAGAAAGAGGGAGAAGAGCCGGTAAAGGAGGAAGTAGTCCACGAGAAGAGGGAGTCCCGAGAGCGAGAAAGAAGTAAAGATAAGAGTAGAGGGAGTGGGGATAGGCACGAGAGTAGAGGGAGTGGGGATAGGCACGAGAGCAGAGGCAGTAGGGACAGACATGAGAGCAGAGGTAGTAGGGACAGGCATGAGAGCAGAGATCGACAAAGTCGGGACAGACGCGACTCAAAAGAATCCAAGGCGAAACAGGTTAGGACGACAGCATTGTATTTCTAGGCCTAGATTTGTTGTACATTTTTTGATATTCTTAGAAGATTTTGACAGTCGCTTGGTAAGATTCTGTCGACTTTCTCCAAAGATTATTGAAAACGAGTTTAGGTCGTGAAATGTACTGTCTACCCTGTCACTTGTCAGTATCTGTAGATAAGGATGTTGGAACGAAATTGATTATACTCTGTCACACCTCGTCCTAGCTATCGCAATTTCTGCAAACGAATTTGTAGGGCGCGAATATATTTAGATGAGGAAAGGAATTTAAATGCGCGCGCGGTGCTCGCTCGCGCGCAATTAAATGAAAGTCAGATCACATTGATAATGGCTAAGCTGGCGCATGTATCATGATTAGCTTCATTTTCAATCTGCATCCGGATCGGTACAAAGTGGTCATGTACAAAGCAAAAGGTGCCCCTAAATTTTTACCTTTATTAATTTCATTCTCCCCCTTTCTTTATTAAGTTGTTCCTCAGATCAAGGACGACTTCACGGATATGTTAAGGCACGGGGATGTGAGGATAAGTCCGGACTCTTCTTGGAGCAAGAAAAAGAAATATTTCGCCGACGATGAGAGGTTTGTTAGATTATCTGTTACTGCAATATTAGACGATAGTTATGCACCATATTTCCAAAGCCAGACAATTTACTCACTTTAACCGATAGATTTTCTAATTAAAATATCCCTTATTATTAGGATTCCGCTCTGATTGAACTGATTACAGGTACATAGCGGTCGGCTCTTCCTCTACCAGAGAGGAGTATTTCTATGAGTACACTAAGTCGTTAGAGAATAGAGAACCGGAGCTGAGTGAGACGGAAAAGAAGGCCATAGCAAGGAAGGAAAGGGAGGCGGCTGCAATGAAAAAAAGGGAGGGAGAAGTGGCTAGAAAACAGGTATGTTTTCTTTGTGACATTTTGCTAATTCGGAGACTGCGATACAGATCGAAAAAGCTGTAGTTTTGACGCACACCATATCCCATGCTCATTGCTCATGTATATTTTATGTTTAAGACTCTTGTTCAATTTTAGGTATTCATACATTTTTTCAATTGCTAAATATTATCCTGTCCTAATAACGACCTCTTGCTCGACCAGGTGGACCAGAATCGGGAATGGGAAAGAGAGCGTGGTGCTCACGCCAGGGAAGAGGCGCAGCAACACTTCTTAGCCCTCTTGCACGACATGGTGCGGGATGCAGATGCGTCATGGCGCAAAACCCGCAAACAGTTGCGAGATGATAGTCGGTGGGAGCTAGCTGCTTTGTTGGATGCGGATCAGAAAGAAAAGTTATTCTTAGAGCATATCGACAATCTTTCTAACAAGAGAAAACGGTCCTTCAAGCGGCTTCTGGACGAATGCGAGCATGTAAGTTATAAAATTGTTTAAAATAACTTTTTAACTGATCGCTTTTACAGTTATGGTTCGCAGCCGCAGTTATTTTAAAGATAAGCGATTCTTTTTGTCTGACTACATGTAACATCAATTAATCAGGTGACCCTGACGTCAACTTGGAAGGAGATCAGAAGGAAAATAAAACACGACCCTAGGTTCAGCAAATTCTCAGAAGACGACAAGGTTTGTCATATAAATTTATAAATTACTAAACTTAAATATAACTAAATATGGTGGCAAATTTATTTTAAAATGTTACCTTTTTACTTAAATGCTTCGTCTCTCTAAGTTTATTTCATATGCAATTGATTGTATCCTTGACGTAAATACGTGCCTTGTATAATGTATAAGTTTTCCCTCATTGTAGGAGAGAGAAGCAGAGTTTAGCAGGCACATAAAAGATCGGGTATCCCTCGCAAAATCGGACTTCAAACAATTGTTGAAGGAAATCAAATGTGTTTCCCACAAGTCGAAGGAAATATTACGTGGCCCAAACGGAGACTCCCACATGAGGGAAATTAGGCAGTTTTTAACGGTTGGTGTGATTTGTGCAAACTTCTTCTTAGTTCGAAATATGCTACCTTCTTGGTGTTGGTTATTTATCATAGAATTAGAAGAAGGATACAAGTTAAACTCATTTAAGTTTTAACTTCATTTTCTTTGTAGAACGATAAGAGAGGGCTTGTTTTGGATGATTTGCCAGAAGAGCGAGATAGGATACTAGACGATTATCTGGCAGAATTAGAGAAATTCGGACCTCCACCCCCGCCCACAGCAACTAGACCATCTAAACGATAAACTAAATTATATGTTTTAACCTTATCTTCACAGTTTCTTACTCACCCCTGCACTTACTGATTTCATTGAATAACATTCTAATATAGTTTGCCATAAATCGCTGAATCTGGAATTTGTGAGTGCAGTGAGGTGGCTCGATGTCATATATATTTTATTATAATTTATGTTTTGTTTTATTCTTTAAAAAGGTCGGATACTGATGCGTGGCTGGTTTAATGAGTTGTGTATGACAGTTTGTTATTTCAAAATTGATAAGGTTATTTTATTTTGTCTCACAACTCATAGCTACTATTAACTATATACAGAGGGGTGCCATATGTTTTTGTCATTTCTGATAATGACAATACAAACAGTGTTAAACTAACAATTTTCATTGGACCATAACTCTGCTTCCGGACCACCGATTTACAAAATTCAAAAATGACGTAGAAATTTGGGTCATTCGTGCTTCAGGAGAGAATGGCAGGCCCACAAATAAGGGGTTTGATCCGGGTGTGAGCCTTGTACTAGACACATTTTTCAGACTCGTAATTTGTAATTACACTGATTAACGGGTGATACTCGTAAAATATCAGTTCCATAACTCGGCGCGCGTCCTGGTAGGTTGCATGTAAACCTACAATTACACTGACTGCTGACAGTTTAATATCACGTGACGTGCACGCAAACTCGCGCGCTAAAATGCGCGCTAAAATGCGCGTATTAGAGTTACTATATATTAGGGGTACCCCTGTAGAGTTTCTACGATAAAGGGGGAGTTAAACCCGGGTTCCACTATAGTGAAACGACCGTGGGGGTCACGACGTGATACAAGAATATTTGGAAAAAATATTTTACGAGTATCACCCGTTTATGAGCTGTATATATAAAAACTATATTATAGTAGTAGTAAATCTTTCAAAGTACGAAATATCTCTTTAAAAGAGCATCCTAGGCACCTTATAGATATCAAAACGCATAAAAAAGAAAACAAAAACATCAACCATCTTCTAACTTCTTCCACTCCTCCCTATCTAAAGCTAAAAATCTAAGGTCTTCGAAATCAGTCAAATTCTTAAGTCTAATATCAAGATTTCTACTAGTCAAGTCTTTTCTAATAACATCTAATAAGTTTAAACATGGTCTACCCCGTCTCCCTTCCATAAAAATATCAGAATTTATAGCAAATAACATAGAGGTGTATGCTGGTGAGTCTTCCTGTCCTCTTAAGATATGTCCTAACATTCTCCATCGAAACTTAGAGACTCTCACAGACAAGGGAGTGACATAACAACGAGCATAGAGTGCCTCATTAGAAATAACCCCAGTAGGCCATCTGATGTTGAGGATTCTTCGGAGGTGTTTGCGATGAGCAATATCAAGTTCATTCAACGAAGCTAGTGGTGCAGCCCAGGAGTTGCAGTTGTAGAGTAGAATAGAGACTACTTGTGCCTCGTAGATTTTGATCTTCCTTTGGACTGAAATCTTGCTCTTCATCCAAACTTTCTGAAATTTACTAAAGGCAACATTACCAAGGAATATTCGATTCTTGATATCCTTAACAGTGCACATCAACGATCCTAAAGTTTTGTTAGAGCGCCACTCTTCATCACCTCTATACACTTTTCCAACAATCACCTTGCGTTTAACAGTGGGTTTAGGATCTGCTAAATAAAAATGGACAAATTCAGTCTTGGAAGAATTGATATGAAGGTCCCACTGCTGGAATATATCTTTAGCGATAGGAAGCATTTCTTTGAGTGGAGCAAGTTCAGTGTTATTAAAGTCAATATCATCAGAGTATCCTGTTTCGAGTGGCATGAATTCTTCTGAGATAGGAGGATTAGGGATTGGATGATTCACTGGGTAAGGTGTTGATGATACTTGGGAGAGTACAGATCTGAGGTGAATAAGTGCAGCGGCTTCAACAACAGTAAATTGATTACCTGATAGTGCATCTCCTTGAAATGCTCCAGTTGTGCTTTGGAACTCAATTGATACAGTATTATTGACTTTTACTTTCAACACTGTGTTTGATAGTAGGAGCCGTACCATCCTAATTTCATCACTAGTACAGCCAGCATCTTCAAGAACATTGAGTACTGTTTCTCTGCTGATGGTGTCAAAGGCACTTGACATGTCTATACTCATTCTGTGGTAGCTCCAATGCTTTCTAAGTACCACTGATATAACTATATTATAAGTCAATTAAATTACAGCCTCGAGTTCAAGTTTGTAGGGGCTCTGAGTTCAAGTCTGTATAGTAGGGGTAGCTCCTTATACAAAAATGTCACGCCGCAATCTCTCAACAAATTCTGAATATTAGGTTAGCAGCAGGTATGATGTTACCATCCCTCGAGCTGCGAGCTATTTCGTTTTATTTTACGCATTTCCATTTTCCTGGAATGTAGATATTTTTACTTTAATCCGATCGAGTTTGTAGATGCTTCATTATATTAAGTCTTATATTTTCTGCATTCTGCACAGTCTGATTTTTAGAATCTATATGGGCTGTCTAACAAATATCTTGCTCCTATTCCTAATCGCAGCGTTGAATGCAGAGTTATCTTCCTCAGTCGTTGATCTTGATCATAACCTGATTAGACAGATCACATAATTAGTTGATTAGATCCCAACTGAATTGTCTTACTCTAAATAAGCAACCCAGAGGGAAGAGGGACATTTTAATCGTTTGTGATCTTAAGTTTGGCTTCCTGGAACACTTTAAAGGGACATACACCAAGACTTTTTTTGCCGCGGGACACGGGAGGGGGGGGGGGGGGGGCCAATGGCATAAATGGAGAAAATGGAGAATTACTCATGGATTTTTCCATTTTCTCCATAGAAATAGTCTCCATTTTATGCCATTTTATGCCATTTTATGCCATTGAAAACCTGAAAAATTTAGAATTTCGAGAAAAATTATTAAAAAAAAAGATATTTTCGGCCAATAATGAACAGGGTATCATGAAACATGGAGAAAAGTGGTTTTCAGAAAATCTTTGAAAAATGTTGACTTAGAAAATGTTCGGTCCGAGTCATTTTCGATACGTACCTCCCGTATCGAGAGCTCCCGATTCCGAGCTCGTGTTGCAAAGGGGAGGCCTGCCTTCCGAGATCGCATTACCTCGAGTCCAAAATTGTGTATCGAAGGGAAGGTGTGGACTTCGAAAAACCGAAAAAATATTTTCGGCAAATAATGAACAGGGTAGCATGAAACGTGGAGAAAATGGTTTTCAGAAAAAATTTGAAAAATTTTGACCGAAAAATATTTTCGGCTTAAAATGAACAAGGTAGCATGAAACGTGGAGAAAAGTGTTTTACAGAAAAACTTTGAAAAATTTTAACTTAGAAAATTACCCCTCGGTACACAATTTTGGACTCGAGGCTTCCCCCTGGTAATGCGATCTCGGAAGGCAGGCCTCCCCTTTGCGACACGAGCTCGGAATCGGGAGCTCTCGATACGAGAGGTACGTATCGAGAATGACTCGGGCCGAAAATTTTCTAAGTCAAAATTTTTCAAAGTTTTTCTAAAAACCACTTTTCTCCACGTTTCATGCTACCCTCTTCATTATTAGCCGAAAATATTTTTTTTGGTTTATCGAAGTCTGCACCTACCCCTCGATACACAAATTTGGACTCGAGGCTTCCCCCTGGTAATGCGATCTCGGAAGGCAGGCCTCCCCTTTGCAGTGCGAGCCCAGTGCGAGCTTGTTTCGACTTTCGAGGATATAGGTCTCACTTCTCAGTGCTTATTACTCTCCCCTATTACTCACTCCTGCTGTAGCCTGTAGAAATAACTTTACACTAGGCTTCAGTAATTATGAGTTCGCCTGAAGTGAGCCTCTACTAACCTAGTATAAGCATCTAGTAGCCTACAATGAGCTTTCATAAGCTTGTTACGCCCCTAGTAAGCGTAAATAAACATGTTAGGATGTCCAATTTAGGTGTTAAATGGTGTTAAAGATGAAATTTCGAAGACAAAATTCATGGCATAAAATGGAGAAAATGGAGAATTACTCATGGGTTTTTCCATTTTCTCCATAGAAAAAGTCTCCATTTTATGCCATTTTATGCCATTTTATGCCATTGGCCCCCCCCCACACGGGATTTGAATTGAGTTGCGATACGATTTGTTAATTTAATATTGAATCCAATATGCAATACAAAAAGGAATTTCGATTGTCAAGTCACGTATTTTCCTGATAAGATTCTAGATAATTGCGAGCATGTAAGTTGTAAAATTGTTTTAAATTATTTTTTAACTGATCGCAAATACTGTTTGAGTCCGTTCCTAATATAAGTTCAATGAATACCTCACAGTACAGCTAGTTAAGGGGGCATTTTTCAGAATTTTGCCGCTAAATTAAAAAAAGGCCTTACTCAAAATTCCCGTTCCGTCCCAAAACTTAAGGTCATGAGGCAATTTTTCGTAGATTCTGAAAATTTCATGAAAAAATATTGAAACCCTATTGAGTTCTATTGTTTTGAGCGAAGTCAGTTTCACATATATCGCGAACTGAGATATGGGCAATTTTGTTCATTTTTTGCGATTATTTGAACTCAGAATCCACAGTGAGGTAGATATTGAGCTGACAATCATAGAGAATGTGTAGTTTAGGCTTACCTTTCATATAAAGTTGGTTTCATTCAAAAATATTGATATTTGACCAATTTATGGGCCAAAATCGATCAAATTAGGTGCGCATGCCCAAATATGGGTAGGGGAAGTAGGGGTCAAATGAAACGGGTACAAACTTTTGGATGCAACATCAATACCATACATTGGGATATACTCATATTGGGTACACAAGCTCTTAAGAACGTTCTAAACACTATCAACCCACTTCATTCATTAAAATTCAATAATTGTTTATTTAATTAGATGTTTCATTTGACCCTAAGAATTACTGCATTTCAAATTACCAGGGTCAAATGAAACAGGCCTCCTCAGGGTCAAATGACTTCCCCTACAGGTTGAGAACTGTAGGGGAAGTAGGGGTCAAATGAAACGGGTACAAACTTTTGGATGCAACATCAATACCATACATTGGGATATACTCATATTGGGTACACAAGCTCTTAAGAACGTTCTAAACACTTCATTCATTAAAATTCAATAATTGTTTATTTAATTAGATGTTTCATTTGACCCTAAGGGGTACTGTTTCATTTGACCAAATCGTATAACTATATGGTGAGAGTTTTTCAATACAGCATGTTAATTGTATGTTCCTATGCTTAAAAACCACTAGAATACTTAAATACGATCACTAATGTTGAAGATTAAATCAAGAAACATTCGGTAAATGTAATTGGTTCAAGCACAGAGGCAACAAATGTTAAGCGCAACATTCTAGGGAAAGATGAAGTGGAGAGGAAGTAGATTGTAACTCTATAATCAACTTTTCTCATATATTCTAGGAAAGGTATATGTAATAGGTAATTCAATAGAAGTCGATCCCGCCTGTTTTAAGCCATGACAAGTTAATAGTACTAGAGATATAGCCGTGTTTCATTTGACCCTGGTGTTTCATTTAACCCCAGCTTCCCCTATATAGTTTTTAGCTCATAACTCAGTCATTTTTTGTCCAATCTTGATGAAATTTATCCTCTCTGACCTTACGCCTACGGCTTACACTGAGCCACAAATTACAAATATAAAATATGTTGTGATTTGCTGTGTTGATATACAATATATATCACGGGTAATATCACATATCGACAGTCTTGGAATATTTGGAAAAAATATTTGACGAGTATCACCCGATTATGTGCTGTTAAAAGGGTGATGATTGATTACTCTACACTCGACTGTCACGTGACTTTTTCAACCCGTTCTCTAGCTGGTCCTGAACGACTGTTCGAAACCCTAACCCTCTAATTGCTAATCTGATCCCAACCCTAACCCTAACCCATCCTTAACAAAAGCATATGCTGAAACCCTAACCCTAACGAGAAATTATACTAACTTCCTTATACGGTCATATCTCGTGATCGAGACAGTTTTTCGCCAATGTCTCGTCAGGAGAGCATTTTTACAATTACCCGATGTCATGGGGGTGATTCGGAATCAGCGTTCGAAAATACATCGATTGAAGTTGGTTTCAACTGTCGGGGGCCCTTTTAGAACAATCTCGAAGATCAAGTTCAACTGTAGAGTAATTTAGCACGCTCGCTGTTAGAAGTTAAAACCCGGAAACTAAAGAACTATAAGTATACTATAAGTCAATTAAATAACAGCCTCGACTCCTCGAGTCTGTCAAGGGGCTCTGAGTTCAAGTCTGTAGGGGTAGCTCCTTATACAAAAATGCAAATCAAATTAAATTTCTTCCATTTTCTGCCTTGACCTTCCTACCAATTGAGTTGCGATACTGGATACGATTTCTTAACTTAATATTGAATCCAATGCAGTGAGGAATGTCGAGTCACTATTGTCAAGTCGCGTATAATTTTCCTAATACATATTAAGTTTGATATACCTATTACCTAGCTGAGTCCCGCGGCGGGTCATACAACTTAACGGGTGATACTCGTAAAATATCTGTTCCATATATTATACCGTCGACGAGTCCAACTTGGCGCGCGTCCTGGTAGGTTGTAAACCTACAACATACAACGTATGACAAGATCATTATAATTCAAAATTATGGATGATGGAGAGTTATGGGCAAATTTTAGGTTTATAACCTACCAAGACGCGCGCCGAGTTGAACTCGTTGATGGTATAATATTTGAAACAAATATTTTACGAGTATTACTCGTTAATCCCGATTTTGAAGTCCACACCTCACCCTCGATATACGATCTTGTCGAGGTTCCTCCTTTGTAATGCGATCTCGGAAGTCAAAACTTTAATAAATTTGCCTGGAAACTAATTTTCGAAAATATTTTTCAGGACCTAGCCCTCGAGAATTTTTCCTCGACATTATAATGAAATTTCTGATTGATATCCGGCATATCACCTTCTAAACTACTTACTTTAGTCGGATATCCGATCAATTTATAAATTTTGTCACTATCGGAGTGAAATTTGAATTAAAATATTGTCAAATTGTTATTATTCTAGAGGGTACTAAAAAAGGAAATGTTGATTATGTAATCAACGGCCAAACCCCCCCCCCCCCCCCCCGTAATCAACCGTAAGCATTTGATAACCTCCTCCCCCCTTGGCTGATTACGTAATATTATGCGAAAGACCCCTAACTCAATCGAATTTGTAACCCCATTTTTCTTATAGTTTTTGAGCAATGAAGCTTCTGCTACTAGTACTACTTGGAGCCGTGATCACGGTGAGCTGTGCTTCTGAAGGTACATACTCCTACAGTGACCAGGCAGCTTGGGACGGAGTCTGTGCCACTGGTAAACACCAGTCTCCAATAGATATAAATGAAGTTAAGAACACCGTTTACTACGGCTCCGGGATGTCATTATTCGGTGGATATAAATCAATTATTATTGAAAAAGGGAGTCTAAAGACGACGAGGTTCGTCCTAACAAGCACCCCTATATACAAGACTATGCCACAAAACTGGCCGGTGGGTCACACCAAAGGTCTTCAGGCCCTTCATGTGCAATTTCACTGGGGAAAAGGAACGGCAGGGTCGGAGCACATGCTGAACGGCAAGCAATTTATCGGAGAGATACATGTGGTGACCAGGAACCTCGACCAGGATGACGAGACAGCAAGCGATTACTACGCTGTATTCGGATTCTTCATGAAAGTGGTGACTGGAAATGAGTTACCGGACATGTTCAGTAATTCCCTTGCAGCAATGCTTTCAGGAAGCAGTCCTATCCTGAATATGGATGATCTGTTTTCAAGATATAATAAAGCTATCAAGAGTGTTTTCACTTACGAGGGAAGTTTAACAACGCCTGGATGTGATGAGACGGTGTTCTGGCAGGTGATGGAGGAACCCATTTTGGTCACACAAGATGCGTTCAACAGCCTTCGGACATCGGGAAGTGATAGGGTCGACGACGCGAATAATTTTGAGTTCAACTACCGGGAGATTCAGGAGTTGAACGGACGACACATCACACACCGTCTGCTGCACCAAGCGATCACAACCCCGGCTGATGGTGGTGACTCGGAGGAAACCCCAGCTGATGGAGGTGACTCGGAGGAAACCTGCAAAGTTGACTGTCATGCAGCTCAGCAGACGTGCATGTGGACCATGAGCGGAGCTGCAACATCTCTTCCTTCACTCGCTCTTCTCTTCGCAGCACTTTTCTATCTCATGTAGACTATCTCGTAGACATGACAAACTATTTTTATCCTTAGATACAGTAGTTCTTCACTTGTGGAATACACTTGTGTAATACGAAAAGACTGAGCGTTTTTTTCCCGTGATGGACAAATCCTGTACATGCTCTGTTAGCTTTTAATATCTGTTAGCGTTTATATTGATAAAATTAGCACAATTAGCGATACACTATACAGGCCCGGAGGTCGCTATGTCATGAGACAATATTAGTATCCCGTATTTTCTTAACTAAATTTTAGATCTGTTTACTTTGAAATAGTACTCTTTAGTCGATAGTAATTATATATTTACTTTTAACAATATAAAATATAAACAAACTTTCATACATAGTTTCATTGTGTCTTTTCGGGATGATAATTCCACATTCAAGCAGAATTAGGGGCCAGCAGGCAACGTTACGCCATTGCCGCCCAGTATTAGAAAAGCAGTTTCTGCAGTCAGTACTCAGCAGTGCATGAGCTAGATCAAGGAGCCGGCAATCGATTAAATTTAAAGATCAGTCGGCTGTACTACAAGATATCATGAAGTTAACTTGAAGAATACTGCAAGGTATCCTTAAATTAACATAAAGAAAGCATGAAGTTGACCTGAAGTTAGCTATGTGTCATCTTCCAATAATATCGGTCCCGATATGCGATATTTCAAATCCTAACTCCGCTAGGATCTGCTCTCGGATCCCATAAGATTTGCATTTCCGATCTGGTCCGAGAGAAAATCCTATCGCTTCTCGGGATTGACATATCCTATCGCCGATTTGATAGGATTTCATCGGCGGTATCTTAGGGGCCATCTACTAAGGACCGAGGACGTTTCTCGAATTTTCAAAACCCCCTCCAGATTTTCCTACATGTAATGCTACAATCGCCCTTTTGAGGGCCGTGATCTAATTAAGCCAGGCCAGTGAGCGCGCCGGATCGACGTCGCGTGCGCGCCAACTTCGTCAACATGATGTCGTTAGGTTTTCGCGTCACATTATCGATATTAGTAAGAAATGAGTCCTTCACTTCCTATCATACCCAAAATATACCAGAATAGTCAGTTTAAATCATCCTCTACCTACTTAAAACACATTCTCAATGGAAACTATTTTCCAAAGGCAGTTAAAATGGATGCACAGAAAATTTTAGCGCATGAAATTAAAGATTCCGTAATGCTAATGAATCAAAAAGTAATAAATTTATACATCAATTCATGAAATAAATAAACCTGCAATATGAAAAATTATATATTCATCGGAATGAATTTTAATTATCTGTGTAACTCAATCCCAGTTTCCCTGCTGTGGAAAGAAAAACCTTTGAATCACTCTCACGTCATGCATGTACTTCCTGATCCTATGAGGGGAAGCTATGTTATTGAGACTTTGGACGGCTATAAAACTCCTGTTTTGAAGATCGTCTTCTGTACTCGTATCACTGACCCAAGCTTTTTAGAATATTTACTACGCATGCGTGATTCGGACGAAACCATTATGTTCTGTTTCCGAAGAATTGAAATTTACTTAGTTCAGTAATATCCAGACATTGTATTTGATAAGGTCCGAGAGTTGGCAGGAAACCGAAAGCACTGGAGACAGATGATACGACATAAGCGGCAATTCCTTGGTGCAGGCCACTCGAATGATTGAGGAGACCTTATCAAGTATCAAGTAAGAAGTAATATCTATCCTTGTAGAGTTTTGTGAAGAGTTTTGTAAAGCGTGATACTGAATATTATTACTGATATAGTTGATATTGTCTATTGACTAGTCTAATTAGAGAGGCCACACATTTCTTCATATCCGAAGACTCACAGCAAAACCAGGCTGTAAACGGTCAATATTATATATGCATTCTGACAAAACTTTACTACAATGCTTAATCATCAATTATTAGTGAATGAAATTATTCAATATGGGAAAATGGGTAAAACTAAGTTTAAATTAAAATTAAAACTGTGGCCAAACTATAATTATGCTCGACCACATTTCTGCTCGCTCTGACTTATAATTCAGTTTTTGTGTCTGCCATGCTCTGTCTTAAATCCTCCTTTGCGAGCCTCTTTACTTCCTCATTCCTTATCCACATCTCTTCGTCTCCTCTGTCGTGTTCCTGGCCAAACACGTCCAAAATCCCGTCCTTATCTCGTACGTCATACCAAGAAACTGTCTCTCCATCTAACGAGAACATGTCAAAAAGTTCGCCTCCAACTCGTAATGAACCATCTATCTTTCTGTATGCCTCAACAAACTGATCTCTGTTCACTGGACCGTAATACGTAGCGTCCTTTAGAACATTCACCACATCTCCCTTAGGAATGTGATAAAATTCACTGTTCGGATCGTTGGAGGGGTCGTAAGACTGAGCCACTGTCAGCTGCCGCCAAATCTCCTCCGGCAGAAGATCAAACAAATTCCTATCAACATTCTCTGAATCACCCAAAACTTTCTCCTCTACAAGGAGCTGGTGGAATAGCTCCTTCATGTAGGGGATTACCCCTTCGTCATCTATCAGAAACTCGATATAATCTTCCATGGGAACACTCTCTGAAGCATCTCCCTCGGTCATTTCCATGAAAATTTCGATGAACCATTCCCTGACATGGGCAGGGTCAGAGTTCCCCATGCTCATCATACCGCTTCCTGGGTATTTCCACTGGACTGGCACGGTATCCAGTGGAACAGCGGCAGTGGGCTGCTCACAATCTGGCATGTCAAATTCAGATTTGGTACCGAACAGGAAGGACACTGCAAAGTTCCTGTCTGTAGATTTGACTCGGTGATAATACCTGCAATAAGTGAGATTAATAAATAATTTGTGGAGAGATCTTAACACCCTATCTTCATAAAAATGATTTATTAAAACGTCTAGCGGACCGGAGTGTAACCGTACCACAAACAATTCACAAGACAGGACATGAAGACACACTGACCGTGGGGGTAGGTAGAGACAATCCCCAGCATGAACTGTAGCGTACTCCCAGGGAATCTGGGAAAAGAGCGGGAAAGTTTTGTAGTTTACACTGTCAGGATTAACGAGGGAGAAACCGCCTTGATCCCCGTCTATCTGTAATTGTTATGATGTTTACAGAACGAGGTTATTAAAAAATCTTAGAGTTTTATGAGATCAGATGATTTAAGTAAAAAAAAAACAAGAGGTACTGGGAGTAAAAATCTCGGAGAAGTCTTCGCAGAATAGAAAATCGTAAAATATACTGGGAGTTTTGATTCCGGCCGAAGAAAGCATCCCAGAGAAAGCATTACAAAATGGAAAAATCATATTTTCACATTTCTGTCCCATTTTCAAATAAATGAACCGAAATTTCACACATTTTACGGAATTTGTATCCAGTTATCGATTACTCAATAACTTCAGATAGTATAAGACCAATTGAGTTCGTATGAACTCTCAAATTTTCAATATATCGATGAAAATGTGGAAAACTTTCTTAAATCTTATTAACTTGAGGGACCCACCTCCTCTGCCTGATAGATCCATTCATTGTAAGTGTTGTTGATGAAGATCCAGTCTTTGGAGCCGGCTAACAGGCAGTTTAACTGGTTATGTGCATCCTGAGAGAGTTTTGTTGTGTTGTATGACAGTAAGTAAAGCTGTACTGCTATACACTGCTATACACTGATACACAGTACCTATAGAGTAATGAGGCCCCTACCTTGTGTAATGTGTATGATACTTTTCATTGTACTGTACAAGGGATCGTTCACATATTACGTAATCAGCTGAGGGGGGAGGGGGTTTCCAAATGATTACGCTAGTGTAATTTTGACACAATAGCTATGTGTAGAAATTATTATGTGTAGAAATTATTACGGACGCAGGAGGGGTTAAAAATTGGCGAAAAAGTGATTACGTAATATGTGAACGACCCCTAAACATAGTACTATACCATACTTTACTAAATGGGGTCCCTATACTAACTTGTGTATGATACTTTTCATTGTAGTGTACTGTAAACATAGAACTATCCTATATTTTACTAAATGAGGTCCCTACCTTGTGTATGATGCTCTTTGCACCACCGCTATTAATCCACATGTTCATCTCAACTAGGCTGTCTTTCAACGTGCCACAGTTCATAATGCCTGGTAATATAAGATCTTTGTACATCGGTTCTGGCACCTGAAAATGTATGATATTACAGAAGCTAATTACATGTTTGAGGAACGGACAATGGTTAGTGTTGTTTTCTAATGGTCCACAGCCAGCTGTTCATAATTGAGTGTTATTAGAGAATGATTGAAATTACATAGAGCAGTAACGATTACTGAATATTGTTTAAATGAGTACTGAGTTAAGACGATGAAGTTCATCGTGTGGCTCGCTCATTAGTTGGTGTGGTCGGAAATCAGTTTGAAGCAAGTACTCTATTATTAGTTTACAAGTACCCTAAAAGTACTCTACAATTACTCTACATAGTCTACAAGTAATCTACAAGTACTATACAAGTACTCAACAAGTATTCTACAAGTAGTCTACAAGTAGTCTATAAGTAGTCTACAAGTAGTCTACAAGTAGTCTACAAGTAGTCTACAAGTAGTCTACAAGTAGTCTACAAGTAGTCTACAAGTAGTCTACAAGTAGTCTACAAGTAGTCTACAAGTACTCTACAAGTACTCTACAAGTACTCTACAAGTACTCTACAAGTACTCTACTAAAAGCCAGAACTGACCTCAGACACACAGTACATGTTATCAGTTTTGTAACGTCTGAAGAACTCGCTGAAAGACGCCCGACCCAGCCCTACTTCCCCAAGAGGAGTAAACGTCTCTTTCTCTGTCTTTGCTTCCAACCGCACCTCTAGGTCTCCAAAATGTTCCTATAAGTAAACAGTGATCAGAGGATCTTCTCCGTAATTATGATTAATAATCACATATAACATGACATAGTGGAGGTATGCACTATATTATAGCTAAACTTGAGGTACCTGCTGACCGATTGCTATTTCCTTTACTCGCCCAAACAGCTGTTAATTAACTACATTTATATAAAAAATCCTCCGCAACAAACCGTTATGTATTCATCAGACCAGAGATCAAAAGCAGGAAAACTTTTAGCCAGACCCCTCAGAATAACAGGAGTCCTGGTTCTGATGTATTTCTCATAAAAATACTGGGAGGTTATCTTGGTGTAGTCCTCCTCTACTGCGGGGGTTTTCAGGTCGTTGTGCTCCCCCAGTGGCTTACCGTGCCCAGAGGGAAGTGCATTAGTCACGTGATTAGTAACATGTTGTAGTGTTATCAGTAGGGTTAATAGTAGGATCATGCTAATTTCATCCTGTTGAAGTAAAAGATATACTTTTAGTTGGGTGTGTTTCAGTGTTTTCATTTAGGACCAACTTGGGTCAATACAACAATTATTTAATAAACAAATACTATAGTTAAACATAGAATTATTAAATTTTATTTCTGAACGCAAACAATCAATGTTGACAGTCAGTGCAGTAAAACCCGATTTGAAGATAAAACATCAAATTTGTCGTTTAAATTTTTCAAGATCCATCGATACTTATATTGAACTTTAAAGGAATACAATAGGCAATAAAACTAGGCCCTTTTACAGCTATTATAGCCTAGCTTATTTGGATACTTTTATGAACTGTAAGATAGATAAAACCAGCAGGATGTTAAAAGTTGAATGATAATTCATTATTATAAATATTTTGGACAAAGTCAAATAAATCGTATTTTTTCACCAATATTATCTTTATTCGAGAATGTAACAATGAATTCTTGATCGTGATTTATCTGTAATTGTCATAATGCCATTCCCAATTCAAATCAATTGATTGGCCCTTATCCAGAGACCTGATCTGAGATAAATTAAATTTATAGTAAGGTCACTGTATCAAGTAGCAAGTGTCACATGAACATATCATCATGATCGAACATATTTCTCCTACCAGGAGGTAAAAGATCGTCATTATCAGGCCCCCTACCCCCAGGCCCGATGGGATCGTATCTAGCTCCAGGAGGCACCCCTCCCCAACCTCTCCCCATCATGGGAAGACGACCTCTCATAGGATCCATTATCATACCTCCACCACCACGGTTTCCAAACGGATCTAAATCTGCTCCTCCAACAGCAAATGGGTCAACTATTCTGGGAGCTCGGGGATGAAATCGTTCGTCTCGGAGAGGATCAGGAACTTGAGGTTGGGGTTGAGGTTCAGTTCTTGGCCTCTCTGTAGCGGTAGAAGTTGTGGAACCAGTTGGTTTCAGTTCTGGAAATAATGGCTCCAAGATATCCTCACAAACTTTTCGCTCAAAGTTACCAAGACTTCTGGTTTCATAAGTATTCTGAGCTTCATCAAAGTTTTCAACATAGTCTGAGATAGGGAAATCTAATGTCTTGAGGTCGTTATTATAAATGATGTTCACAACCATTGAATTGTTCATTAGCAAGCATTTTACCTCGATGCTCTTCTCGTTTTTTGAATATTTCAATGAAACAATGTCTGAGCTTTCGTCCCATTTAAAAGGTAAGCTGACTTCCCCAGAGGGGAGTAGAAAACCTTTTTTCACAATGGCATCGTGGAGTAGTGTGTAGGCTGCATGGAAGGGTGTCTTAGCCCTGCGCTTATATTCCATGAACTGCTTATATATCCTAGAGTAGATTGTTAATTTAGAAGTAAAAACCTCTTTCAAGAAAATAACAAATTTCAAGAAAACAACAAATTTGTATTTAAATCAATTATAGCAACATTTATAATAGGACACTACAATTATTCCATTATTCGAGAATGTAAACAATAATTTTAAAAATCAGTAGTGCTTGCAATCAGATAAGCGAATGAGTTTCAAAAAGTTCCAATTAAATCTTTACAACATGGGCAGAATATTTTCGGACATTATCAAATAATACCAAAAATCAATATGTACGCTTGGTTTTGTAATTTGTATCTGTTGAGCTCCTAACTCCTACAAAGATCTTTGCCACTTCAATAGATATTTGGTCAACAGTTTTGTGACGATACAAGGATACAATTAGTGGTAATTACTTTATTGAATACACAATAGTACAGGGTGGCCCATAAGTGACTACCCACACGCAACCTCTTAATAACTCGCGTAATTCGTCTCCAAATTGCACCAAAATTTCAGAGATTATAGATATGGGTCAAACTTAGATTTCCTGAAAGTTTCGTAAGCCACGCCCAATTACAGTGGGCGTGGCGTGACACTCCCTCTTTTTCACTATTGTCTTCATAAAATGAGAACGCTTTAAGCTAAGAACTCAAAATTTTTTGCACACATTTGGCTTGATAATTGAAAACTTTTCCAAAAGTTTCAAGTTCATTGGTTAAAATATGGCTGAGTTATGACCATTTTAAAATCCATCGGATATGTGATCCGAGCACTCAGTCAGTGATATTTGCACTCAATTAGTGATCTCGTCACCCAATCTGATCAAGAGTAAGGCGTTAGCGTGTATTAATGAGGTTCATTAGACTTTGATTGGATACCGATGATGTCTTTGCTAGAAAGGAAAACACAAATTTTTAGGATAAATCAATAAATGAAATCAACTAATAAAAATTCCCACACAAAAACAATTCAATAATTTCAATTAAGATGTTCAAGGAATGTGTTGGCGAAATCTATCCTCGATTGGAAATCACGGTCCAAAAGTTTGTGTTTCTTTGTGATTCGGTAGGCCCGGTTAGAAAGGTCTTGCTTTAGGATTCGCTGAAGGGTTGTTCTGCTGAGGTCTAAGGCAGGAGCTCGTTTCCGGGTGCCAATCTTAGGTGTGTCCATCACGTCACCAACAACCATCGTGATGTTTTCTACAGTCCTCGCAGTTCGTCTTCTGCCGACTCTTCACCGATCGTGTGCAGAAAACGTAAACTTGATCTTGTGATGAATGTCAAAGCAGCTTTTCCGGCAAGGGGGTGGTCGGTTGAATTTCATCTGAAATTGTCGTTTAATCTGAGGGTAGAACTCCCCATTTTATTTCTTCAGGTAGACGAACAATCGTTGTTCTGCAGTAAAGGGAGGATAGTGAACCATTTTTATTGATTGTAAGGAACCTGTGACTAGCAGGGCTAACAAGCCCTGAAATGGTGACACCACCATAAATTCGTGTGATAGCGTTTTAGGTGCTGTCAGCTGTATAGGCCGGCCCATAAGCAGGCTGCAACCAATCAAGCGGTGCATGTGAGCCAAACAGGCCATTAACCAAGTGACGAGATCACTGACTGAGTGCTCGGATCACGTATCCGATGAGTTTTGAAATGGTCATAACTTAGCCATATTTTAACCAATGAACTTGAAACTTTGGGAAAGGTTTTCAATTATCAAGCCAAATGTGTGCAAAAAATTTGGAGTTCTTAGCTTAAAGCGTTCTATGAAGACAATAGTGAAAAAGAGGAAGTGTCACGCCACGCCCACTGTAATTGGGCGTGGCTTACGAAACTTTCAGGAAATCTAAGTTTGACCCATATCTATAATCTCTGAAATTTTGGTGCAATTTGGAGACGAATTACGTGAGTTATTAAGAGGTTGCGTGTGGGTAGTCACTTATGGGCCACCCTGTAGTAATTATACTAAAATAATTTTAGTTACAAACAATTCTATTTATTTATAAAGTTATAAATATGTAGGAATAGTTCAGAAATGTTATGCTAGTCTAAAAATAAATCAAATTTGCAGTGTTCAATTTTATTTTGTGGTCCTATTGCATTATGCAGTGCCCACTGGCCAGTATTTGAGTGGAAATCTGTGCTCTTATAGTAGGCTGTATATTATTCATTCATATAGAGAATTGCATGGATTGCTCTCGCTGTGGTAATAAATTTGACAGGGCCAGCAGTTTTATTTGACAGCAGTGATTAATGATTTTGATCTGCGATTGAGTGAGGTTTGATAAGTCCAGTAGTCATTATTGTTGATGGATTGTGATTCCAAGATAATAGTTTTACAGCATAGTTTTACCAAAGATACCGAAGTAGTGAGGATTTCCCCAGTTTCATTTCAATCCGTTTAAGTATGCTTTTCCACAATTTGGAAGCTATTTAAAGAAGAGCGTTGGGAGGATTATGACATGGCTTCAGTCACGTTTTGATGTGTATATGGTACTTATTATACAATGAGTGTGGACTGTGGAGTGTGTAATTTCACGATTCGAAACATTTCAGAAGTACAATGGTACTTGTATAAGTTTTGAACAGTGAGCAATTTGAGTCGATTAAAAATGGGCTTGATGTGCTCTTTCTCGAAGAAAGCAGCTCCTAAGTGTAAGGTCTGGCCCGTGCACAAGTTGCATGGTTGTCTAGGTTATAAATAATTTATCATTTGGTTGGTCTCTTCAACACACATGAAATTGTGCGCATAATCTGTATTTTCACCATTGTATTAATGACATCTTTAAAGTCTTGAAATATTGAACCCCTATATCACTGTACTTCCTCTTTGATATGCCAACCAGACTTGGAAAAGAGACACTCATTCTTACGCCCAAACCATCAGACAGTTAAGCTGTGACGTTTGCGTTCCTGTGGTAATCTGGTTATCTTTGTGTTCTTATGGTAATTCAATGAGTCCCCAGACATTGGTGTGCAGCGACCCTATTGGCTATTTAGGGATCGGATGCATTCTCTCTCCTCATTTGGTTAGTGGGGCTAACATCAGTCACACTGATATAATTTTCGCTACAGTAGATAACATTAAAGTTTATTTGTCTAAAAACTGTCTAAAAACATACCAGTAACCTTCTTTTTGTGCCTATGCACTCTGTGTTTTATATTATAATTTTTGTGGAATAAACACATGTAATTGGTGACCTTTGCGTCCCTGTGGTAACTTGAGGAGCTCTAAATTCCAAAGGTAATCTAATAAGCAAGACTTTGCAGAATAATCAGTCTGGCAAAATGACAGTGAAAGGTTCACACTCCCTTCTCATTCGATAACAGAGTTAACATCCTCATATTCCCACCTATCTAATTTCTGCTGCAGTAGTATAAAACATTCACCCTGATGATATTGTTGGTATGCAAATTGTGCCTCATCCTGTAGGCCAGCTCTAGCACTGAACCTACCTTTTGAACTTATTGAGAAGTTTAGAAGTAGGCATCTTCACAGTCATCACACAATCTGTGTGATGACCATTAGTTTTCTGCTCTGTATCCAGGGACCAGGAGTAGGAGGCTTGTTTAGGAGGCTCATCTACAAAGTTTCCGTGAGATGTCTTGAAGCTTGCCAGAGAACATTCCAGAATCTTCAAGCTCTCTCTGCAAATGAGAAGTCATGGGCAGAGCTGAGCGAGAGAACCAACTGATGCTTTTCATGTGAGAGAAGGGAGTATTACTTTAACTCCCAGTCTGGCATTCTCTTTGAACTACAAATATATTACATCTAGATCATTTGGACATATTACACCTTCGAGGACTTAATGTAGCATTCTTGCAGGGATGTTACTTTCAGTTCCTTCAGTCTATTCAAATAGTCGATGTCTCCAAGCCCTAGAATTTGTCCAATGGCGTTTGTATGCTCTCAATAGACTGATCTTGTTAGGATTCCAGAGCGGGCAGTGCAGCAGGATTCCACTTTGGACCTATTTAAATTCTTTTTAAGATGCCATCTGACGTGCCTTGTCAACCATGATATTGTTATGTGGTTTCCACGAATAATCATTGGACATGTTGACTCCTAAGTTAGGTACTAATGGGCTTTTTCTACAACTGATCCATTTGAAATGGTGTAGTTTGTGAAGTCAGTCATAAATGGCAGCTCCTCTGAAAGTATTTTAGAAGCAGTGCAGGTGTTCTATAGCAAACAAGTTCAAACTTGTTTTCATGCAATTTCATGTTGTCGTCCTTGGACCATCGGATGATCTTGTTCACATCTTATCATTTAAACTCAATACGTAGCACTGCAGTGATTAGTATTTTTTGGTTTTGATTTTACTTTTCCATTCTGCCATATACTAATGCAGATTCACTTATTATATTATTTGTTTGTTTTTGTGAACATTTTAGGCTTGTCTATCGATACGACATGTGATTGGCATGGTGATCCGAATAGAATGTTATAGTATAAACGTGCTTGCCTTCTAGCAATTCGCTGTAAGTATTTCATTCTCATCTGTTATCGTTATTTTGTAGATAAGGTAATTCAGATATCAACTGTCAACTATTATAGTGTACTAGACACCCGCTAGTCACAAACTATATTCAAGTAAATGTAAAATCAGTTATGTTTTAATTTGCTTTCACTCCTTCATCCTGAAAATCAAATGTGTCTAATGTATCTAATGCTGACGTAGGTAAGCCGGCTAATATCGCCCCTGTTGATACTTTCGTAGCAGCTACGCTCCGATGGTTTGGCCTTGTGGTAAGGATGCCAGAAGAAAGAATACCCAACTATCTTCTGCACTGGATTCCAAAGCATGGTAAAAGGTACAGTGAAGAGGTAGACCTCGGAAAAACTGGTTGTCATGTGTCCGGGAGGATGCAGCAATCTTCACTGGTGTCGAGCAACAGACAGGGTTCACTGGAGAGATCTAATACACCGGAGAAAGGAGTTACTATGTGGCGCAGGCCACTCCAACAACTAGGAGGAGACCTTTTCAAGTAAAAGCAAGTAAGTCACTCCTTCATCAAGCTCCATATATATATATATATAATACTCAAAAGAATATTGTTTTTTATGATCTGGCAGTACAAATTTTTGATGTAACTGCTACAAATGTAATTTTAAGACAATAGCTATGTGTAAAATATTATGTATTAGGTAGGTAAAATTGGCTTAAAAGTGATTACGTAATTAATTAATTAATTAAAATTGAAATTTAAAAACACCACTATTAAGCGTACACTTTTACTCAGCAGTGTCACTACAACTAGTTTACAAAAATACTTTTAAAACTATATATCAAAAGCAAAATAAAGTTCTATGTATAAATTCGTTCATAAAACTTCCAAAAAGCTGATATAATTTAGATAAGTCAAAGAGAGGGTTAAAATTATTAATAAAACATTTTTGCTACCTCAGTGTCAGATAAAGTAAACAAATAAGTCTTCAGTGCGGATTTAAACGCCTCAACAGAATAACATTGTTTAACTGAGTCTGGTAGTGCATTAAAAACTCGTGGACCAACCACACTAAAACTACGATCACCAAAACCCTTGGTTGAACGATAAGGGACTATGAGCCTAACAGTGTGTCCATGGTGAGCATACTTAAACATATCTTGAAGGTACAGTGGCGCTATTCCATTAATAGCCTTAAAAGATAGGAGACATATTTTAAAAATCACTCTTTTAGGTATATTAAGCCAGTGCAATTTATCAAGATCGTCGCCTAGGTGATCAAATTTATATTTTCCAGTTACTGCTTTTGCACAGGCATTTTGAATAAGCTGTAGTTGATGTATGAGGTACTTGGAGATGCCGTAAAACATGGCGTTACAGTAGTCCAAACAAGAAACAACGAGGCTATTAACAATTGTCTTAAGCTGTTTTGTAGTCAGCAGAAACCGTATCTTAGTGAGGTTGCGTAGTGTTAGGAAACATTTCTTCTTCAACTCAACAACATGGTTGCTCATAGTAAGCCCAGAGTCCATATGTATCCCAAGATTCTTAACTGTGCTCACAAATCGAATAGTTGTGTCACTCCCAAAATTCACTCCCTTTATATTGATCTCTCGTAGGACGGACATAGGACCAAAAACGATTATCTGTGTTTTACTGTCATTCATTGCTAGAAAGTATTTTTTCATCCAAGCTCTAATAGATGCAAAGCATCCCCTGAGCTTAGAGAGTAACGTTTCGCCCTGGTTGATGGGTTTAAATCTCTTTAAGATCTGGTGGTCATCTGCATACCCATAAATTGTGAAGTCCATTCCTTGTACAAATCTATAGATGGATCTGATATAAAGGTTAAACAGAACAGGTCCCAGAACTGAGCCCTGAGGAACACCAAACTTAATAACTATTTCTTCAGAGAGAGTAGAACCAAGTCGAATTCTCTGAGCACGACCTTTTAGAAAGCTAGTAAACCATTTTAACACAGTTCCCCTTAGTCCTATCTCCTTCATGAGAATGTTCAGTAAGACATCATGGTCTACAGTATCAAACGCCGCCGATAGGTCAAGCATCATGACAACTGTAGCACTCTTTTCATCTGATGCAACTAGAAGATCATTCCATATTCTGATCAATAATGTTTCTGTGCTGAAGGTCTTCTTGTATGCAGACTGTTCTGGGCAGTGGAGATTATGCTTATCTAAGTGATCGTTTAGGCGCTTTAACACCACTCTCTCGATCAGCTTCCCAAGGAAAGTGAGGTTTGAGACAGGGCGAAAGTTTTTCAAGACATTAGGATCAAGAGAGTTACTTTTCAGGAGGGGAACAATATCAGCAAGTTTGACTCCGTCCATTGAACCTTGAGATAAGGATGCATTAACAATCTGTAGAAGTAATGGTAGCAGAATGCTGATGTTCTCTTTAAGCAGTGTAGTAGGTAAGATGTCAGAAGGTGAACATTTGATACCAAACTCGTCAATGATTTCCTTTAGCTCATCTAATGTGACAGGTTCAAAGGTAGACCAGTGGTAGGATTCGGGAGCTTCAGCAGAAGAGTCTGATGGAAGAGTAAACCGATCATGATCCATATCTTTCCTAATGTTATCAATCTTAGATGTAAAGTAGGCGTTAAAGTCTGCTGCTAGCTTTGGAAGATCATCTGTGTAATCTGGCAGAGGATTAGATTGTTTACGGTCTAAATTTCTATTGACCAGCTGCCACAAAGTTCTTGGGTTGCCTTTAGAGTTTTCTACCATATTCTTAAAGTACTCCTTCTTCTTCAGATCAGCCATTTTAGAACATTCTGAGCTGATGTCTCTAAACATGATTTTATCTTCAAGCGTTGCTGTTGGTTTACGAGTTTTTGCCTCGGCTTTTCTTCTCAGCTTTCTGTAGTCCCTGTATTCATTATCAAACCAAGGTGCAGAATCAATAACAGATACCTTCTTGGAGACTATTGGAGCATGCTCATCTAGGAGTTCAGCACACAAGTCGTTCAAGTTGGCAACAGATGCACTCATATCAGTAGTTCCAATTTTCTCAAGATCAATCAAGTTTACTATATCGAAGAGATCACTGGTAAATTGGTCATCATCCACAGTCTTCAAATTTCTGTAAGTGATATCTTTAAAATATTTCTTTTCGAATTCCAAAAAGAAGTCACAATAGACTGGAAAATGATCTGATCCATGCCTATTCACACTATCAACCAAAACCTTGCATTGAAGCTGATTCTTGATAGAGAAGCAGAAGATTTGGTCTAGTGATCCACCAGCAACATGGGTTGGTTCATTAACATGATGATTAAATCCGTAAGACAGAAATAAGTCAAGCGTCTTCCTAACAAGCTTGTCATTCTTATTCTCAAAATGAATGTTCAAGTCCCCAGCAATGACGAGACAATCACACTTCATGGTGATGGCTGACAGAAGTAAATCAAGTTCCTGATGAAAGATAGAGGAGAGATAACCAGGTCGATACAAAGAGACAAACATGACCTTAGTGCCTGTTGCTGTTTTGATTGATGCAGCTGTGTACTCAAATGTAGAGAAAGTAGCAGAGCATTGGAACTGAGACATTGAGTATTCTCCCCTAAACAACAAAGCAGTTCCACCACCTTTTTTGTCTTTCCTGAAATTATGTATGATTCTGTAACCGTAAGACTTAATAATTGCAGTGGTGGGGCAGTTAACATCTGTTAGCCAAGTTTCACAGAATGCAGCAATATCAATGCTTTTGTCTGATAAGTTGCACATAATATCGTTTACTTTGTTAACAAGTGACCATGGATTGAAAAGGAAGAATTTCAGACAGCTCAGTGATTTCTGTCCGTGTTGTGGCTTTGGTAAAAAGGGGTGGTCTTTTTAACTTTCTCCTGCAAATCTTTGAATATGGGGCACAAAACAGGATCATAGGCTGCATGTAGAAGCTCATTGCCATGCTTACCAGCTTTCTTGCAGTTTGAACAACACAATGGAGCGGAGCGATCACATGTCCGTGTTTCATGTGCTCCTGCACAAAAGCCACAGACATGTTCACTTTTGCAATGACCTTGGTGACTTTTGCTATGGTGACCAAATGATCGACAGTTAAAACATCTGAGGACAAAGAAGCTATCATAGACTTTGCAAACTCTCTGAGTTCCAATAAAGAGCTTATCACCTTGTTTAGCAATTGCAGATCGTACAAGATTACTGACACGAACAATAGCTTTGAAGGAGTTCTGGTCATTCTTTAGGGGTACTATAGCTACTATATTCATTTTGCTAAGATTATGTTTGCGTTTCATTGCTCAACAGCTGTTCGAAGGATCAAATATAAGATACTATAGCTACTACATCAATTTTCTTGTCTTCTATACTGGTACCTGGATCATTGATGAGCAGATCTATTCCATGGTTTTGACTAACTATCATTTCCTTTATTTCCTCCTTCAAGTAATCACGCTCAAGACCAACAACTGTTATTCTTGGTAACTTTGTGGCTACAGTTGATGTACTATGTTGGGGGGAAGCTTTGCTAAGCTTCTCACGCAATGTTTCTGCCTCAGACCTAGAGTTAAGAATAACGGCAGTATCATTAGATTTGAGCTTCATTGTGTTAACAATACTAATCTTATTCTTGATGCAGCTTTCTTCCAACATACTTTTATCAATTGGTTTGCCACTCTGATCATTCTTAATTACAATCATGCTGCGAAGTTTCTCAGTCCTCTGAGAATCATCCCAGAGTTTTGCTAGAGCATTGTTTTGCTTACTTGGCAAGATTTCCTTAAGCATCTCTTTTACACCGGACAGTTCTTCAGCAAAATTCTGCTTTAACTCCTCAATCTTTCTGTCAACGTAAACATTAGCAGCTCCCCCTGTGCTTTGCTCTGTCATCTCCTCTTTAACTGTAATACAATGGTTACACAAGAACAAGAATCTGCCAAATCTTTTCTCATAGGACTTGGTGTTAGAAACAGCTGGTCCCAAATGGGAAGTGAAGCTAGATGGGGCACTAACACAATAGGAATCATCTGTGCAGCCTACCGCATGGAAATTGTTTTTACAGTCATAACACTGAACTCTGTAGTCAGGATTAACTCCCTCCTGACAGTGGTTACAACAATCATTTTGTATGATGTTGGGAGCAGCTATGTAGGTCCTTGTACCCTCTGTGTTCTGGGGAGAGAAATCAGTTATAGATGATTTAGGAGAATCAGGCATAGCTAAGTTTAGTAGGTCAGGGGTTGCTGTGTAAGGATTGTAAACTTGTAAGACAGTCGAGACTCCAACAGAAAACAATAAAGACAACCCGCCGGAAGAGTTCTGACTTATGGGTCAGATACCCTTTGATAGTTTTGGTTTGAAGGGGAAGAGGGCTATCAAGGATAGAACACTCCTCTAGTAACTGTGTATCGCTTGTGTGTGTATCGCTTTTCAACTTATTGCCACGACATACTTTCAACACGTGCCATACCTCAACAAATGTATTCAATTGTAGTTGTGAAAATAGTTTAAAATAATATGTGAACCATTACGTAATATGTGGGCCATTGTTAGCCTCAAGCGTTTTGGTCCGTCTTTCCTGCCACTCAGCATTGCCTACTGCAAAGTAGAAATTTTTCTGAGACAATAGAGAAACTGACCTTGTCTCACTAAATTCAACCACTATCCATAATAAAATACAGGGTGGCCCATAAGTGACTACCCACACGCAACCTCTTAATAACTCACGTAATTCGTCTCCAAATTGCACCAAAATTTCAGAGATTATAGATATGGGTCAAACTTAGATTTCCTGAAAGTTTCGTAAGCCACGCCCAATTACAGTGGGCGTGGCGTGACACTCCCTCTTTTTCACTATTGTCTTCATAAAATGAGAACGCTTTAAGCTAAGAACTCAAAATTTTTTGCACACATTTGGCTTGATAATTGAAAACTTTTCCAAAAGTTTCAAGTTCATTGGTTAAAATATGGCTGAGTTATGACCATTTTAAAATCCATCGGATATGTGATCCGAGCACTCAGTCAGTGATATTTGCACTCAATTAGTGATCTCGTCACCCAATCTGATCAAGAGTAAGGCGTTAGCGTGTATTAATGAGGTTCATTAGACTTTGATTGGATACCGATGATGTCTTTGCTAGAAAGGAAAACACAAATTTTTAGGATAAATCAATAAATGAAATCAACTAATAAAAATTCCCACACAAAAACAATTCAATAATTTCAATTAAGATGTTCAAGGAATGTGTTGGCGAAATCTATCCTCGATTGGAAATCACGGTCCAAAAGTTTGTGTTTCTTTGTGATTCGGTAGGCCCGGTTAGAAAGGTCTTGCTTTAGGATTCGCTGAAGGGTTGTTCTGCTGAGGTCTAAGGCAGGAGCTCGTTTCCGGGTGCCAATCTTAGGTGTGTCCATCACGTCACCAACAACCATCGTGATGTTTTCTACAGTCCTCGCAGTTCGTCTTCTGCCGACTCTTCGCCGATCGTGTGCAGAAAACGTAAACTTGATCTTGTGATGAATGTCAAAGCAGCTTTTCCGGCAAGGGGGTGGTCGGTTGAATTTCATCTGAAATTGTCGTTTAATCTGAGGGTAGAACTCCCCATTTTATTTCTTCAGGTAGACGAACAATCGTTGTTCTGCAGTAAAGGGAGGATAGTGAACCATTTTTATTGATTGTAAGGAACCTGTGACTAGCAGGGCTAACAAGCCCTGAAATGGTGACACCACCATAAATTCGTGTGATAGCGTTTTAGGTGCTGTCAGCTGTATAGGCCGGCCCATAAGCAGGCTGCAACCAATCAAGCGGTGCATGTGAGCCAAACAGGCCATTAACCAAGTGACGAGATCACTGACTGAGTGCTCGGATCACGTATCCGATGAGTTTTGAAATGGTCATAACTTAGCCATATTTTAACCAATGAACTTGAAACTTTGGGAAAGGTTTTCAATTATCAAGCCAAATGTGTGCAAAAAATTTGGAGTTCTTAGCTTAAAGCGTTCTATGAAGACAATAGTGAAAAAGAGGAAGTGTCACGCCACGCCCACTGTAATTGGGCGTGGCTTACGAAACTTTCAGGAAATCTAAGTTTGACCCATATCTATAATCTCTGAAATTTTGGTGCAATTTGGAGACGAATTACGTGAGTTATTAAGAGGTTGCGTGTGGGTAGTCACTTATGGGCCACCCTGTACTAACAAATAAAGTTTTTTTAAATAATTATATCCAACCACTAAAGAATGTTTCCTCAAGTTTACTTCTAGTTAACTAATTCGTGGTTTAAGCTCTTATTTTATTTATGAAAGGAATGTAAAACAAAACTTATCGTTTCATTGAAAACTTATCGTTTCATTGAACGACCCCTAATATGAAATATTTTGAAAAAAAATTGTAGGTTTATAACCTACCAAAACGCGTGCTGAGTAGGACTCGTCGACGGTCTTGAAACAAATATTTTACGACTATCACCCGTTAAAAAAAGACAAGTACTTTTCGAAAAAAAAATTAGACGTGTACCATTTGTCATAAGTTTGTTTTGTATCTTACAATATATAAAAGCGAGACGATATAAAATATGTGATATGGATGTGTTTATCCGTACCATTTCACAGATAAGACGCCTCGGTATCAAATTTAACGCGACTTTCCGCAAAAACAATAATGTAAAAGATAAACATGAACTGAAATTTTTTGACTGGGTCAAATGCTTTAATGGCCTCCAAATCAGTATGAAAAAATTTAAAAATTGGCCAAGAAATAGTAGTTTTAGAGCCCAAAATTTTGATCCCCAGGTGGTGTCAAAAACGCAAATTAAACAGGTAGTATTTATTTTAGTCTTTTGAGTCTTGACACCACTTTAGGGTCGGATTTGATTCACGATGTCAGTAAGGCCCGAAATAGAAGGTGTATATCACCGATATCTAAGAATTATTTGATGCGCAGCCCAGTAGTGCATTGCGCTACAAGGGTTAAATTAAACGGGTTCCTGCTAGTTATTATAACAGAGAGTAGTTGTTTATTGGTTCACATTTTATTGTTTATCATTTATAGTGATCGATTGATGATTGATAGTGATTTATTAACGGCCAGGTAGCTCAGTTGGTTAGAACGCAGTTCTTAGAACGCCAGCAATCGTGAGGTTGCAAGTTCAATACCGGCTGTCTACCTAGTCGTGGGGTGAGCGTCGTCGACGTTCTGCTAAGGATCCCATAGGATTTATGCAGCCTCCCGGTCCACCCAGCCGAATGCTCGAGAAATCGTGTGTGAGGGTTAAATGGGGAGCTGTGCAATATAGTACAGCGAAAAAGCAAAAACTCAATGGATGGTTACCGTAATGGGTGCCACATGCCTAGCATGAAATATTTACCTACTTACTTACACTTGTGTAGGCCTGTAGAAGCATTAGAATCGGGCGTTGCCTGCCACAGGCTATCCCGAATTTAGAAGCTTGCTTTCATCATCATTATAGTGATCGACGATGCAATTTTTTAAAACCCGGCACACCAATCTTTGAGCGAGGCGCTTTTTTCAAGGTAGTTCCTGAAATACGTGAAAGAAGCTGGGCCGGGCGATCAGCCTGTGATTCCGCTTAATCTCTATTCTATGATTATGAACATAAATATAATAGCCTGAGGTCCCCAGGTAAGTTAACGGGTGATGCTTGTAAAATATTTGTTCCATATTCAGGACCGTCGACGAGTCCAACTCGGCGCGCGTCCTGGTAGGTTTTAACCTACAACAGGTAATTAGTTATTGTATCACGTTGTGACCCCACGGTCGTTTCACTATCGATACAGGGGGAGCCGCGCACTTTGTGCGCGGCGGGTCATACAACGTATGACAAGTAAGTTATTAGTTAAGGTTGCAGAGGACTTCGCCGCTTCGACGCGCCGCGCAAAGCTAGCATTCTTGCTTCGCAAGGTCAAAGGTTGATGTATTGTAGGTTTACAACCTACCAGGACGCGCGCCGAGTTGGACTCGTCGACGGTCCAATATATGGAACAGATATTTTACGAGTATCACCCGTTAATTGATGTTGATACATGTTTCGTATCCAAATATCGCGCGCGAAAAGTGGCATGCAACGTATGTCAAAATTGATGTATAACCTTGAACCTGTGGTCAGTGAATGCGCGGTTCACATAGCCATGATAAATGAGTCTACTCGTACTGCGAGTACTCATTTATTATGGCTATGCGATATATTATTATTATGAAGTGAGCTGATTAGAGCTTATTATATATATGAACCTGCACATGCAACAATGGGCCAAGTAGTTTTTAGTGGTTTTGAGATAAACGGAAAAAACTTTCCCATTTTTACAGGATATGTTGGATCATCAAAAAATTTTGTTCGTGGGTTAGGTATTCGGTTGGCCCATTAGGCACATTAATTTTTAAAGCAAAATTGTAAATAGTTTCGTCTGCATCTGGCAAAAAGTTACATGGCTCGCAGATTTCCAATAAACTTATGTGGTCTACATTGTAGCGCGATGCACTACTGGGTCGCGCGCGCGCATCCAATAATGCTTCTCGCAACCACATGTATGCAGATCGGCGAGATGCGAAGGATTGACATCGTGAATCAATGGTCTACATTACTTGGCCCACCCATTCATATAAAAGGATATGGGCCATGTAACATAGACCAGCAACTATTTTTAATGGAAGTAATCTCATACCTATACAATAACGGGCCACATTAACTTGGCCCACCTGCGAAGAAGCACAGCTTAATTATTATCTCGGGCTATGTTAGCTAGCCCATTCTTGAACTGCATAACTTAGATTGAAGTAGAGATCCACATTATATAGCCCACTATTGAAAGGGCTGAATTTTCTAAAATGTTGCTAGAGACTGTGAGAATTTTCACAGTACCAAATTTGTCATACCTTTTTGGAAAAATCAGTGAGTTTCGTCTAGGTGCCATATTTGATGGTGCGCGGCTTTTGGAGCAAAATTAGCTGTAAAAGTCGCGTAATTTGACCAAATTTGACCAAATTCGTTGGTTTTTGTCGTATTATTTGGATATATCTTTAGTTCCTTGAATGAGATCATTCTGAAAATTGGCGACGACCTTCCAATAGGGCTTTCACAACTGTCCGAAAAATTTGGTGGATATCAGAGTTGATATAGTGATCAAAATGGGGCAAAATACGGTGCTTTTAGCTGTAACATAATGTCTGATGGTTGGATATGCTTTAAACTTTTCGGACACTTTCCTTGTAAGTCTATGAGTAAGCTTACCAATTTTTGTTGCAATCGGAGGTCGGGAAGGATACTTAATATCTATTTGTTTGAAGAAAATTGTGCTGGCCGAAATTAGCGCTAAAAAACCATCCTACAGTCGGCACGCGCGGCTCACTATCGATGGCGCACTACCTACCGATTTTGTTCAAAATTGACATGTAGATGCGTCTTGGCATCCTGATCACTTCTAGCAACAAAATAAAAACCGGGCCAAGTTACTTGGCCCATTGTTGCATGTGCAGGTTCATATGTTATACTATACTCAAGTTATAGGCATAGTTATACTCAAGTTATAGGCATACTGAATGGAAATCTAGCGTTCGCCAAAACGGAACAACGGGCGCAATTCTTGTTGATTTTGTTAAGCTGGCTTTTAAAAATATTTGGCGATCGTTTCTGAGATTTGACAACCTCATCAATGATCATATTTGTTCATACTGATTACTGATCGTCTGCATAATCTTATTCCTTACGTCCGCGTCAAGTCACTGTGTAAGTACACCCGCATTCAACTTAAAGGAGAAAGCGAAATAGAGGGTTATATCATTAAAGCTCTGACTGGGTGGTTTGATTTTTTATTGTACCAAAATAGACTTTTATTTTCAAATCAGGACTATTACATATTAAGTCTGTAGTCTGTAGGACGGGCATACCCAATACCGCGGTAGTAATAATGAAAACATTTTACTTTCTCGTAAGCAAATTGAAATTGATACATGGTGTCAAATAAACAGTCACCAACACATTAGAAACACTTCAACGTCTTTCAAACAACCAATTTTTAGCTGGTCCATTATGAACGCTTTCTCTTGATCGAGGACACATTTAAAATCTATGATTCAGTAAACTTGTGTTCATTTTTATCAAATTAATAATTATTCAGTGACCAAAAAGCACTTGAATTATAAAACCCACTCGATCCTAAACTTGAGATTGTTTAAGAAAGATTACCCCCTCCAAATTTTGTTATCTCCATTAAATATTCAAGTCAAGCTGTGTAAATTCGCGCAACAAGTACCAACAATACAGCCTCGAAACGTCATACCAAATATAGATTAAAAATTCGCTGCAGAAACAAGGCCGCCTGCTTTTCAGCAAACAATGGCGCTATGACATATATAACATTTAACCTCATATTAACCCGGTCTGACCTCATCCGGGTCACATCAGTTTTTAAGTTAGAATCTGTAGTTTAGGGGAGAGAGTAGTTGATGTAGGGAGTATCGACATCCTCCCCTTCCGAGTCGTTGCAGCAAATCTCCAGAACTAGGGCTCGTTTGTGTGCGGGCAACTTCTTCTTTGTGACTAACTCAACCAGTGCGGATAACCTGAGAACATGCCATGTTAATTAATGGATTCAGTTTTTAAATCAAGTCATGAGTGTTAGATTGGAACATTCTAGACTTTAATTGGATTATTACGGAGTTGGATCAGTGCACTTACTTCATTCCACATCGTTCTTTTCGTTTGTCGGCAGGCATGAAGAACGCGTATAACATACATACTCCTTGAGACAACATTGATATCTCTAACTTATGCTCGTTTTCAAAGATGTCTAATAGTTCTTGCAGAGTTATATCACCCTGTATATCATATCTGTCCCACAGAGTCCACTCTACGTCGTAATATTTGTTCTTTGGTGCTAATATCGGTTCTGAAAATGCATAGAATGGCAGCGCCAAGTTCAAGAATGCGTTCTTATATTTCTCAACATCTTTGAGTCCTTGAATCATTTTGTACATCTCAATACTGACAAGACCAGCTACTACTGCAGTCGTCGTGGCTATTGCAGGGATGATTTTTCCAGCGATGAGTTTAGTTTTGTGTTTGTTAGCTGCAGCAATTCTGTAGCTTGATGCTCTTGCATTGGAACAAGCTGTGATGAAGTCCATGTGGAAATTCGTATCGTCGTCCTGAGGAAGATATTGTCAGCACCACTTCATACCACTTTTACTCAGCAACATACACTTTTAAGATAAAACTTGTACTCAGCGACATGTTTAAAAAAGTCACGACCACATATCCGATATAAAATGTAATCTAAATTCCGCCAAACCTTTTCGAAGTCGGCAACTTGTATGTTAAGAGATCTCAATTGATCCATCTTGGCATTGAGCTCTCCCAAAATACTTTTCGCCTTGTCGCTGTCAGATTCTTCATCATTATTCATGTTCTCTGCTTCAGCTTCAGTAACTGCTATCTTTACACCTGTTAAAACATGCATTTGTTATTTGAACAGTACAAAGAATCAACTGGAAGAACGAAATGTATCATCGTGAATATCTACATGTTTGGAGAAGAAAACCATTCAAATGATTAAGAATAAAAAATAAAGGAACCTGATCTGGGTTTAAATGGCGGAACTGTAATGTTAGTGACATGCCCTTTGATAAAATCTCTACTCCTGTTCGTTGGGATGGAGTAGTTATAAGCTCTCAAGTTAGCTGCAGCAACGACGAAGTCTAAGTGTTCGCTCTGAAATGTATCTAGATTTAGTTAAAGAAACACTTTTATTGTTTCCATGTTGAATAGCTCTGTATTATTTGATGAAAGTTTCGAATCAAATCAGCAGGTAAACCATTACATTAAAAAGTGATATACTACATACAAAGAAACACTAATAGTCCACTTTAAAAATTAAAATGATAAACTTACGTTGTTGGCGTCGAAGTTGATAGCGGCAGGACAACGTTTAGGACCTGACCAGAAGGGGGCACCGGAGCTAGTCTTCTGATCCGGTGGGAAGTTGTACAATAGTTGAGCTATCGTGTTGTGGAAATTCTCTTCAAAAAGCATCCTGGCCCATCTTATACAATCCGTAAAATCGTCAGGCTTGTCCGTTCCGAGGTCTTTGCGAAGGCCTTCCAAGATGGCAATCTAAAATTTTAACGTTTTAAAATCAGTACTTACAAGTTACACTATAATTAAGAATCAAGTATTGAATATATGGTCGAGCCGATTATTTAATTATATACTAACTTCAATCGTTGGAATAAAATTCTATTCCACTTTGATTTTGATTTACTTAGACTCAATTTGTATTATTTTTTGTATACTTGCCTCGATCATACTTCAATATCATAAATAAGCGCGCGGCACGAGCCGCGCAAGGCAAATGTTGTCTTCTGCATTCTTTTCCTGACTATGCTTGCTAGTCGCCGAAGATGTTTTCTCAAAAGCTAAATTTTGTGACCGATTCGCTAAATAGGGCATTTAAAATAACAAAAAGCTTTCTCTCACCAATGCTCCGCCACTCTTTTGCTTTTCTAGGAACTTTGGCTCCCTGAAAATGTAAAGTTTACAAAGTGGTACACGATTAGACCGTTCGCTAATGATTAAATACCCGAGTCCAACATTTTTAAACAACATGACAAATTTAATGCCGTTATTTCAACAGTATCTAACGATAAACGGAATTTGAACAGAGTACAAAAGGTGGCGTTACCGGGCTCCACTTACGTTATAAACTTGTGGCAGTTCTCAGCTGTCTTGGTGAAGAGCCCCTCGAACTGATCTCTGGCCCATTGTATCGTATGTTCAATTGCATTAGGGAAATTCTTTAGTGTGCACATAGGTATTGTCTTCTCAGGGGGATCTTGAGATGAAGAGTAGGATTCTGTAATGTGGGGCAGAACGATCTGAGGTGTGTCGAGAGGTTAGAACAATCTGGAAACTTTAAAACGATAATATGTGATAAATCTTTCGCACGGCAAGCATACACGTCTATTAATATGCCTAATTAGGCAGTCATGAATAACATCACATCGAAATTCAATGCAAATCACAGGAATGTAACGGTGTAGAGTATTCTTGCTATAGGGCAGTGTACCTGAACATTTCCTTTGGTGCCCAATGTTCCTGATTCGAGGAGAGGCAGTTTGTAGTACACACATCGCCTGTCCATGTAACTCCGAGCATCCACGTTATCCAAAGCGTTGGCTACCCCGTTTAGGTCAGCAAAGAAGCTGTCTGTGTAGACCTGAAAATAGAAATGATGTCAGGGATGGGGCTCCAGGCAATGTTACACACAAAAAGATGCTAACCAATAATCCCAACTGAGAACGGAACTGATGTCACAATAATTGTTATCTTCACATTAATAATTAGATCTAATGTGAAACTGGAATTGAGTGGTAGGCAGTGTAGCTTTCATTATTGGAGAGTATAGAATGAACTGCTCTTGCAAACAGAGTACCGAGACTGATGGTGTTGAAATGAAATTAGGTTCTGATAGGATAGTGGCCGAATGTGATCAATGTGACAATGTGTGTACAATTATATAAGCAATTTGTGACCGCGTGATTTTCCATGCGTTTTCAGCAGTACATTGCAGCATAGTTTCCTCCTCAAGTCAAATATATCATTGCTACTTAATGACAAACCTTCTCAGTTTCAGGACCAACTCTGTTCTGATGTGATGTAACATTGATATCAGGGTTCATTTCCTTCACTGCGTTACACGCTGTGTCTGACTTCATTTTCTGGAGAGAGAGAGAGAGAGTGTGAGTTATTAACAATTCTCACAGTCACGTGTTAAGTTCTAGAACATGAACACGAACCCTGCATAATCTAAATAGTTCAGGCGAACGATCGGGTACTTTGGGAATTCCTAAGATGATTGAAATTCCACACACAAACAGTGTAAACAGTGCTTACAGTTACATCCCAGGATCGGAAAAGGAACTGTCTGTTGAGATTACTCCTCTCAATCGTGTCCATGTCTGTTACAGTTAACATTCCTTTGTTGTGACCAACCTGTGAGGAAATGTGTAATTTGTGTGTGTGACAACTTAGTACTAACAAACATCTATCCAGTCCAGGACGTCGTCTGAAGTACTTAAATCCAATCCCTGCAACTTTACTTGACGGTTTATACATTTACTGTGCGTTCTAAAATTACATATAATGTTTCTCTCGTACACCCGTTTTAATGCACGGAGTCTTATGTGACACATAGCCTGGAAGCGTGGGACAGTAGCTGTACACCACGACCCAAGACAAATATGTTAACTGCCGTACGAGACATATTTAAATGGTACGAAAGTCGGTGGTTTTTCGAGAAAAAACACACCATATTTTCGGACAACCAAAATTTAGGTCACCATCATTATTTTCCCCAGATTATTTTTCACGTATTTTCCTTAATTGTGACTTAATCGATTTACTATCAACTAATCAATATAGTAAGATATAAATATGATTCATCAAACAATTATTGAACACTAGTATTCGATCATGAATTGCTTTAAAAATGATTTTGGACACGTTCCATTAAAAATTAGCAAGCTCTGTCACTACTTTATTGGCCACGGCGGTGAAATTTCGGGAGTAGTGGAAGATAACAAACACTGTCGGTCTCCTATACCCTCTGGAGGATTATAACTGTTGAGGCTAACTTTCAAAGGCTTACCCCCATCATAGCGAAATTCTTGAGAAGCTCACAGCCAATAGCTCCAGCTCCGACAACAAACCACTTCTGATCAGCGATCTTAGCGTTCAGTTCCTTACCAAGACACAGAACCTGGCCGTCGTACCTAGAGTCTGAAGGTTCGCAGTCTGCTTCTTTCAAACCCTAGTGGAGTTATGACCGGTAATTAAAAGGTAATTGAAGGTAATGAACGGTAATTGAAAGGCTGGTTGGAAGATGAAGGGATATTAGTTGGGTGGGGTTATGGTGGATTAGAGTTCACTGTACGCTGATTTTATTAACACAAGGTAATATTATACATATATAATATGTATATATAGGCGGCGTGGTTTAACATGGTGTGCATGTGTTATCGTTTAGTGTAGTGTACAAACCTGTGGTATGACCTCTGTACAGTCAAAGTAAAGCCACTGCTTTGTAGGCATGAACTTGCCCGAGCATGCCTTCATAACTTCTTGAGCGGTTGATCCTCCAATAAACGCCTGTACGCCTACCAGCTGTCCGGAGCAGCCGTTAGCGAATTCCTCACATAGGGCAGCGTTAACCTGGGGAACGGGTGGTGGTGAGAGCAATTTAATTAAGGAACATTTTTAGATTTTCTGTCTTCATTTAATTCAGATCACGTTTGGGCTCTTTTTATTGCGTTCAAATATTATTCTATCGAGATTCGAGAATCAGGGGAGTGGTCGTAATTATCACTATCAACCAGCGGAAATATAACGAATACTTTGGGTACGAAGTATTTGGTTGTTCCTTCGTCCAATAAATTTGACAAATGAGTTGGCACAAATAATCATTAGGATCTGAGATTATGAAGATAAGACAATTCCCACAATTAACTAAAACAATGATTACCTCGAGACCCAAGGAATATTTATCGTTAACTTGATTACATAAGTTAACGAAGGTAGCATTATCTTCAGCGTTGTAGGGTTTGGGATTTCTTCCGGCTGATTTCTGGAACTCTACCAGAGCGAGGTAACAGATGTGATGTTGGTATGGTTGCTCCCATTTAGCGAAATCTGTTGGCAGAATCTCCGGGTCCTTCAGTGCGTCCCTCATTGATTTCTGGGATAGGCACAGGGTGTTAAACGTTAATAAGTCAGAAAATGAATCACATAATAATTTTAGAAAACAAGAAACATACACTGCTAGGTGGTTACTTTGAGTAACAAAACGCTGAGGAATATTCTAGGGAATATCCCGGACTCATTAAGTCAAGGATAAATCAAATAACGAAGTAAGAGTGAAGTATGAAGAACTCACAAAGTGAACGGAAGTTGGCATCTTGACCTGAGTCACGATACCACCTCGAGTGTAGTCAGAGAGATCACTGCAGTCTCCAATACTGAAGGTGTACGGTCCCTTTACCTCTATCTTTCGTGGCGTACATTCGTTCAGTTCCACCATACCTCCCACCTGGATACAATAGTTTAAAGACAAAGTTAACAGCGTTTTAACACCATGTAATTTTTTAGCGTATCATAAACACCTCCGGGATGCTGCTAAAAGCTAACTGCTAAGAGACGGGATAGAAAATAAGGGGCAGCGTTATTTGATCCAGCCCGCTGTTATTTTCCGCTTAATAAATAATCCCTGCACACAGTTTTAATAATTCAACCCCTTATTCACTGAACCCGGTTCGGTTTGTTGGGTGATATCTCGTCTTTGACTTAGCCTAGTTTTAATTTCCCCACTGTTGGCTACTAATATGTCACGCGTTCTGATGACGCATATCCAATGACCTACTACTTGAATGTTCTGTTACTTAGAGAATTGTTATCACTGAGTCTATCTAGAAAAACATAACAATCCCCCGTGCTATGCACTCTGGGTTATCCTGCGCGCCGGTGTTATGTGTTATATAAGTGAGGCACATCGTGGTAACCAGAGTGGACGGGTTATTTTAACACCTTTAAAAACACTGTTATAACATAAACAAAGTTGTGTTATGAATCATCTCAAGTTCCATTGTTTGGGATAAATTGATAATTAATTTGAACTATTTCTTTAAACTGAGAATGATTAAAACATGTTTATTTAAAATAAATCTCAATACCTCGTGAAAAGTAACGTAGTCTCCATCCTCGAATCCGTGTCTCTTCTCATCGAGACAAGTCACGATACCGTCTCCATCTTTAGTGACCGCCGCAATCATCACTGACAACACTGACTCTCCGTTTGTGTCAATTACTTTGAAGTCTTCTCCGAAATCACAGAAAATGTTCCTGTAGGATTTGGTAATAGTAAGCTTGTAGTTATTAATCAATTGCCATTTGGTTAGTAAATTTTCTTTGTTTTTAAATTAATGATTTGTTCCAAACAAAATTATTCTCCCGAAGAACGATCAAAACCAGGTTCAGCCGAAAAGTTACTACTATACGATAAAATCTAAACCGAACCCAGAAATTAACTAACCCGAAGACGCCGGTAGTGTTGGCGCAAATAAACTTGATGTTGTTGGCATGACAGAAATCTCCGATGTTGAGTTGTTCGTCACGTGACGAGTCGGTGAGGACCACCACACTGAACTTGGAGACCAGATCAGTGGTGACGGCCTCTATGGTGCAGGTGGTGGAGACGTATTCGTTCAGTTCTACCAGACGAGGGTGAGACGCTTCAGCTCTGTTCTTGCCAATGTCACGCTCTCTCAGGAAAAACTGGGGACAGAGGAAGTGTTCGTTCAACATAAAATAAATTCGACTGTACCCAAGAAGCCAGAGCCCAGAAGGTCCAGTAGTGAATATTTATTTTGCAAAAATTATTTTGCAACACGAAAGAACGAATGGAGAAATTAGAGGGCAGATAATCTCGTCGGTCATTAATCAAAGTTTGGAGGGCGCGCAACGAGCTAGATTATCTCTAACCTTATGGCAAGAGAATTGTGCAACTTCTCGACATTTCCAAAAATAGATGTCATACGTCATGACGTATGACACCGGAAATATCTTTTTCCCTTCTAATTAGAAATTGGTTTTGAGTTGTTAGTTTGTTTCTAGTTCAGTAGTTGTAGAATTCTACTAACAGTGTCATGTCGGGCTTCTTGGATACTGCCAAAATTGTCAATATTTGTAACTGAACTATTTCAACAAAATCAATCGTGTCACATGTCTCAAAGCACAACAAACAATATTCCCGATGATATTTTAAAAGAAAGAGTACCTGAGATGAGAGGTCCTCATATGAGGTAAGCTTAGTGTCCTGGAGAGTAACAGCTTTCACTCCACTCAAGATGATATCTTTTGCTATCTCCACACCCAGACCCCCGAGCCCACATACTAGTATGCTGCTTTCTGCCATCTTCCTCATGGCTTCATGTCCCAACACGTACCTTAAACACATGACTTGTAAAGATACACATATTTGAATCACGTGACTTGTAAAGATAAAACAGGCGGAAAAGCTTTGTTTTTAGAAAAGAGAAGAACAGTAATTATGGATCAAAGGTATCAAAGGAGATGAGATAAGGTAAAGTTGTTCATATTATCTGCTTCCAAGGTTGCAGGATATTTCAACTTTTAATACAAAATCATACTTAATGACCGGCACTAAATACTAAAATAACCCCGCCGGTATATTAAGGGGTATACACCAAAATTGGCCAACCCAAATGACCTCACAGGAAGTTCACTGACCATCTAGCGCACCGATTCCAACCCAAAAAATTTGATTTCGAGAACACTCATTTCTGTAATCGACCATTTCCTGGTCAAAGTGCATTTATCGGAAAAACACGATTTGTTTCATGGAGAGGCTATAAGTTAACCATTTCTTGTGTTGTCGAGTTGACATTTTGCTCGAAGTTTATTCATATCTAGTTCAAGGTGTGTGTAAAATCTTGATATCGTATCTGAAAAGGCTGCGTTTTTATAAATTTGTGATGTTTTGGCTTTGCAGATAAAAAATTACTTTTTTTACCATAAGTTAAACAAGGAACTGAAACTACTAGGTTCCGTACAGGCTCAACTCTACACCCATGGCAATATGTTCATATGCAAGCCTCTTGATTATATAACTTTAAAAGGAAGCATTTTAGGGTGTTTTGTTGTTTATAACTCATATATAAATGTGCTAGTTACGGTTATTTTGCACCCATCTAAAAGTCTCTAGCACATTCCTATAGACATTTTAGAAAAATCTGTAATTATGATAAACGAAAAATGTGCCTAAAGTTGTTGTTTGGCTTTGAGGTGCAAAAGATCAACTTTCCAGTTGAATAAACACATTTTTGAGGGCATCAAAAATGCGCCAGGATTCAGAGAACAATTTCATGTCAAGCATCAAAACAATCCGATGTTCCCTGACTGACTTTTCAGATACGATATCAAGATTTTACACACACCTTGAACTAGATATGAATAAACTTCAAGCAAAATGTCAACTCGACACCACAAGAAATGATTAACTTATAGCCTCTCCATGAAACAAATCGTGTTTTTCCGAAAAATGCACTTTGACCAGGAAATGGTCGATTACAGAAATGATCGTTCTCGAAATTAATTTTTTTATGTTGGAATCGGTGCGCTAGATGGTGAGATGGTCAAACCCCTGTTTTTGTGTATACCCCTTAAATCCCATATTGAGGATAGTACGAAAAGGTCCAAAAGATCTCACTATAGGGGGGTGGGTCCCAATTTTCACCTTTGGAACCACCCCCGTCCCCCCGGCCCTTACTAGAAGTCAAGTTATTACTTACAGCTGCCTCGAGTAGAGACTTTCGTCGATGTCACCATTTGTCGCAGTAGTTGAACCATTACCATTACTTTGCTGCATCTCTACCTATAAAATTGAAAAACAATTAATGATAAGAATAACTGAATTGCTCATTATTTCCATTATCAATAAGTGATCGTCACCTAGGAAAGAGGGATTAAGAAAAGTTACTGTAATTTCTACGTAAAGTGGCTGACAGAGGGGAAGCTGAGATGTCTACAATGACCGAAATTCCGCTTACGCAATATGTGAAAGATCCAAACCGATCATCAAGCTTGGTTCAGATTAAGTAATTTCTAGTTTTTCTGAAAGTTTTCTCCCCACATTTTTAGTCGAGCATTCAATAAATGAAAGTGGTATCATGATAAATAAAGGCACGTTAGATGAGAAATACGATTTTGTGTCGTCCTACAACTTTAATGACATTGTGAGTGGTTCTGATTTGCCCCCTTTCATGTTGGTAGCCCCCTTGAAAACGTTTCTCACGCCGTAATACCCTTGATCGATGCATAAAAGGAGCCTCATCTGCGATAAGTGGTGACATTAAAATCCATTAGGCATTAGATAGCGAAGAGTTTATCGTATTTTCTTAAAATAACCTAAGAAGTTTTAGAGCGTTTCTACAGAGTTGATACAATCAGCGTCAGCTAAGTAAATAAGTAAGCAATATCGACACAACTTAAAACTTATAAATAGCTAGAAAACAGGCATGTTTGTGTCCTGTGCTTATTTTCCTTGAGTGCTCCACTAGTTTTGTGATGTTATCTCTACTGTCAGACCTTTTTGACTATTGATACCAGCGCTCAAGCCGTTTCAGATGACTGATTTATTATTAATGAATAATTGTTTAAAACTTAATTCAAATCTCAGCGCTGTGGGACGTGGGTAGGTCTGTACGGTCGATTGAATATTTAATGTTCAGCAAGAATGAAAAAAGTTAAAATTCCCGTTATATTTTAACGTCATGAACCCCGGTCCACAACAGTAATTTTAGGGGATATACAGGGTGATTCTAAAAATCGTCAAAAAATCAGGTCCAAGATTTTCAAACTTTTTGGAAGTTTGTGATAAATCAACCAAATAATGAATCAGTATAAAATGAGAAGTCAGAATGAAACTCATTAGTCATTACGTTTATATGAATTGATAGCAACTCATATTTAAAAATGTTCTCCTTCATAAAAATATTTATCATAAAAATTCAAACATTATTTTTGAATCACCCTGTATATCTGAGCGTATTTCACGAAATATGACATGAATGTAATTCTATTTTGAATTGTAGTTGACGAAGTGAGAGTCTCCACTCAGTGTGTTAAAACATAATTCTTTGTCGACGTTTCGGCTACATGCCTTTGTCATAGACAGGACGTATTGATAACTTACATAGCTCAATAAATGTAATAGATTTGTAGTGTTGTGTTTTTAAACTAATTACAATGTCACTACAAATCTATTACATTTATTGAGCTATGTAAGTTATCAATACGTCCTGTCTATGACTAAGGCATGTAGCCGAAACGTCGACAAAGAATTATGTTTTAACACACTGAGTGGAGACTCTCACTTCGTCAACTACAATTCTAAATTAATGATTGACCCACTTACTCATAAGAGCGAAAAAAGATTACCAGTATAAATGTAATTCATCGAAAAGACAGTCCAGATTATTTGAACGCATTAAGAGGAACTATAAATTGACCTTTTATGGGAATCCATGACGACAATAAAGTTCGAAATCTTTGTTAATAACACAGAGGCAATTGTTCGACCAAAATGGTCCCGCTTCGCAAAAATTTGGTATAATTACTGTAAATAGTTGCCTTTTCATAGCCTTTTAAATGCGCAAAGATTCGAGTGTTTTAAGATTAGTCATTTACATGGGCACAGATATAAGTTCGAAAGCTTTACAATTTGGCAGTCTCCGTTAAATAGCAAAACAAAAAGGAGAGTAAATATCGTATTATGGTATTTAGTTCCATTGTTGCCAAATCTGGTCTTAAATGCCAAAGTTCGGTATTTAAAGCGGACACCACCACCACCAGAATTGAGATTTTACAGAAGTGAGCGTTTGAGTCACCTCTCGTAACGCGTCACGTGGACATAGATATAAATTGGCTAAGATTGGGCCAAGTTAGTACACGATCAGATACGTCTGTTTTTGCTGTTTTATCAGTATGGCTATCTCTCGACTCTCAGGCCAGTTTTTCTTAAGAACGTTTGCCAGTTGCCATTGAGTCCCTACAAGCATTGAATTACAACAATACCCAGAAATTGAAGCTGATCACTCAGATGTTAATCCCTTGATATAATTAAGAATCAATTTCACCCATTTAACGTATTTCACTCAGAAAGGATATGACTTGTCGAGCAGGAAAACTACTACTCCTCCTGAGTGTTCTACTCTACATGACCCCGGAACTATGTGAAGCGCAGGGAGTTCTTGATGCTGACTGGTTTGCCAAGCACATGGGCGGATCTGCTTCTCAGGAGGAAGTTGTGGAGATAGAAGACGAGGAGCTGAGTGAATTTGTTAGACGGCGAGGTGAATAGAGGCCCTGCAAGTGGGGAGCTGATTAGAGGCCCTTTCAGGGGGACCGATAAAAGGAACAGAGCTAGAGAAGAGTGAAGACAGCAAATTATTGCCCCCGACTTAAATTCACTTTTGAATGACATAAATAAATATTAACTAATATTGACAATGTGTTCATATCTGTGTCCGTAGAATATAGCCCTCTGCCCTATCCTCAAGGATTTTAGATTTTTTTGAAATACAAAATTCTCAAAATTTGAAGCTCTTTTCTCTATGGTAGCTTAGTTCCATGATGACAATTAAAAATCGAGTGCACCCATTTAACAAATTTCACTCAGAAAGGATATGACTTGTCGAGCAGGAAAACTACTACTCCTCCTGAGTGTTCTACTCTACATGACCCCGGAACTATGTGAAGCGCAGGGACAATTTGCTGCTGACTGGTTTGCCAAGCACATGGGCGGATCTGCTTCTCAGGAGGAAGTTGTGGAGATGGGAGACAAGGAGCTGAGCAAATTTGTTAGACGGCGAGCTGATTAGAGGCCCTGCAAGTGGGGAGCTGATTAATGGCCCTGAGTGTTTAAAGGGAGTCCGAAGACCTAAGACGTAGCTTGAGACTGAGAAGAAGCTTGGGACCGATGAAAGGAACCAAGAAGACAACACATTATTAAAAACCTACTAAAATTCGCTTTTGTAAACTCATATTATTTCATGGCAGTGTCTTACTCTAAAACTAAAATGCATAAAATATCAAGGTAGAATGAATATAGACAGACAGTACAGATAGTACAGTCCTATCTTCAAAAATGTTGATTTTTAGAAATTTCAAAAATCTGTTAACTTGAATTTCATGATAACTAAAAATCAGCAAATTTAACATATTTCTCACAAATAGGATATGACTTGTCGAGCAGGAAAGTTACTTCTCCTACTGAGTGTTCTACTCTACATGACGCCGGAGTTGTGTGACGCTCAGGGTATCCCTGCTGAATGGTTTGCAAAACAACTGGGCCACAGCAGATCCGGTTCTCAGGAAGAAGTGGTGGAAAAGGGAGAGGAGGAGCTGAGCAAGTTTGTTAGAAGAAGAGCAGAATAGGAGTCCTACGATTGTTGCGTCTGAGGAGGAGCTGAGACGAATACCTTGTTGGTCAAAGGGACAGAGAAGATGACATATCGACAAGTCAGCTTTTGTTTGTAAACCGACTTATATTTGCTTTAGAATAAGATTTTTATTCCGTCTTTTCGGATTAATCGATGGTTTTTTTTCAGACGAATCGATGGTAGAACTTTAACTAAATGGAAAGATACCTTTCTTTTCTGTATACTGTTTTAAGGAACCCAGATGTAATTATTACTTTTTATCAGTTTACAATGCATTTACCCCCGTGTCTTACTTTAACGAAATTATAAAGATAAAATGTAGCCCTATTAAGAGGCTACATTTTATCTATATTTGGTTCAATAATTGAAATTATACGGGCATGTACAGCTGGCACACGTAAACGGTATATAACAACATATACTCTGCTTACTATAGATCATGCACGCCTGCGGTGAGGCGGTATCTGTTATTGATAACAAAAAAAAGCTCTAAAAATAATCCTATACAAGGCACCTAAATCTTTTTCTGCCCAGCTGCAGTGATAGGATATGCTGGCGATATCGCTTGCTCTGCTGGCATCAAATGTGTCAGCAGATTGTGATCCTAGTAGCGGAAAGCTCTCTCCCATCTACATCAAGAAGCAAGATAGGACCCGTTATTACAAAGAGAACCAATCTGCCCTCCTTACACTCCCTTCAGCAACAGCCATATTTCCATATACTCCGGATGGGGCCACTAAAACTCCAGAAGTACCCTTCTCTAAAAAGGTAACAATAGTTTTCCCGTCATACTTCATGGTTGGAACAGGAAAAGGAATAGAGTTTGAGTATCTGAAAATAACAGCCTCCGATCCTCCAACCTTGCAACACAGATTGATGAACAGTAAGGGGAACTATGTCGAGGTGCAGCTGCATGGCCGGAATCTAGATCGTGAGGATGAAAACGCACCAGATTATTACGTAGCCCTCTCAATACTTTACCAACTGTCAGACTTCATAACTGAAAGCACTTACGAACCAAACGCAACTAAGTCCGCGAGTTATTACTTGACTGGCATGCTGAGCGCTCGCTACTATTACCAGGAATTGGCTCTCTCAGTCTTCTTTCCCCCGGATACCAAAACTTTGTACACTTACTATGGGACCCTGACAGACAAGGACGACCAGTGCAAACCTAACATCCTATGGATTGTATACGATCACTCTGATACTGAAGTAGGGAATATCCATGTAAGCAAGCAAATCCTTCAAACCTTTAACAGTTTGTTTGGAGGGGATATAAAAGCCAGACCATATGGAAACGGAGATGGAATTTTTCCTGTTACGAAGCACGTTTTTAATAGTGAGTGTTGTAAAGTCGTTAACGGCACTGGAAGTTGTGAAGAGGGTACGAACGTTACTTCAAAAAGTGATGCGGAGATTTGTACTCTTGAGGAAGGAAAAGAAAAAGAAAAAGGAAAAGGATATGAAGACGGAGAGAAAGAAGAAAATGAAGAAGTAAAAGAAAAAGAAGAAGAAGGAACAGAAGGAGAAGAAGAAGAAGGAACAGAAGAAGAAGAAGAAGAAGGAACAGAAGGAGAAGAAGAAGAAGGAAAAGGATATGAAGAAGAAGGAAAAGAAGAAGAAGGAAGAACAGAAGGAGAAGAAGAAGGAAAAGAGGAATTTGGAGTAGATGGCCAAGCAGATGGCAGTGAGAACAATTGTGCAGCGGTCACAACTCTAGCGGGATCACGTCTCTCACTTGTAGGTTTCTTGTTGAGGTTCTAGCAATTCTCGCTTACTGGTAAGACTGCCTTAGACTGTCAGAGTGATTTAATCTTAATTAATTAATTTAATCTTAATTAATTAATTTAATCTTAATTAATTAATTTAATCTTAATTAATTAATTTAATCTTAATTAATTTTAATTTAATCTTAATTAATTAATTTAATCTTAATTAATTAATTTAATCTTAATTAATTAATTTAATCTTAATTAATTAATTTAATCTTAATTAATTAATTTAATCTTAATTAATTAATTTAATCTTAATTAATTAATTTAATCTTAATTAATTTATCAGTCTGTAGTCTGTATGAAATATTTCTTAACAACCATTTTATTAGTTTCAAACATTCTCCTAAAGTTTTAACTGGATACTGAAGCAACGAAAATTAAAAGCAACATATATCTAGGTACTCGCTGGTTATTTTGGACTACTGTTCTGGACGAGGCGGTCATCATGTGACGAATGTGAAATACCCAATTCTGGACAACACTGTGGTAACAAAAATGAAATCTATTTTAGTTTGGTACCTTCAAAATTTCTATCGTCATCATTAAGAAAAACAATAATTTATATATTGAAGAATTTGAAGCTCGGTGTGTGAGACGGAGGAACATATTTGCTTATAATTTGTGGTTAGATGACCCACTGTTTTTATGTGGACGCTGATGTTTGGCTTTTTTACTGTCAACTTTTAAGCAGGGTTTTGATAATTTTTAGCATGTTTCTAGATTATTGTAGAGTTTGTGATAAAGATTAAAGTTAGTTATATTTTTCTATGTGATTAAAATTTGCTGTTGCTGGGCAGAAGTTTTGGAGTTTTATATCAAAATTGTTATGTTTTTTGTCTCTTTTCGAAACTAAAATTTTACAAAAGCAAAAATTCTCAGATTAAATGATATGCCATGATAATCCCGCAGCAGTACAAGTGCAGTGCTGCTGTGAGATTCACAAGTCAAGACTCAAGAACTGAAACTAAACGTGTTTGTAAAATATGGAAACGATTGCGGAGGGAGGGAGGGAGGGAGGGAGGGAGGGAGGGAGGGAGGGAGGGAGGGAGGGAGGGAGGGAGGGAGGGAGGGAGGGAGGGAGGGAGGGAGGGAGGGAGGGAGGGAGGGAGGGAGGGAGGGAGGGAGGGAGGGAGGAGGAGTTACCGGAGCAACAGGTGCAAACAAGGCTCTAGAGAGGACTGCACACATATTATACAACTAAGTACTGACAATTACATACGCGGCCAAATACCCTACCACCAGCACTCTTTCGGGAAAGCAAATCTTTCCAGTAATCGGGTTTCAATTTGCACTAAAGACTTATAAAATGTAAATGTACAGTGTAGAAAATATGTGGAAATAGAAAATACCGGTAATGTAGATTAACATTAGTCATTCACGGCAGTAGCCAACACACTGTGCAAATATCACGCAGTACATACAACAAAGGTAGGTATCTACCGGTAATGTAGCGTAGTAAAATTAACGATAACTGTCAAATGAACCGCACAACAACAAGCCACAACCGAATGTAAGGAGTAAGTAATAGCACTGAGGTCAGTGTGTCGTTACTAAGTAACACGGACACGTCACATTGCAGCTGAGTAAAACTAGAGCAAGACAGAGAGAGAGAGAGAGAGAGAAATCTCAATATCAAATTACACGAGGCGCACTTGGTTACAGCTTTCTTTCGGTTTCTGGGTTATATATTAGTAATGCGCTTAGTTATCTAACATAAAATAACGTCATTTTAATCGCTGTTACAGCAAGTGTATGTAAAAATGATAGAAAAGTTTTCAAAGGAGCACATCTAACGGTCACGTACAACGGAATGCAAAAATATGACAATAATAAGATCTGACATACACAGCCGCAAATTAAAAGATAATATAAAGCTTCAATTGTGTCCGGGGTATGGAAATGTTAAAACAAGACACCGTATTCATTTCCCGTCCGTGAATACCGCGTTAAGTTCTCATAATGATGACCTAATACCTTTCTCTCTCTCTCTCTCTCTCTCTCTCTCTCTCTCTCTCTCTCTCTCTCTCTCTCTCTCTTCTCCCAGCGAGCTATGAAACAAGATTCTGAGTACGCAAAAATCAGGACACACTCTGGGAGATTTAACGAGTCCAGATGTAACTTGACACCGCATTTACCACAGTGAGGTGACGTCATGGAGTAGTACCGGGCTTGTTACTGGTGGATATTCTATCGGACATCTTCTAATCACTTATCAGCGTGAGCTCAATCAGCAAGCTTGATTACGCGGCTAATTAACGTAAAGCTAATTAGGACGTGCGTGAGAATTGTTGCGTAATGAATTAAATAGTAATTATTATTATAAGATTAAAACTATTACTAAGAATATGTTGCACTATTACTAAGAAGTGCCAGTAACGTGACTACCAAGACCACTAGACCAGGTCATGTTTTAAACTTAAATGTACGAATAAAAGGTAGGTGGGTACTGGGTATGTATTATAAAGCAGTGCAGAGTGTATGAAATGTACACAGCAGCAGACACTGCTGGAAAAGTCCACATAACCAGGAAACTGAGTAATTACGTATGTTAGAAAATAGAGAAAGAGAGACAAAAGTTCACAAAACGAAGCAGCAGTCAGCACACTACACTACTGCTGTTGTACAGTGTTACTTGTAGTACATTGAGGTATACTGCTCAACAACAGAGATTAAGATAAATGTATGACAAAGGAGGTACCAGCACAGGCTAAGTGAGTTCAATGTGAATAGATACACTGGTCACGTGACAGAAAATAGCAGAAGTAGTGACGAGTAAGCGTAGTGCTGGGTTACTGAGTGTCACACATCCAACAACGACACACGTTAGAATAACAAACACACACTATTAATAGAATTACTCTGACTATCAGGACACACACAACCACTCACACTACTCACACGACTGCCAGACAGTAATTATGCAGAAAATCAAGCCAATTATGTGTAATTAGGAGTAATTAGGAGGGGTTTAATGTGGGTAGGTTTGTGATTTGCTGCATAATTTGTTGGATCAGATTTAATTACTGAGTTAGTCTGTGAAAGTGGTTGAGCTGAAATGAAAAGAAATAACGCAGCTCTTACAAAATGAATGTCAAAAGCAATGCACACAGTGAGCACAGAGCGCCTTGGAAACAGAGTATATTACATGTCCAAATATGGGATAATTACCAGCTTTTATTATTGAGCAGTTAAGTAGACAAATGTTATGCGAGTATAGCAGCCAGTAGTATACATCCTGGCAGGTTCTAGATAAAATATTACACGTTAATTTCTTCGAAACCATTTTCAACTTATCATTTATTTTCTTTGATCGTAACCGAATGATCACACATTAAAATGAAAACCTAAACTTGACCAACTTTCAATCTTATCTTCTTTTATTTACACACGTAACGCAGTTGTATTTAGCTGAGATAATTTGCATTCTAATAACTTCTCATGAAATTCATGTTTACGTTAGACGTGTGGACTTGACAAAGCAGTCTACATTCCTATAAGAAATTTGAATACCTAAATTACAGGGACAAAAGGATTTCGCGATTATTTTGGCCAAAAATCGCGGTACCGCGAAATTTAACAGGCTATACATTAAACTATACATAAAATTTGTCGCGGAGAATGGGAAATTTCGCGATTTCGTACATGCCGCGAAATCCTCTTGTCCCTGCTAAATTAACATTTATCAACTTCTGATTTGAACCATGATATGAGAGAGTGTCCTAACAAGGTTATAAAATTTAGGAAAAAAGGTTCCCTCTGGCTGTAATTATGACCCCCTCAAATCACGAGTAGGAAAACAAAATCAAAAGACTTATTATCCAATTTAGTTAGAATTGGATAAACTTGAAATGTTTACTGGACGTGGAGGAATACTTAGTGATCTAGCACAAAACAGACGACAGCACAAACCAATCCGTATCAAATAAACAAATAGCCGAGACTGTCTAGCAACGAATGCAGATATAGTACAATGTTACAAGCATGGATGGTGCACGTAGTATATATTATTAACATCATTTTAGCAAGCTTTGCGGCGTATCTACATGCCACGTGACACATTCTGAGTTTTGTGTTTTCGACTCAGACATGAAATCACGCAAAAGAACTAAATTGCCAGTTAAGTAACGTGACTCTAGGTCATATCCTTGCAGTAAAGAATCTTTAAAAGTCATTGTAATTTTGAGTCAGCAAGATTGTAGGCTATGTGCAGTGTAGCTGTGATGTCACATGATATTGTCTGGACATTTTTAACATGTCTTCATTAATCACGAGATCATGATATCAGGTGTACGTTTATTGAGAGGTGTGGTTAAGGAGCGTGCTCGTATTATTGTACATTAAGTGTATAAATTAAACACTAAATGTACACTGAAGCCGTGCGTGATGATGAAAATTAGATTTACAATTAGATTTCAATAGTAATTTTTTCCAAGTTTCCAGTAAGGTAGTGAAGGCAACAGAGTTAAAGTAGGAAAATAAGAGACTCACGTCGTCGTTGTTTGAGTCGTTAAAGTGTTCCACTCTGCGTTTCTTAGTTACTGGTTCAAGTTCCGAAGTGTCTCTAGACATCTGAGAAGAAATAAAATAATAAATTAAAAATTACAGTTTCATTTAAAACACTGTAAAAATTGAACTGTCACTGCGAGAACTATAAAAATAGGAGAAAAACGTCCAACTGTGTATACTTACATGATGTCGTATTATAAGGAGATCTTTTTCTCGATTCCGAGAAATTCCGAGATTCGACTTTCCCTAAAGCATTTAGGTGGTGATCAAATCGACAATACACTAAAACATTCGACTGAATATCATTACTGTCCATTGTTAAGTGCCGTTGTGATGTCGAAAGTGAAACAAAAGCTTAACAAAAGCTCGAATGAACATCTAGAACTCATCTTCATATTTGGGTTTTTAATAAAAACTATCATCATCAGTTATCACCTCAAAATAAAAGAATGCCAGGTCATATAATAAATTAGCAAACAAAAGTAAGATAAAAAGAGACTCATAATTGATTCTCGGCCCATTCATTTATCAATGGCGCTGCTCTGGCTCCTGTGATTGAACCTTTAAGAAGCGCAAGGTAATAAATTAAGAAACGCTGTGAGTTGTGACGTACGAAAGCTTGAACAACGCAACACTCCCTATGCAAAAATGTAATAAATTAGAAAGAATTCCCATAATCTCTGAAAACATCAAGTAACTGGACTGCCTTTCAGAATAAAATCATTGTGTACCGTGACTTGGTAGAATGCAATCTTGAATCTAATCACACTACCTACTTCTACAGGGTTCGTAAAGCGATCATAAACTACAGCTGTGAAATACCCAAACACGAGGCAGTTCACATAGCCAGGCCCAATTTTCACAACAGTTCCTTCCAATATGGCACCCATTTTAGGTCTGAACACTGTCACTGTGCATGAGATATCAAAATGAAGTTCTGGGGATATAGAAACTATCCTTGCTGCTCGTTCTTTGAATTTGATGTTGGTGTATCTTAGGAGAACACCTTGCTCAGATTCCAGGTATTTGAGGTGCAGGGTTTTCAGTTGGGATTTAATACCGTTTCTGAAAATATAAAGTGTTAGATAAGATATATACTGAGCAGCAATTTAAAGATCTATAGAATATTCACAAAATAACCTCAAACATCAGGGCTGTCTTATTAGTATTCAGAAGTTTAACCACACATGCCTGCAATGTAGGATCAATCGATCAATAAGTTCAGCGTTGCACTCACTTGATACTGTTTATGAAAAAGGGAGGAATAGCGCAGTGCAAGGTAGTGTCGTACTGTACAATACATGAGTCTGATAGGTTGAATCTTAGCTTCTTGCATACATGCTCATCTACTGCATCATCCACCTCTTCTAGTTCCTGTTAATTAAACAAAGCTTATTAAGTTAGAAAGTACAATATTGGGTAACAGCAGGGTAGAAAAAATAAGATTTATAATACCAGTAACCATTACATCCACTAATTAAATATGGAAAGAACGTTTAATATTTCAGAAATTATCAAAATTTACATTGTGTTCATAAGTTACCTGTTTGATATTAGAATTAAAAAGTGATGTGAATTCAGCTGGTTCGATTTTAAGAGAGGGCTTCTCAGGAGTTGCTGGTTCAGGCTTTATCAGAACTTCGGGTTCTGGAGTATCTTCTTTATTTAAAACATTTGCATGCAACTCTGAATTCTCTTCTGTAATTAGTTGTTTCTCAACTTTAATTTCGGACTTTCTCTTCTTTTTCTTCTTTTTCACTTTAATTTGATCCGGTTTTACTTCTATTTCTTCAAATATTATAGGTTCAATTTTGATATTTAGTGCAGGCTGAAATACAGGTTCATATTTTTCCTCTTCTTTCTTAACAATATCTGATTTTAGTTGGTCAGCACATATTATTAGTTCAGGCACAGGTGTTTTGGCAACACTTTTCCTCTTCTTTTTTTTAGGGAGTTTAGACAACAAAGGTGAGGAAGTCTTCTTTCTCTTCTTTACAGCCGGGGTTGATGTGGCTAGCATAGTCTCCTAATAATATGATCAGTGAGAAATGTTAATGATTAAGAATACAAATTTAAGAATACAAATTAAATGAATTTTGATCTTTATTATATTATTACAGATAATGCATATCATAGATAACCATAAAAGCCACATTTCGGCTGATTGCCTCAACTTGGATTAATAGTAATTTCAGTTGACAGAAGCTGAAAAATGGCAGTTCAAATGGCCCAGAGCACCATCGACAATATCAAGGACTCAAGTGCCAATAATGGCTTTTCCGAATCCATTTTCGCTGATTTGTGTTAACAATTATTTAAGGACAACACCTTAACCCTAGGCTTAAATTGAACATATTAGGTTTCCATACTCTTTTAAAGGTAGTGCTGGAGTTATTAACATATAACGGGAGGCAAAAATGGCTGATATAACCAATTTTGCTCTATTTCGTGCAAATTTTCTTTGGTTTTCCCCGAATAACTTGAAAAGTAAGCATTTTAGGGTACATGTTGCTTCATAAGTATATAAACATGGCCATTCTGCACAATTTGCAATCATTCAAAAATCTCTATGGCCTTCATAGCCCAATTTACCAGATACCCATATTTTTGCATGATTTCTGGAACCGAAAATCAGTTTTTCGCCAATAACTAAAAAAGTAAGCACTTTAAGGCATCTGTATCTTCATAAGTCATAAATAAATATACCAATTGCAGTTCTTTTGCACACTATCCGAAGACTCTATCACGATCATATCAAAAGTTAGTAAAATGGGCTCTGCGCCACGCCCAAAATGGTTTTTGGCGAATTTCTCGAAAATTGAGGATTTAAGGCCATTTGTTGATCAATAACTTCTATATAAACATGCATATATGCGGCTTCGTTTAAGCCTATCATGAAGTCTATACGACCTTCAGAAGCAAAGGGTCAGTTACATTATTAGGTCAATATGGGCGTGGCCCTCCTGGGTTTCCCCCACAGTAATAAAAATGTCTCCAACCGAAAATCGTTTATTCATACCTTTGGGAAGGTCTGTTCAAAGTTTCGTGAGTATCTGAAGATTTGCAGATGCATTTCCATAAATGACTGGACTATTCCACCTGTTTTTGATAGGACTATTGGTGTAAATGTTCCATGTTCCACTTCAACAATCCTTTTGTTGTACATGTTTTCTTCTGTCTCTCATGGCTAGTGTACATACTCATTGGAGATCCAAGAGCCTTATTGGAAGGAGCTTTTAGAAGAAAGTATTTGCTTCTCTTCCCATTCCACCTGTTTTTGATAGGACTATTGGTGTAAATGTTCCATGTTCCACTTCAACAATCCTTTTGTTGTACATGTTTTTCTTCTGTCTCTCATGGCTAGTGTACATACTCATTGGAGATCCAAGAGCCTTATTGGAAGGAGCTTGAGTATGAAATACTCTTACATCTAAAAATACCCTTTCCAATGGGTTCCATACACTCAGCACTAACATCTAACCTACCTCCATCTGCTTTGTTGACCCCTGCAGGAAGTTCTCTCCCATTGACAGGGATAAGGAGAGGTTCAGTGGTCACATCTTTACAGGTAACCTCTTTACAGCCAACCTAAAAGCTTAAAAACGCGGAATTTTAGCTTCAAACCTTGATGCAAACTGGTCCTGAGCCCCCATCAGTCAAGGAAAACAAATTTTTTTTTAGGAAAACAAATTTAAATTTTGGTATTTATTAATAACAATCAAAACATATCATATCATAAAAATAAAGCCACGCGTTGGTTGACTGCCTCAGTAAGGTGAATAATTTAAGCTTGAAGGTGCCCTGCGCATTTACAGAACCTTATGCGGCAATCACATATTCATGAGGACCTGTGAGCGCCAAATTTAATTTAAAGTTTCTAAAAATCATACATCACTACGAGTTACTCATGCTTTTGGATTATAAGAGTGCGGATTGTCAGGTATTTCATTCATTCATACTTAATCGGTTTAAAGCTGTATATTTAGAACTCACTATTGTTTTAAACTACGAAAGCAGAATGTAGATAATGGACAATATACCAACGACAATACCAAGGACCCGAGTGCCGCATTGACTTTTCCGGATCCGTTTTTACCGAAGGCTTATCCACCAGTTACTCATGCTGCATGTATAGTCTGATAATATTTTGTCTTACCTCTAGCAAGCATTCTGTAAATTGAAGTGTCGTATTTATTATAGAAGAGCCAGTCAACCTCCGCGTCCGCATTATAATCTTTTGTGTGCCAAGTTTGTTTATAAAATCTAATCATATAATAAGATTGATCCAATAGTCTAAGATGAACGGTATATCATAGCTCATCGTTATTAAAATCCGAATGGATGAATTAATCAAGTAATGTTCCCTTTCAACACAACTAAACAACAAACAAATGCTTGCTCACCAGTGGTGACGCAATCGTAGGGGCATGCAGTTGGTTCAGATAACTCTCACCCCGACGACGGCGTCGAGAAATTATCAAATTATGCATTTGCGCCATACTGGACACATTTTATATTTAATATTTTGTGGTTTGTAGAAATTAGTGTCATCTAAAGTATAGCTTAACTGGCAAGCAAGCATCGTCCCACTCGGCGGGGACGAAAATACCGAGTCCAATCACAGAAAGTTAACCAAAAGATAAAAACAAGAGCTCGGATATCAACAAAAATCACATGCTCCAGACAACGGGGGAAGAGAGGAAAGGAAGTAAGCTGCTGGGCTCAACAAATTTTGATTTTTATTTGAAAATTCAATTAATTATTATATATATAAATCAAGCGTTACATTTCAGCCATGCAAAATTACAATGACATATTTTGATATACTAATTGATAAATGGAACTGCAATATAAGTTGCTTAATGTTTGGCCGGATGACAACTAACTAAAAGAGAAAAATAAACTTGATTACATAATAATTAATTCGGCTGAACCAACACATAGCAAGAGCCACATTAACGTTGGGGCCGTCTAAAATTGTAAACAAATTTGTTCTTGTGCCCTATAATAATTTGGTAGTGAGGTATGACCCTGTACTGTGCGTGATAGTGAAAATGAAAGTGAATCTATAATGCGAACGAAATGAGTTGTGGCCAGACGATTCTTCAATTTTAAAATAATAAAGTCAAAGGACTCTGTTTTAAGGCCACAGGGGGGGGTCCGAGGTCAATTTTGAGATTTTGAGATATGTTGTAGAGCTCGATCTAAATTTTCAAATGCTTTTGTCCTTACCGAAAACAAAGTTTCCTATTTGAAGATATCGCGCGTTGAATTTTGAGGTTTACCTGTAATTCTATTGTAAATGAAAACTTTAAATGCAATTGTGTTCAAAATCTATCTTCTTTTTTAGTTTATGACTTAGAACCTTGTAACTTGGCAACAATGTGAACTTAAAGGTATTTTGAGTTTTTGTTATGTAACGATTTATGATATCTTGCTCCAAAGCTGAGATATGAGGTTAACCATGAGTGAGAATTACAAAATTTACAAAATTTAAAATGGTTAACCTCATAAAAAGAGTTAGGAGCAAAATTACAACAATCGTTACATAACAAACTTTCAAATTTATGTCAGGAACATAAGTTCCAAATTTGAGGTGAAATGGATAAAAGCTCTAGGAGAAGATAGGTTTTTGAGGTGGTAAATAAATTGTTCAGGAGAGTCAAAAGACCATGATTCTGAGAAAATATGTTAACCTCAATTTTCCAACAAATAAAGGTCATATAATAGTTCTGTTCATACTTTCAACACTACTATATAACAAATAATTTGAGTTCAGGGATGGTAAAGAATGACGGGCAAACGGGGCACACTGATAGTGCCCCAGCCAGTAGAGAACATGTAGAGACGAATGAACAAGCTGAAGAAGAACGTACTAAACCTGAAGAAGATTGTTTCTGCAAGGAACACATTGATGATTCTCTATGGATCAGATGTGATTGGTGCAACAAATGGTGTCATCTTGATTGTGTTGGACTGACAGGACTTGACGAGGATCAGGTGCTTTTCATCAAACAATATAAGTGTCCACACTGCATTGTCAATGCGACAACAGTGCTGATTAAGTTGAGTGAAACCATTAATGAAACGGTTACCAATGCTGTTAAAAACAGTCTGCAGAACGAGTTACCAACAGCAATGGCTGCTGTCAAAAAAGATATAGTCAATGAATCATCTTCAAAAGTGAAGAGCTACGTTGATGCAGCGAAGGTTGACCTCCAGGCAACTATTAGTGACAAGCCACCAACTCAATTAGTGAAGGCAACAGTCCAACAGATTGATGCTGACAAGATCCAACGGATCAAAAGAGAATGTAATGTGATCATCAGACACGTTCCCGAAATGGCTATCAAAGAGAACAGATCTCAAAGCAATGATCTCAAGTTTTTACATGAAACCTGTGGCATGGAAGAAGACGTGATTGTGTCCTGTTTCCGGGCAGGTAAATTGACTGAATCTGGTGAAAGCAGGGAACATCAACCTAGACCGCTGATTGTAAAACTAAAATCAAAAGAGGCTGCATTGCATTGGAGTAACTATGGTAAAGGTTGGAAGATAGAAGTGGATTCTGAAAAAGCAGAGAAAGAAGTTTATTGGATCAATCAGGATCTGAACAGAGCTGACAGAGACGTCCAATTTTTTGTGAGACAGGAACGGAGAAAGCGACTTGCAGAGAAAGCAAAGATAAAGAATACCTAAACCTTAAATTGTTTTATAGTAACAGTAATAGTTTATATAATAAGTTTTGTGAATTGAGAAATGCTGTTTCGCTGTACCAGTCTGACATTGTTTGCATAAATGAAACTCATTTTAACAATGAAATTATTGATGCTGAAATTAGCATACCTGGTTTCAAAATATTTAGAAAAGATAGAGATTTTACAGTTAAGGAAGAAGTAGGAGAAAGTTCTGTTAGTAGTGGTGGAGGCTGTATTATTTATATTAAAGACTCTTTGAACCCAGTTGTCATAGATTGGTTTAGGGTCACTGATTCGATTGCTGTTGAATTCGATAGCAACATTGGTAGGGTAAATATTGCATGTATTTATAGATCAATGTCTCTTTCTAAAGCGCAGAACAATGCGATGACCAAAATGATTGCAAAACTAGCTGTTTTTAATGTTGAATCAATCCTAGTTGGAGATTTAAATTTACCAAATGTATCTTGGCTTAGTGGAACTGTTAATGCTCCTTTAGGAACAAGTAATAAGGGTTTAATTATAGAAAAGAATTTTATGGAATGTGTACAAGACAATGGCTTGGTTTGGTATATCACAGATGAAGTTACCAGACGTAGAGTTGTCAGCGGTAAACTTCAAGAGAGTACACTAGATCAGGTTCTCTCTACAAACGAAGCTATTGTCAATGAAGTAATGATTGTCTCCCCCTTGGGAAAGAGCGATCATGTTTGTTTTAATGTAGAATTAAATCTAAGTCTTAGTAACAGTAAGCAAGATGATGAGGCTGCAAAGGAGCCTAGAAAGTTATGGGGAAAAGTCTCTGGCAAAGAATTGTTACACAGATCAGCTGAAATTGACTGGTCTTTTAGTGAGGGTACTTTAACTTCTGAAGATATGTGGAGTGAGTTACACTCAAAGCTTAACTTAGTATCTGATATAGTTCCGACGGAAAAGAACTTTAAATGTGAGCCTTGGGCAAATTCATCCCTAAAAAGATGCAGGAAAAAGACAGATAAATGTTGGTATATTTTTGATAATAATCCTTCTTCTGAAAATCTTAATGTTGCACTGAACCAACAAGGACAGTTTGATAGTAAGTCATTTAAGTGTAAAGTTAATTATGAAAGAAAAATTACACAGTGTATGAAATATAATACGAAGCCATTTTATGCATATTTAAGAGGGAAAAGAGTGTTAAAAAGTTGTGTATCATCCCTGGAAAAACCGGACGGATCTTTGACCAAAAGTAATTTTGAAACTGCCGAAGTATTGGCTGATGCTTTTGCTTCAGTTTTTGTCAAAGAACCAGATGGACCTTTGAACAGAGAATGTTATTTTATTGCGGATGAGTTACACATTGAAAATATTGAGATAACAATGGATGATGTTGGCAGAGAACTGAAAAGAATTAATATTAGTAAAAGTAAAGGGCCAGATGGCATTCATCCTAAATTATTAAAAGAACTTGAACATAATTCAAGTTTTGTTTCTGCTGTGACTAAATTATTTCAAACATGTGCTTCAAGTGGAAAAATTCCAGAACAGTGGAAGACAGCAAATGTTACATCTCTTTATAAAAAGGGTAGTCGGAAAGATGCCCTAAATTACAGACCAGTGTCACTTACATGCATTTTATGTAAATTATATGAAAAATTAGTAAGGAGGCATATTATGAGTTTTGTTAGTAAAAAGATAAATCCAAACCAGCATGGATTTGTAGAAGGTAAATCTTGTTTATCTAATCTATTAGAGAGTGTAGAATGTATCATCGAACTATTAGAAGATGGTGCACCCGTAGATGTGTTTTACTTAGATTTTTGTAAAGCATTTGACAGTGTTCCACATCATAGACTACTTACAAAAATGAGAAATTTGGGTATAAGTGGTAACACTTTAGATATTGTGAAAGACTTTTTATCTGGAAGAAGATTTAAGACATTCGTTGGTGGAGCATATTCCTACCTTCGTGATGTTTTATCAGGCGTCCCACAAGGGTCTGTTTTAGGTCCTTTATTGTTTGTCATTTTTATCAATGACTTGCCTGATTGTATTAATGGTATATCAAAACTGTTTGCAGATGATCTTAAAGTTATTATGGATGCCAATGACACTGAAAGCACTTTCAATATGTTAGAAAGCTTGCAAAACTGGCAAAATGTGTGGCTGTTAAAGTTTAATCCTAGCAAATGCAAAATAATGCATGTTCCATTTAACGAAAATCCCCTTCAAGAATATGTATTTAGTGGTGTTACACTTGAATGTATTGAAGCAGAGTTTCTTGGAGTTTTAACTTCTTCAGATTTGAAATGGTCGAAACATATTAAAAGTTGTATTAGTAAAGCAAACAGTATGATTGCATGGGTTACAAGGAATCTCATTATAAGAGAACTTAACGTTATGAGAAATGTTTATAAAACTATAATAAGACCCCACTTGGAGTATTGTGCTCAGTTGTGGTCTCCACCTGCCTGCCATGGGAATTGGGCTACTATCATTGAACTGGAAAATGTCCAGAGAAGGTTCACACGCCTTATTGATGATATTGGAACACTTCCTTACAGTGAAAGGTTGGATGCCTTACAGATTACAACACTCGCAGAGAGACGGGTTAGAGGAGATTTGATTGAAGCCTACAAAATTGTAAATGGATTGGTTGAGTATGGAAAAGATATTTTCAATTTAAGTAGATCGGGAGATAAAATTGTTAGCACTAAATCTAACAGTATTGATAGAAATATTAAAACCTTGTCTAATAATTTTTTATCAGAGCGTGTTATCAGCTTTTGGAATAAATTGCCATCTTTTGTCAGAAATTCAGTGTCTGTTATTGATTTTAAAATTAATCTAGAAGAATTTAAAAAGACTAATAATTTAGTAGACACAGGCAACTTTTGGGAAGTGTCAAATATAGTTTTAGCTAAAATAGAGGGTGTAAATTATATCGAAAAGAAGAAGCAACAAGTTCAATATTTACATAAAAATCCGTGTGTTGCCAAGAGAAAGGGAATAAATATCTCATGAATTTGTTTTTATTTAGTTATTTTTAAATTAACGGTTTTTAACTTTTTTAACTTTTTTATATGTAAATAAATTATGACAATTATGTTAGTTATAGAATTTGTTTGTTTTTTTTTAATGACGAAGGCTGTGAAATGTTCACAGTTCTGATAATGAGGAAATCAGAAAGAATGTTTAAAACTAGTGATGATGTTTATGTCATTATTCTTAATCTAATCTAATCTAATCTAATCTAATCACATTGGATGGCCAATTGATACCCATTGATAAGTTTAACTTGTGATGAGAGCAACAAAATGTTAAGAACTGGTTATTTGTGAGGTTAACTGATTAAAAAGGCAATAGTTAACCTCTATTTTATGACAAACTAGGCGATCTGGGGGGCTAAGGGTGGTGTGCAAGCGTCAGATAGTACGTGGTCTGCCAACTGGCAAAAAACTTTTTTTCGACCTCGGACCCCCCCTGTGGCCTTAAAATACAAGCTCATTCTTATCAAAGTTTAATTCTGTCCATTCTAATTCTTCGTACCTTGACTGTATCTTGAGTAACTCACTCTTCAGTGTTACTTTAACTAAGTTCGTTGACTTAGTAAAGCTTATCAAACTGTCAATTTTTCGACAGTCGTTCCACATTTTTGTTGATTGATAAATAAAAGAGGAGGATGGGTTCGGGGTGATGAACTGGTCTGAACGTCTTTGTGATGGTGATCTGTGGAGTAAAGATAGGAGTGAGATTGGAGATTCTAATCTGACAATTTTGAACAGTTCTAATAGACATGTGTATTTGTACAGGTTGTGGACGGTAAGAAGGCCGTTCTTGTTAAACAACGGCTTTGTATGCTCTTTTTCAAAGAATTCCCTTCCTAGGATTTGTTCATCTATACAACGTGTTCTGGCACATGTTCTAAATTTATCTAGATATGCTTCAAGGTCACCAAATAGTATTCTAATACATTTTTTTCTGAGTGATGAAGATAGGTTGAAGCATATTATTACTCGACCCACCCCATACCGATATTCAAGAAGACAAGGGGTTCAAATGATCGTTGTCGCCTATTAGAATAATGCTTGTTATAGTAAAACAAAAGTAAAACAAAATTTTTATTTACCACAAAACAATCAATACATATTTAATATTATTATACATTTACAAATAAATCTAAATTTAAATTCAGCTATATACACAATACACAGCCCGCCGCGCAGACAGCCACACATTGCTGAGAGATTCTCAGGTGCAGATGTAAGCGCCGCGCGCGCAAGGTTTGTTATTTTACAATTACATGTCACGATATATTATTAATTATCAGAGAATTTTAGAAGCAAAACAATAATTGCATATTGGGAAAATTTCGGTCGTTAACGCAGTACAGGGCGTGGACACTGCAATGCTAATAACGGAAAATTTTGAGGCACGAGTTTCATTCAGCTACCCAATTTATATGTGACATGTACTTGTATTAAATTCAGATAAATGTTAGTAACAATCGACGTCAACATTGTGCAACTGTAAACTGAAAAATGTTAACGTCGATTATCATTAAATCACATCTCGCAAGTTACTAATTCTTTGCACTATATATGTTACGTCACTATAGCATATGTCATTCATATTGTACGTTATATAAGATAAAAATAAACATTTTATAATTGTTTCAATGTTCAACACTGCTAAAAAACAAATACCTACTTGCCCATCGATTAAGCAGTCGCCAAAACAAGGCTCAAAGTTAATTTACCTTCACACCTCGTTTTGGAGACTGAAGGATGTCAATAAATAAATAATGGATAACATTAATACTGAATATGATGGATAATCAGTAATATCAATAAAATCCACAATCACTAATCATGTTTTCGATGGGCAAGCACTCGCAACTGGATGCTGAAACAAACGGCGCAAGTCTTGCACCGTTCATGCAGCATACGTCGCGAGATATCATGAGCTCCGCTAACTCTGCGATTCTAACGGATGAATTAGGCTACCCCGACAGAAACACAGGTAACAGGGGGTTGTGGAAGGACACGAACACTGTTCGTTAACTCGTACCCCGGGTACCCCCTATATAGATCTATGTCCCGCCGGAGAGAGCCCACCACCAGTCATATCGAAAGCAGCTTTTAATTCTGCATTATAAATATCGCGTCGTCATAATAAATAACATACATTACCACTACACACTTGTCACTACACACTTTTATGCACAGTTCAGCTAAAATATTAACAAGAGACAGAAGAGTTTTACATCGGCTCAGCACCGCAAGGACGTTGGCTATACACGTGGTTCATAAATTAGTTTGATTTGGGTACTGTTCGACCGGGAAAGTGGTCGGGATTAGTTCTCATAATGAGTGATCACTGTCGTCAGATATATTAGAGCGGGAACTCCCCCAGGTTCCGGACGAAACGCGCACAGTATTTAGAGTATCAGCGCGCAATGCTGTGCGCGTTCATTCCCATATTGTTTTATCATTCGGCGATCGCGTTCAACGTGACTGGTGAGGAAGTGCTATGTTGTTTACCTAAATTCAAGCATGGTATCCATAGATAAGATTATCAGTCAGTAAGTGGGAATAACAGGCAAGTATCACTTCTCACTCAGAATTCAGTGAAATTTTTGTCACACCAATCAGTTCCATACCTGTTTTGAGCTCTTAGAAGTGACTGTTTAAGCAAATTCTTGACAGAGCTGCAAGGGGAGGTGAAATTCATCGGCCCAACTTTACGAAATTCGTTCCACAGCCATGCAGATTTGTACATAAATTGATTAGTTGGAGAGGGCGTGATTAACAAATTATCTTTCCTATTTGATAAGCCGAATAGGTAGTATAACGAAATTGGTACTCGTGACTTAATGATCTTAAACAATTCCATTAAACAACGGTATCTGTATAGGTTCTCTATAGCAAGTAGTTCGTGTTTTGTGAATAGAGGTTTGGTGGACTCTTTAACATAGAATTCAGATCCTAGACGTTGAGAATTAATTGGTCTTGCTCTAGCACATGTCTTGAACTTGTCTACATAGGCTTCAAAGTCTCCAAAGAGAATCCTGATACACTTCTTTTGAGTAATAAATAGCGGTTTCAACTGATTATTGGGAATACCTCCCCAGACAGAAATAGCATAACCTAGATGTGATTCAAAGAGAGAATGATATATTTGCTTATATAGTGATTCTGGCAAGCATTTCTTAATACGGTAGATACGTCCACAAGCACTACTTAGTTTCTTATTGAGAGATAATATGTGTGGTTTCCAGCTTAGTTTATCATCAATGATTACTCCAAGAAATTTTGTCTGACTTACACGTTTAATTATTTTGTTATTTATGGACAAGTTTTGGCTATCTATATCTGCATTTAATTCGCTATTATCACGTTTAGAGGGAGAAAAGTACATATAACAACACTTCTTTACATTAATGTGCAGTAGGTTAACTCCCATATACTTGTTTACGGCCTGTAGTACTTCATTAGCCAATTCGTATGCTTTATTTTTCGAATCGGCAGCGACAAATATATTAGTATCGTCTGCAAATAAGACAAATTTACCCTTATTAGTTATATTGCAAATATCATTGATATACAGTAGGAAAAGTAGAGGTCCTAATACACTACCCTGAGGGACTCCAAATTCGACCGGTAATTCATCAGATTTGGTATCTAGAACATTTACAAATTGTTTCCTATTAGACAAGTAACTAGAGATAAGATTCAGAGCATTCCCTCTTATACCGTAGTTTTTTAATTTAGTAGTTAGTTTACAGTGATCTAGAGTGTCAAAGGCTTTTGAGAGATCGATGAAGACCCCTAGGACATGTTGCTTTTTACTAATTAACGATTCTATATGTTCTACAGAGTAGTTCAGTGCATGGCTGGTGGAGTGTCCTTTCCTAAAGCCGAACTGGTTTTCATGTATTATCCCCTTGGAAGTAAGGAAACTATAGAGCCTCTTATAAATTAACTTTTCTAGAATTTTCCCGAATACAGGTAGAGTTGATACTGGTCTATAGTTTTCTAATAGCTGTTCATCTTCTTTTTTGTAAATGGGGCTGATTCTCCCAGTCTTCAATTCATCGGGGAAGTGGCCTTCTTGCATGCATTTGTTAAAGTATCTAGCTAAGTACGGTGCAGTAATTTGGCTTGACTTCTTGATCACATGAATAGGTATGTCACTGGATTTCCCGTTTTTTAGTTCGCTTATGGTCTCTTTAATCTCAGTACAGTCAGAATCCCAAAGATAAATACTGGACGTAATTGATGTTGGCAGGTAGTCAGTAAATGAAGGCAGCGAATTTATTCTCAAATAGTCACCAGAGTATGCTTCGTTCAGGTTAGCTGCAATAGAGGCAAAGTATTTATTGAACTCATTTGCAATTATACGACGATTAATCACACGTTCATTATTTATCACGAAGTTCGGCTTGATCTCACGTCTTTTCTTACCACGTAGTTCGTTGATTATCTGCCAGGTTTTCTTACTATCTCCAGCGCATTCTGTAATCTTAACACCATGATACTTACGTTTTGCAGAATTGATAAGGTGGTTTAATAACTTCCGGTGTGCCTTAAATTCTTCATGACGTGTTACCTTATTTGTACAATTATAACAAAGAGTAAGACAGTCTGCATGGCTAGGTGAAGAGTTGCTGAGGCATTTCTTCTTAACTGCCTTTTTCCATAGGTCATAAAGCTCATGTTTTCTATTTATAGAGGCAATTAGGCCAGATGTAATCCATGGGTTGTTTTTAGCAGTACGTTTAGAACACTTAGGCTGGTCTAGTTTACATGCGTTGTCTAGTTGATGATTGAATAGAGTGAAAAAAGTACTGAAATCTTCTGGTGGATCACTTGTTAATTCATTGTCTAGTACTTCGACAAATTTGTTCACATTAGTTGCACAGTAGTCATAGTACTGGAAGTGCTTTTGTTCATGATCCTCAGCACTGACTAGGGGTGAGTTGAATATGTTAAATACAGCATGATGGTGACTGATGCAGGTACTAATCGTTCCAGAGCAGATAGAGTTTTCGATGTTGGTGGTGAGTATGTTGTCAATGCATGATTGGTTACATCCTGGTTTATGATGCGTAGACGTAGAAATAAGTGGTGATAAACCTAGGCCTAGAATAAGGTTTTCAAAGTCTTGAACGAGTTTACTGTTTTCATCATGGAGATTAATGTTGAAGTCTCCTAGTATGTAAACATTCTTTTTTGAGCATGATTCAATCATTTTTCTAAGTTCATTTAGTGCCTCTGAGGCGTTCCCACTAGGAGGACGGTACAGAACTCCTACATGTAGAGGTTCATCATGTTGAATGGTAATAAATAGGGTTTCAAGATTTTTGGTTACCCATGATAATTCTTCGTTTACAACTCCATTAAGTTCGTCCTTTAAGTACAATGCTACTCCACTTCCCTTCGCTTTATTGATATGTTTATCTTGGTAGAAACAATTGTATCCCTCTAGATGGTAAACAGTGCTTTCCTCTATTCCAATATTGGTTTCAGCAAGTCCAATAATTTTAAATTTTTCGGCTATTAGGTCTAGTTCCATGCTAAAGGCATCAAAATTTGTTTTATTGCCATCTATGTTCTGAAAAATCATGGAGCAGTTGCTTGCAAAACACGGTTTGATATGTGTGTTAAAGTCCTTAATTGTATAGGATCTACAGTTTTCCAAAACATCAGACATCTTTTGGAGACATGGGTCACAGTCATTAACTTCAGGATCGGTCATTATTTTAAAAGGATTATATTTTTTAGATATAGAATGTTTACATTTGATGCAGTAAAAGTTGTCATTAATAACTTGTGCTTTGGAGGGATTAAAACATTTGGCATGGAAAATACTGTTGCAGTTAAAGCATTCAAAGTGGGGAAGCCCTAGACCAATATTCTTCAGACAGTGATAACAAATTTCCTTTTGAACACGATTAACCATACCTGTTAACCGTTCCTCCCCATCCGCTGCGGTGCAGGCGGGTCACTAGCCACGTTGCTGTATAGCCGTCCATTAACTTTGCCGATGTGATGTCTTCTGTCTGCCCCGCCATTTAACCTAGTAAATACAGATTGTTTAATGAGTCCAGCAAGGACTCTTGCCCCTGACTTGTTAAGATGAAGTGTATCAGGTCGACCATTTCTGTCAAATTGTTTTGAAAGTTCGTCCGCAAGAACACGGTTGCAGGCGAACTTCATAAAACCCTGAACACGCACAACATCCTTACATGTAGGGAGCAGGTCAAAATGAATAAGTCTATTAAATGAGTCAACTTTAAAATTCAGCTGTAAGTCCCTAGTGGGAAGCAGCTGACAAACAAATACAGCTCTAGTGCTAGGGCTAAGCTTCTTAATTTGTTTTATTTTCAGCTTCAGTTTATTGTAGCAATCAGCAATATCATTCTCAGATTTAACATCAGGCTGTCTCACGTCATTGATCCCACAGTGGAGCACTACATTGGCGTAACCCATGCAGGACACAGGGTTGATATCATCAATTCTGGGAGCCCAGAATTTTTGACCTGGCATGAGCTCGCCAAAGGTACCCCTCTTGTCAGACCCAAAACGCAAGAGGCCTGTGTTTGAATCACCATGTAAACTTGTGCAATTTTTATTAGTCCAGCTAACAGCACGGAAGGTCAGCGAGTATCTAATGCCATCTGATATTGAGCCACGCTCAATCATATGGCTGTAAACTTCTTGTGATCTACGGCTCATTATGTACAAGGAGCGGTCTAAACATTCATGAGAAGATTCAGTTCCAGAGTCACATTCAGTGAACTTGATGTTACAACTCTGGCCGAGAGACAAAGTAAAAATTGAGGATTCCGGATGGATGGTCACTTCACGGTCTGAATGATTAGGCAGGTGACTATCAGGGCCATCATATCTGTTGATGAGACATGAGTTAATAACTGGGGCCGTCAGGTGGGGCTGCTCCGGGTAGCACTTATTGTACAGCTCAGTTTGTACTTTGTTCATTTCATCAAATAATGGTTTAAGTTCCTCAGGAATCGGTGGAACATTTTTTGAAGATTTAGAACCAGTGTAGTGGTAGGGATTGCCAAATGAAATGACAGAGTGACCGTTCTCTGATTCGAAGGAACATGACTGAAGAAAGGCAGTAATTTTATCAGATTCAGTTGACAGAATGAAATCTGGCTTGATTTCCGTTACAGGCACCTGGTCATGTGCTATATGAGGGGTAGGCTGGTCAGGTTGTAAGAGAGTATGTGGTGGAGGAGAGTGTTTCTCAGCCACAGGTGGTGCTCTGGGTTGAGGAGATGCTTTAAGATCCTGTATTTGACTACCTAAACTGTTAAGTTGGGTCTGAAAAGTTGTCTCACTTTCGGTTAGTGCCTGGAGCTTGTCTTCTATCCTTTTCATTAGCTCCTCGTTCTTGTGAGATGTTACCTCCGGCTTATCACTGATCTTCTGGAGTTGTTCAATCAACTGATGTGTCTGTTTTACCATGTCAGTGATTGAACCATCCTCTGATGCTTTTTGCTTAGCAATTTCACTCATATGTTCCTCTATCTTACTCACTTTGTTTTGGTGATGCTTCAGACCTTCGTCACTGATTAATATATGTTGAACATGTAGCTCGAGGTTCTGTATGGCCAATAGTCCATCTTTGAGGTTGTCAAAGTTCACTTTGTTGAGCAGGTCACCAAATGATGCCATTTGTTCCAGCTTCTCACTTGCTATTCCTATTTCATGAACACTGTTGGCTTGTTGGATCGTGAGTGTGTTTCTACAGACATGGCAGAGGTCGAGGTCATGATTTATGGTTGGGATTGGTGCTACATAGCACCAATCCCATTATGTTTAGAGCTTCTAATTTTATGGTGCCCCATTGAACCAGTGTTATAATTTAAATCAAACAGTGCTGCCAAAGCCAATCTAAAGACACTGTACAGGCGTCATTTGATGACAATTTTAAGCATCAAGTGGCGAAAGGTTAAATTATAGATACTGCTGTATATTATAAATGTGATATTGAAAGGGTTTAGGGTTTCAGTTGAAAGGGTAAGATAGTAATCAGATTAGGGTTTGTAGGGTTATAACTTATACGTTTATAGTTGTACAACTGTTTCATTTGGCTACAAAATCTTAATTATGTTTAGAGCTTCTAATTTTATGGTGCCCCATTGAACCAGTGTTATAATTTAAATCAAACAGTGCTGCCAAAGCCAATCTAAAGACACTGTACAGGCGTCATTTGATGACAATTTTAAGCATCAAGTGGCGAAAGGTTAAATTATAGATACTGCTGTATATTATAAATGTGATATTGAAAGGGTTTAGGGTTTCAGTTGAAAGGGTAAGATAGTAATCAGATTAGGGTTTGTAGGGTTATAACTTATACGTTTATAGTTGTACAACTGTTTCATTTGGCTACAAAATCTTAATTTTAGGTATTATTTATTAATCATTTTGTGTACATCATTTTGTTTATCATTGTTAATAAGAACCCATTAATATAAATTTTCCATATAGTATATATAATATATATACTATATGGAAAATATCTGGCGAAGATCTAGCGAAGATCTTGCAAAGTTCTGGCGAAGCTCTGGCGAATATTATATCAGGCGAATATTTGGTGAATATAAATATCTGACAAATATGAAATATCTTTACACATGCACGGCCCTTCACCTAACCATGTGCTTTCATGCCTCTGCGGACGCGCGCTATATACTGCAAGCGCAAGGACTCTGGATATAGCAAGCACGGCCCCATGGTACATCATACTATTCGAATATACATATTTTTTTCAATACGGAATTTTTGTTTCTCTTGCTACTCCAAGTCCCTTATTAAGATATTTGGTAAAAAGATCTTGCTAGTTATATATAAAAAATATTTATGTTTGCTCTAATTGATACAAAATAAAATTGTTGTTTTCTTGAAAAATTGTTGTTTTCTTGTTTCCAGCAAATTTATTTTGCTGTCTGCAATATGCAATATAATTTAACAATTACATATATTTTCAATGAACTTTTAAGCATCCAAAATTTAAAAATACAAAAAAAACCGCTTAAATTTTTATTCAAACTTTGAATTTATTGTTTATAAATTATTTTTCCCTGAAAACCTTACCGCCTGCTGTGTGCTGGGCTCGCTAGAGGTGATAGATTTTCAACAGCACGTTTGGCGTCGCGCGTCACATCGAGTTTACCTTTCACACGCTGCATTTAGTTTAGTAGTCATGACAACGACATGACTTTGCAAAGTTTAAAAGCTGTGACCTTTTATTTAGCCAAAAATCAAACTTTTCGGTTTAATTCAGAATCTAAGTTGTCCCAAATTGTGCTCTTGGGGAGCCTCCTTTAAATTTACGAGACGGACATTTTGTTGAAAACCGGAAGGTTCTATTTATTTTACTTTTGGAGATATTCCCCGGCCGGTAGGGTTTGCTGGGTTGATTTATTTAAAAATTGTATCTATAATTGGGGTTGAATTTAAAACATTTGCATAATGTTTCAATAAATTTTATTGTAACATCAAAAATCGAAAATTGAAATGTTTGCCGCTCCGCGCATATTTAAATTTCGAAAAATCGAGCGCTATAACAAATGTTTTTATTACATTTTCAATATGTATATATATTATGCGGTTTGTATAAATATGGTGTAAACCGCGTGTCTTTTGATATCTTTCTGCTTGAAATCAAATACTTTTTACTGCATACTGGATTAATTATTAACTAAATAAAAAGCCATGTAGCTGAGACACCTCACAGCAAGTAAATTAAAGTGGCTCTTGCATGTGAAATGTGTATCAACTACTCGTACTCGCCGAAGTGGTGGGTTGGGAGTCCCCCTGGGATTAATTATTAACTTCAAAGTAGGTAGTGCTTTTGCCAAAAAGCGTAATTTAGTGTACACTGCGTGAAAGTCTAATAAAAGCTCCACTGCTGATTTGTCCCCCTACTCCTGCCGAAGGTAAAAAGATCGTAGGGAATAAGTAATCGGGTTTGGATGTAAGTAAAACAAAATTTTTAACTTACAAATTTTGTTTTACTACTGCAACTATAGCTCTTTTAACTGCACTTATAGCAGCCTTTTTATGGAGCCTTTCTTGTAGTGTCTTTCAGTACATGCAAGGTGGTAGAACGACTGCCTCTCAAGAAGTAGGTCTGGGTTCAATTATAGGAGAGAGCTAAGGATTCATTTACATTTTTGCAACGTCATTCACCGGTAGATTTAGCCGAATTTTCTGGAAAATTTGACTGAAAGTTAAATGAAGATCCTCAAGGAGGGGCCATTCAATATCATGGTCTGTGCGATGTCAGGGAGTGAATTAATTTCACGAGAGTTAACAAGGTACAGGAAATAACAAGATAAGATAAGATAAGATTTAAAATTATGCCTCTCTGGGCATCTCATATACAAATATAATTACTTCAAAACTGTAAAATTTACGTTTAATAAACTATTAAAATATAAAAATAAAAAGAAGTTAACTGAAAACTTCTTGGCTGATAAGTGCCTAAATAAGGCCTTTTAAATTGACCTTCTTCCTTTTAGCTATTATTGGATTATCATTCATATAATTTACATAATTACTCCTATGAGCTACAGTAACATCAATTCTATCAAATATATCATATGAAAGTTCCCAGTGATGACCAAGCTTATTAGCTCGATATCCACTAAGCCGAAAGGCATCTAATCTAATTTTGTTTAAAAAATTGTAGTAGAGTGCTGTCAAATTGTGGTAGAGTACTGACAAATATTATGTGCAGCAAAATAATGCTATCTGGAAAATAACTTTGTGATTGAACTACAAAATTGAACTTCTTTTTGGACATCTCAATACTTACATTGGGCTATACTACCATTATAACGTATTTTGTTGTTTCTTTTAAGTACATGAATGTATTTATTTGTAGTTTTGTCAGGCACAATTTAGTTAAATTCATCAAATGTAGGGGGGGGGGGGGGTGTCTCGTCCGTCTATGTCCGCTTGTCTCATAGAATCCAAAAGGACAGGACATAGGCGGACTAGGCGGACATAGGCGGATATAGACGGACATAGGCGGACATAGACGAACATAGGCGGACATAGGCGGACACTAATGGACACCTAAATTGCTAAATAAAATGTTCAATTTTTGCTGTTATAGGGGGATCATGTTTTTTGTCCGTTCGGTATCCTATATTTTCAAAACGGACAAAAAATAGAGCGGACAAAAATGGACAAAAACGGACAAAAATGGAAATAACATTTAGATGCTTCCTCCTCCTACTCTTTCTCCTCCCCCTGGGTCTTCTTGATCTTCCTCGGTCCTCTTCCTCCTCCCCTCCTCAGTCCTCCTCCTACTCCTCCTCCTCGTCTTCAGTCCTCCTCATCAGTCCTCAACAGTCCTCCTCCCCAGTCCTCCTCCTCCTCCTCCTCCTCCTCCTCCTCCTCCTCCTCCTCCTCCTCCTCCTCCTCCTCCTCCTCATCCTCCTCCTCCTCTTCCACCTCCTCCTCAGTCATCCTCCTGAGTCCTCCTCCTCCTCCTCTTCATCCTCCTCCTGGGTCCTCCTCCTGGGTCCTCCTCCTCCTCCTCTTCATCCTCCTCCTCTTCCTCCTCAGTCCTCCTCCTCAGTCCTCCTCCTCATCCTTCTCCTCAGTCCTCTTTGGTCCTCCCCCTCAGTCCTCCCCCAGTCCCCTCCTCCTCCTCCTATTTAGTCCTCCTCCTCATCCTTCTCAGTTCTCCTCAGTCCTCCTCCTTCTCAGTCCTCCTCAGTCCTCCTCCTGAGTCCTCCTGGCTCCTCCTGAGTCCTCCTCCTTCTTCTCCCCTCCCTCTCAGTCATCCTCCTCTGCCATCCTCCTCAGCCATCCTCCTCAGTCCTCCTCAGTCCTCCTCCTCCTCCTCAGTCCTCATCCCCCTCCTCAGTCCTCCTCCTCATCCTTCTCGTCAGTCCTCCTCCTCCTCCTATTCAGTCCTCCTCCTCCTCCTCAGTTCTCCTACTTCTCGTTCCTCCTTCTGAGTCCTCCTCCTCCTCTTTCTCCTGAGTCCTCCTCCTCCTCCCTCTCAGTCATCCTCCTCAACCATCCTCCTCAGTACTCCTCAGTACTCTTCAGTCCTCCTCCTCAGTCCTCCTTCTCCTCATCCTCTATCTCCTTTCTCCTTCTCATCCTCCTCATACACCTCCTTCTCCTCATCAGTCCTCCTCCTCACTCCTCAGTCCTTCTCCTCCTCCTCGTCCTTAGTCCTCTTTATCAGTCCTCATCAGTCCTCATCAGTCCTCCTCCTCCCCAGTCCTCCTCATGGGGCCTTTTCCTGGGTCCTCCTCCTGGGTCCTCCTCCTCTTGGGTCCTCCTCCTCTTGGGTCCTCATCCTTCTCCTTAGTCCTCCTCCTCCTCAGTCCTCCTCCTCTTGAGTCATTCTTCTCCTCCTCCTCCCCCTATTCATTCCTCCTCCTCAGTTCTCCTTCTCAGTCTCACTCCTCCTCAGCCCCCTCCTCTTCCTCCTCAGTCCCCCCTCCTCAGTCCCCCTCCTCCTCTTCCTCTCTTTCATCTCTCAATAATTTGTTCGATTTATAATTACTGTTGGTGTTACAGGTGTTATTGTTTACATAATTTATTGTTATATACTGAAATGTTTTTAAACGCATTTGAGTCTGACTCAAAATGTGCTCAAGAATCTTTGTGTTTAACAAAGTTTTACTCTCCAGTAATAAAACTTTTCATCCCTTTTTATGTTATTAAAAAATGTGTAGACTATTCTTTGTACCTAATTGAGGATTAAAACTTTGAGAAAGGACCATGGTCATTAACCGGGCTACCCATTTCTGCAGATAGCCTGTTACAAATTGTGGAGAAAATTTAAATAAAAAGTTACAATTTTTGTCCGTTTTTGTCCGTTTTTGTCCGTTTGGCAGCTATATTTTCAAAACGGACAAAAATTAACGGACAAAAACGGACAAAAACGGACAAAAAATAACATGATCCCCCCCCTCCTCCTCCTCCTCTTCGTCCTCCTCCTCTTCCTCCTCGGTCCTCAGTCCTCCTCCTCCTGGGTCCTCCTCCTCATCCTTCTCATCAGTCCTCCTCCTCCCCAGTCCTCTCCCAGTCCCCCTCCTTCTCCTCTTCCTATTCAGTCCTCCTCCTCCTCCTCCTCAGTTCTCCTCAGTCCTCCTTCTCATTTCTCCTAAGTCCTCCTCCTGAGTCCTCCTCCTGAGTCCTCCTCCTCCCTCTCAGTCATCCTCCCCAGTCATCCTCCTCAGCCATCCTTCCCAGCCATCCTCCTCAGCCATCCTCCTCAGTACTCCTCAGTCCTCCTCCTTCTCAGTCATCGTCATTCCTCCTCCTCGGTCCTCCTCAGTCCTCCTCGGTCCTCCTGGGTCCTCCTCCTCCTCCTCCTGGGTCCTCCTGGGTCTTCCTGATCCTCCCCAGTCCTCTTCCTCCTCCCCTCCTCAGTCCTCCTCCTACTCTTCCTCCTCGTCCTCAGTCCTCCTCATCAGTCCTCAACAGTTCTCCTCCTCCCCAGTCCTCCTCCTCCTCCTGGGGCCTTTTCCTGGGTCCTCCTCCTCCTGGGTCCTCCTCCTCCTGGTCCTCTCTCCTCAGTCCTTCTCCTCCTCCTCCTCAGTCCTCTTCCTCCTCTTCCTCCTCCTCCTCCCTCTCAGTCATCCTCCTCAGCCATCCTCCTCAGCCATCCTCCTCAGTCCTCCTCCTGAGTCCTCCTCCTCCTGAGTCATCCTCCTCAGTTCTCCTCCTCCTCCTCCTAGGTCCTCCTTCTGGGTCCTCCTCCTCCTCCTCCTCCTGGGTCTTCCTGATCCTTCTCCTCCCTCTCAGTCATCCTCCTCAGTCATCCTCCTCAGTCATCCTCCTCAGTCATCCTCCTCAGCCATCCTCCTCAGCCATCCTTCTCAGCCATCCTCCTCAGTACTCTTCAGTACTCTTCAGTCCTCAAAATGTTTGTCCGCTAATGTCCACCAATGTCCGCTAATGTCCACCAATGTCTATCCAAGTCCGCCAATGTCCGTCCGGGTCCGCCAATGTCCGTCCGAGTCCGCCAATGTCCGTCCGAGTCCGCCAATGTCCGTCCGAGTCCGCCAATGTCCGTCCGTGTCCGCCAATGTCCCAAAAAACACGTCCGTTGTCTCATAGAATCTAAAAAGGACAGGACATAGGCGGACATAGACGGACATGACACCCCCCCCCCCCCCCCCATGTAACATGTTCCTTTAATCAATCTAAACTTTCCATATTCTAATAAAATTCTACATTCAGGTTATGATTACATTTCTTGCTGTTGGACTCATTCTTCTGGTCCCACCGACCGTTATCTGTACACCTGTTGTACTATGGCACGGCATGGGAGACAGTTGCTGCAATCCTCTTAGTATGGGATCTGTCAAGAAAATGTTGGAGAAAGAACTTGAAACATATGTTCTTAGTCTCATGGTTGGAAACTCAGTCGCTTCGGACACTACCAATGGATTTTTCATGGATACAAATGAACAGATCGATTTTGTGTGCAACACTATCAAAAAAGATCCTAACTTACAGGATGGTTACAATGCAATGGGTTTTTCTCAGGGAGGGCAGTTCTTGCGAGGTCTTGCTCAAAGATGTCCCCAGCCCCCAATGAAGCAGCTGATCTCAATTGGAGGACAGCACCAAGGAGTTTATGGTTTCCCTCACTGCCCAGGGTCCTGGTTTGTCTGTAAGGAGGTAGATAGACTGCTTAACTTGGGAGCTTACACCGACTACGTCCAAAGCCATTTGGTGCAGGCCCAATACTGGCACGACCCTCTTGATGAGGACGAGTACAAAAAGAAAAGCAAGTTTATCGCCGAAATTAACCAAGAGGGCACAGTGAAGCTTGAGTACAAGCAAAATTTGATGAGGGTTTCTAACATAACTTTTGTTATGTTCAACAAAGACACAATGGTTGTCCCAAAAGAGAGTGAATGGTTTGGTTTCTACAAGCCTGGACAGGACAAGGAACTGATGACTCTTCAGGAGGGCGACCTTTGGAAAGAAGACAAACTCGGACTCAAGGAGATGGACTCTCAAGGTCGTCTTAGTTTCTTGAAGATTGAAGCAGATCATCTTAGGGTTCCTGAAGCATTTTGGAGTGATGAAATCATTCCCCGTCTTAAAGTATAGCCTGAAATGTGAGGAAAAGTTTACAAAAACATGAACTTTGATACTGTTTGTTTTATATATTTTTCGATATGATTTCAATTTTAGCATTCTACGCTGAAATACCTTATGATGGATGCTACAAATAAGAAAAGACTTAGCTCACAGATTTTGTCAGCAATTAGACTATTAGATTTTAATTCTGTAGGTTTGGCTTGACTAAATAACAAAACAGGTAAATAAAAGCAAGGAGTCTTTGTCAAAATTGGTAGCTGAATCTTAAACTTGAAACTTTCTCCAAATTTGTTGCATCCTATTTAGTGTTTACATTTGTTTTTTAATAAGATGTCAGATGATTTTGTTGTTTTTGTTTTAATTTTTGTAATCATAATTTTAACTGTCATGTACAATTTTACCATTTCAATTGTTTATGGTGTCTTTTATTGTTAATTGTTTATCAATTCTTCAAACATCCATTGTTGTTGCAATAACTACAGTCATAGTGTCAGTACTTCTATGCGATAATATGCGTTTTATTCGATGGAATCACTCCCTTGTAGTGTGATTTTTATATTACTTAGTGATATAAGTTTAATAATCTAACGTTCGAATTTCACTACAAAGTTTGATTATAAAATCTCCTGTCAACATAATTTTGCTACCAAAATGAAACTTGTTTATTATAAGCTCCCAATCGATATGTATTTTGAACTAACCCATTATCTATTATAGGGAGGGACAGTTTAAAAAGCAACTTCTGCTACAAGCTCTACACCGGCAACATGGCTGACTCTGGAATAACCAACTTGGAGAAAAAGGATCCCTTCGCTGATGTCGGAGATGAGCAGGAAGAGACCGCCCAGAAAGAGGACATCCACATCAGAATCCAGCAGAGAAACGGACGAAAGAGTCTGACAACTATCCAGGGAATTTCCCAGAATTATGACTTGAAGAGAATTATAAAGGTGGTGAAGAAAGAGTTCCATTGTAACGGAACAGTCGTGGAGCACGCTGAATATGGGGAGGTGTTACAGCTTCAGGGAGATCAGAGGAAGAAAATGAAACTATTCCTCCAACAAATTGGACTCGCTTCTTCCGAACAGATAAAAGTTCACGGATTCTAATCTTTCGACTGCTCTTGGAATCAGATTTTTCCACTTTGGACCTGTGGCTTCCATTGTTGTCTTGTGTACATATCATGTTTTTTGCTGGTTTTAAACACCAAAACTTTTGGAATTTTCGGGCCACAAGTAATAATCGCTAAAAAGTAACATCTATTTTTTATTCTGATCCTTCAGTGAGATCTTGCTTCGAAGTTTTCTAGTCAGGGAACTCATAAGTTTTGTGGCTTGAACAAAATCTTTTGACGTACTATTGGAAGATAAATAATGTGATCTGATTTCAACCTGGGGACTAAAAAATAGCCTGTTAAAAGTTTTGGGATATTATTATTTGATTATTTTCAGCATAAAACATGGTGTGCATTGCAGGGGTTGTACACTCACTCCCTCGAGGCGTGTTAACAAACTTTGTTATTTGTATTTTGTGATGAAAAGCACCGCTGAAAGTCACGGAAATTTATTTTTGGTGACATTTTATTTGTGTGTTTTTTCTAGAGCTACAAAAGTTGGATAAGAAGTAAGAACAATCTACGTTAATTCAAAGACTGTCTGCCCAAATATGTATAATTCATTAATTCAATGAAAAATTTTTGTTATATTCGAAGAAATAATTGGTAGATTAAACGCTCAATTAACCAAATTAAGTTAGGAGAGTAGCCAAGATGACGGCTGATATGAGATTGATGTTGGATGAGCTGATGGGACGGGATAGGAATCTATCACTTGTAGAAAAAGAGAAACAGATGGAGCACTGGTCAGATGAATCGGTGAGTTGCTCCAGCAAATTACATAATACATTATCTGTTGTTTTTAAACAAAACAGGAATTTAGAATATTATTTGTTTTTGATGCAGACGAAAATAAAAATATAATTAATTTAAAGCAAAAAGAGTATCATATTGCTCCGTAACTTAACGTCTTGCCAACGAGCCAATAATAAAGTTATGCATGGAGTTACTAATTTTAATTAACAATACATTGATTATAAAATACATGCTGAAATACATGATCATTGATCACACTCCTTTGCAGGTTTGCAAGTATTTCCTCGTTAAGTTCTGCCCACACGATTTATTCACAAATACGAAGGCTGATCTTGGACCATGCAAATTCGCTACACACGATGTCAAGATTCGTGAAACGTACGTATTTTATTCTTTGCTTTATATTTTGTACAATCCTGTACTTGTCAAATCTTATAACCAGTTTCATGTTACTGCACTCAGACAGTGATTGAGTGTTTGAACTCTTCTAATAATTGTGTGTAATATTCTAGAGGTATTTTAAGCAAGTGAAACACTTGAAATAGGTGCCCATTGGTCAGACGAATCGTTAAGCAATTATTTTGTTGACTATTCAGAATAGTCTTAATACTTTAATATCATTAAACAGGAGCACACACACAAAATCTAGGTAAACTATAGGTAAAAATATAATATTAATCATAAGCTAAAATGTACTAATCTTTGTATTGTATGATTAATAAATTGAAACCTTGATGCGGTAATCTGTACCGATACAAATCATCCAAACACTTGTTGCACTTTGCTATATCTCTGATTCCATTCAGCTCACAAAAAATAATTTGTACTTAAATTCCTAATATTAAGGTCCTTTCAGAAAACTGAAAATAAGTTCATTCTATGCCTTCTCAGTCTCCCAACAGATGGAAATATAATCTACTCCATGAGATGATCCATCTGTCAACTTATTTCGAGTGTTTCACTTGTTTGAAATATAATGCTCTTGCCTGTCAGTTGAGCACTTTTCTAGGGAACCAAGAAAAGTGCTCAACTAACATTAAAGGTATAATGTTTCTATCTATCATCAGCATCTCAATGAGGTTTACAATAGGTTGATAAATCCCAATAGAAAAAAGGCTGCTCCAAAAATCGGTCTTTAAAGTTTACCTAATTTCTTAATGACAGCTACATTTATTCGTACATCACAGGTACACAACGAGTCAACGCTGGAAGACGATGGGATACGAGGACTCATTTCTCCGCTTTCTGGAAAGTATAGTGGATGATATGGAACGGAAGATAAAACGGCAACATGAGCGGTTGGAACACGATGAAAGATACATGAAAGCGGTGAGTCACGAGTGCAACATATTTCACAAGTTTTAAATGGTTATTTGCTCTGGACAATACAGGGTGAATTCAAGTTGGCCCGAGAACAAATCACGTGAAATCCGAAAGAGAAAAGGCTTTTCATTGTGGAACAAACGTAACGCGCTGCTAATTTTAAATTGATGAAAGCCAATGTGGCTCACCCGCTACTGTAAAACAGAGAAATTTTTCGCGCGGATTGTATTACGCCATTTAATTATTATATCGTGAACGAAGTAAAGCATATGATCGTAAGATCAATTCTCATTTGATAATTGATTCCTTTTTTAATAAAGTGTTGTCTTTATTAGTAATGATTCTTTCCAGGAACAGCAAAAGGCCGATGAGACACGCAATAATCGTTTGGAGACACTCAACAAAGAAATAGACGAAATGCTCGAGAAGGTAGACATAGACTTGTTTACTTTACATCCGACTCCATTAATATTATCTTATTATCTGACTGAGTCTTGAACGGGAATAATTATAATGCTGGTTGTCAATAACCGTACCGTGATTATTTTAAGGAAAGATGCTCAAGATGCAAATCTTTCAGATGGCTGAGGCAGGTTCGGTGGGAAATGTTGATGAAGCACAGGAGATGATGAAACAAGTAGAGACAATGAGACAAGAAAGAGAGACCCTCAAAGCGACCAGAACCGAGGATCCCCAAAAGAAAGTATTCTTGGTAAGCGATCCTGAACTTTCACATAACTTTCACGTAACGCAGATATCATCGCTGGCGTTTGCATTCACTTGTATCAATAACTTTAGAAGTAAACAAATACTACCTCAGGTGAAGCAGAATGTTCCATTTATAAACGAGATGAAGCACATGGAGGTATGTCCAGTGTGCGGGGCATTTCTTGTGGTGAACGACACTCAGACCCGGGTGGACGCCCACTTGTCTGGAAAACAGCACGTAGGATACGCTCTCATTCGGGATGCTATCAAAGAGCTCAAGGTTAGTTTTCATTTATTCCTTTTCGTAGTTCACGGGGGATGTATTTTCGATTGTGATACTGAAACTTTTAATTCAAAAGTCATATTCATGCTGGTAGATTTGACTGTGAAAATCGTGATGCTGGTTTAAGTTGCTAGGGGCTTCGGTACTACTATTGTTTATGATTATGTGCTCAAGAGGTTAAAGCGGGTTATCTTGACCGATTTAAGTTTTGCTTCTTATTTTTAAGGCATTATTTGTTGGGTAGTTGAAGCTGCGATGTAACATTTTTAACTGTAAAGTAATTGAATTAATTTGAAATTTTCTGGTAGGAATATAAGAGCCCAGTCAACCGCCAGTTTCAAACATATCTGGAATGCTAAGAGGTACACAAACGAGGTTGCCTTTGCGAACACCGAAACTGCCGCCTTAAAATCCAAGTATTTTATGGTTTGGATCGAAGATAAATCTAAGGACAAAGGCAGCCTCGAAAATAAGAATATTAATATGTCTGTCTTTGAATCAGTTCAGTGTGATCTTTACTAGCCTTAATATGATAGCATGGCACTTGCAATTAGCCTGTACTTGTCTTTTGAACTAACTTTTATATTTAGTAGTTAAGTAACCGGCCCGGCCCGGGCCACACCCTGAAAAAATAGTAAAGTTTGAGTTGTTATAACAAGGAACTTTGACGGTTCAGGTTAGTGGCATATTAGGCTTCAATCGTAACCAAGAATTGGACCGATCTTTCATGTACCGATTTTGAAGGAAACAGTGTAAAATATCAGATCTACTGAATCAATTTTCTAGATTGTTTTGCTAACAGCGTCAGGAAGGTTTGTGAACTGGAACACCGTGTGCAGTAAGAAGGACCGCCAACAGGTTTCAATATTGGTGTTTTTACCACCTCAACATACTAGTGCCACTCACTTCTAGTATCACCAACCACCTCATTCTTACCTCTGCCACTACGAGTGATGATTTATTTTCTCATAACATTCAGGACGAGATGCCAGCTAAATAATCTCCCGAACGGTGGGGTGTCAGTGCACATTGGGAGGTCTTATCTTACAGTTACAGGTTTCCTCATTTTCTCACACATTTCATTTAGTGCTGCTCCGTCTACTTAACATGTTAACTTGATGTAATTTAGGAGGAGAAGGAGAAGCTGGAGAAAGAAAAAGAGGAGAAGAGACTTGCAGAAATTGCTGCTAGAGAGTAAGTTATATTCAAGTTATATTCAAGTTAAATTGATAAGTTTATATACAAATTTGTATAATTATATTGTATTATATTGGATTGAATAGGCTGAAGATACTGGAAATCAAATTTAAAAATTCGTAAAAAAGATTAGGTGTCTTCAGGTAGTCTAGCTGACATAAAGAATTTACTAGCATTATTTTGTCAGAAAAGAGAGAAAAGAAAGAGAAGAAGCTAAAGGGCGAGATGAAACTCGAGCTAGAGATGAAGCACGAGGTAGAAGTGAAGGTCGAGGTAGAGAAAATGATGGTGACTCCAGGCGGAGTAGTAATCCTGAAAGCACCAGAGCATCTATTGAAAAAGAGCGTTCTCGCAGGTTGGCTACATTTCTCTTCATAATTTATGTCATTCATGTATAGTTTTCAAATGTTTCAGAAGTGTAACTGTAAGCTGTCGTAATAGCAATAATAATATAGTATAGCTTAGGCTGAAAACTAGAGTCATAAAATATTTCAGGGACGCCGAAAGGTATCAGAAATTCACAAGGAACGATGAAGAACGGGATAGAAAACAAAGCAGTAGCGATAGAAGAGACCGGAGGCGGAGTGAAGACAAATCAGAAAAGGGTAGAGATCGCAGAAACCGTAGCGGGAGTAGAGATAGGAGCAAGAGCAAGAGTCATAGGAGTAGGGATAGGAGCAAGGGCCGTGATAGATCTAGACGATCATCTAAAGAGGAGAAAAGGAAATCAAGGGACGAAGAGGAGGTACGAAAAGATGGAGACGGTGAAAACAAAAACGAGGAAAGCACAAAAGAGGAAGGAAATCCTGATGCCGCGGAGAGCAATGATAAATCAGAGGAAGGGAGTAAGGAGGATGAGGCAGCAGATAATGAAGTATTCAAAGATAATCCTGCAGCAGTAGGGGCTGGAGATCCTGATGGGGGTAAAAGAGTCGACGAAAATACTGATGGTCTGGGTGCTTCCCAAACCGACCAACCCGATGATTCCAGTGAGGCGAAACCAAAGGAAGTGGAAAAACAGTCAAGGGACAGAAGATCTCGTTCGCGATCACGCAAACGTGACCATTCTCGCAGATCTCGCGACAGGTCGCGTGAGAGAACACGCAGATCTTCGCGCGACAGATCACGTGACAGGTCACGCAGAGACAGATCTAGAGACAGAAGACGACGACCTCGGTCAAGAGACCGACGTAGATCCAGATCAGGGGAACGGAAAAGATCAAGATATTAGATCTGACTAGAAATTTTAAGTACGAAACAGCTTATAAACATGTTTATAATAAATGAATTTAATGCTTTCACAATATGGATATCAAGAGCAGTTACATAGATAAGCTGGCTATATTTAATTTCGAAATATTGAATCCGATCTTTTTATATTAGCATATTTCGCTCCAAGCAAGGAGTTTCAAGACGCAGCGAATTGAAGGTTTGATACTTGCTTATCTGCACAGAATTGAACTTTATTTGAATATCATTCTAGCAGACTCAAAAACCGGGTTAAAATATGAGGTACTGGAATATTTATATCCTGGTGTGTATCGTTTATTTCTACAAATGACTTATTTGTGAGATATTTGTATCCCTTTGTGAGTTTGTCCGAAAAAAGGTTTCATTGCAAGGGCATACAGTTGGGGGGGGGGGGGGGGGGGGGGTTGACGGATGTTACTCGTCTAAATTTCTTCGTAGTAGCGCGCGCCGCTTTCTTCTCGAAATGCCCGATGGCAAGTGCTACGAAGTAGCGCGCGCCGGGCCAGATCATTCACAATGGTCAGGGGGGGGGGGGGGTCCAACTACATTTTTGTACTAGGTAGTGCGCCATCGACAGTGAGCCGCGCGTGCCGACTGTAGGATGGTTTTTTAGCGCTTATTTCGGCCAGCACAATTTTCTTCAAACAAATAGATATTAAGTATCCTTCCCGACCTCCGATTGCAACAAAAATTGGTAAGCTTACTCATAGACTTACAAGGAAAGTGTCCGAAAAGTTTAAAGCATATCCAACCATCAGACATTATGTTACAACTAAAAGCAGCGTATTTTGATCACTATATCAACTCCGATATCCACCAAATTTTTCGGACAGTTGTGAAAGCCCTATTGGAAGGTCTTCGCCAATTTTCAGAATGATCTCATTCAAGGAACTGAAGATATATCCAAATAATACGACAAAAATCAACGAATTTGGTCAAATTTGGTCAAATTACGCAAGTTTTACAGCTAATTTTGCTCCAAAAGCCGCGCACCATCAAATATGGCACCTAGGCGAAACTCACTGATCTTTCCAAAAAGGTATGACAAATTTAGACTTAGTATTGTGAAAATTCTCACAGTCTCTAGAAAACAATGGTACAAAAAATTTTAAAATCCGAGCAAGTTTATTTTTATGGTGCACCCCCTATTTGTACATGGCCACCAGATTTTTGCCAAATGTACATGTACAAAAATGTACAAAATATGTTTTTTCCTGTTTGGCCACCAGCTTTTTGCCAAATGTACATGTACAAAAATGTACAAAATATGTTTTTTCCTGTTTGGCCACCAGATTTTTGCCAAATGTACATGTACGTTTCCAGGGATTTCCGATTTTTTGTACATTTTTTATGACCATTAATGTACATTTGTAAATAATAAATGGAGAGCTGCTCTTCGTGATGGGTGGTTTTGTCACTCCTTTTTCTCCGATTACGGTGCACTGTGTAGAGTGATTAATTATCATCCCTGCTTGACCGTGAAAACGGGAAGCTTCGTAGTAGAACTTCAACCAGAATAATCTGTCCCCTTCAAGGCAGCTGTCGGTGTTTCGTTCTCTCTCCATCGTTCAACTTCAATGTAATAAACTTGGCAGCTGTTCAAGAATATAGTATTACTACTATTGGTCCTTGAACCTCAGACCCTACGTTATTTATTTTTAACACGGCCCACCTTTAACAGGTCGATCTCCACTCACCAGGCATAGGAATGATACTCGCGAGGGAAATGTGAGACTACAGGCAGGCATCAAGCAACAGATCATTTATATGTTGCCACCTGCTAATAAGTAGGAACTTTACCATTAAAGATTTGGTAACACAATAAATTGATTGCGAAAAATAAACCTGTGTTAAACGATGGTCACACTTTAATGTATGTAATATAAGAGATGTCGGGGTTTTTTCTACCATTTTCAGATACACTTTAGATATAATTTACATATCATGATAGATGCTTAAATTTGATTAAGTCTGGAACAAACGAAAACTCGACTATTTTTCAATGAAGAAGAAGATAACAATAAAATTGGTAACATTTTCCAATACTACTAATAGTAAATTTGTTATGCAATGATTTATTTGACAAAAAATTAGCAGTAACTCAATACTCATTCTAATGTCTACTGTTTAATACCGATATTCCCTGATTGCAGTACCAATACTCGAGAGAAATATTCAACACTTGCATAGCTGTCACTTACTAATAAGTAGGAACTTTCCCTCAAAGAATTGATACTACAATATTAAGTCAACATTGTTTCTTTAGCAAGTTTCCTGCTCGGTGCCAGATGCGTATGAGAAGGATTTCGTGTGGTCACCGAAGAAATCAAGGTTAAGATAGGCACCTTTTTGTTGAGTATCTCCACTGATCCATCGGTGGTAAACCATGTCGATATGGCCATCACCATTAAGATCAACAAATCTAGCTCCAAGATCGCCATGTCCATCAGCAGCAATGTGGAATGGTGGTATGTACTGTGGTGCCCATGTCCAGCCATTTCCATTGTTCAAGTATGCACCTTTTTGTTGAGTGTTTCCATTGATCCACCGGTGGTAGACCATGTCGATCTTGTCATCACCGTTAAGATCAACGAATCTAGCTCCAAGATCACCATGGTTATCAGCAGCAATGTGGAATGGTGGTATGTACTGTGGTGCCCATGTCCAGCCATTTCCATTGTTCAAGTACGCACCTTTTTGTTGAGTGTTTCCATTGATCCACCGATGGTAAACCATGTCAATCTTTCCATCACCATTGAGATCAACAAATCTGGCTCCAAGATCACCATGGTTATCAGCAGCAATGTGGAATGGTGGTATGTACTGTGGTGCCCATGTCCAGCCATTTCCATTGTTCAAGTATGCACCTTTTTGTTGAGCATTGCCATTGATCCACCGGTGATAGACCATGTCGATCTTACCATCACCGTTAAGATCAACAAATCTAGCTCCAAGATCACCATGGTTATCGGCAGCAATGTGGAATGGTGGTATGTACTGCGGTGTCCATGTCCAGCCATTTCCATTGTTCAAGTATGCACCTTTTTGTTGAGCATTTCCATTGATCCACCGATGGTAAACCATGTCGATCTTTCCATCACCATTGAGATCAACAAATCTGGCTCCGAGATCACCATGGTTATCAGCAGCAATGTGGAATGGTGGTATGTACTGTGGTGCCCATGTCCAGCCATTTCCATTGTTCAAGTATGCACCTTTTTGTTGAGTGTTTCCATTGATCCACCGGTGGTAAACCATGTCGATCTTCCCATCACCGTTAAGATCAACAAATCTGGCTCCAAGATCACCATGGTTATCGGCAGAAATGTGGAATGGTGGTGCGTACTGTGGTGCCCATGTCCATTTGTTTCCATTGTTCAAATATGCTCCTTTTTGTTGAGTGTTTCCATTGATCCACCGGTGGTAGACCATGTCGATCTTACCATCACCATTGAGATCAATATATCTGGCTCCAAGATCACCATGGTTATCGGCAGCAATGTGGAATGGTGGTGTGTACTGCTGCGAAACTTCTCTCCAGGATGCTGGGACTCCAGATATTTCAGAGATTTTGATCCATTGCTGTTTCATCCTTGGTTCAGCTATATTTTTTATGAAGCCAGCAACTTTATCTCCCTCACCGTTGATGTTCATTGCGGTGCTGATTGCTGCATAACCTCCTGATTCCAAAGCCATTATGTACTGCACAAAGTCTTCCATATCTTTGGTGAAAGTTCCGGGATTGAGAACGCTTGGGATTGCAAGTTGGTCTTTGTAAACGGAGATCAAAGATCTTTTTCCAAACAGCCGACCAGTTCCCATCACAAGATCATGCAGGCTGAAGAGAACCTGCTCAAGACCATCAGGTCCATTGTCGAGGACAGCATCGGCCCATTCTTTAGCTTCATCTGGTGATTTCAGGGCCATGGTTGCGGATGAAGTACAGTACACCACATGCCAATGCATTTGGTGCAAAATGAATCTAAGTCTTTGCACATCGTTTGCGTAGAGAATTGCTCCTTCGTTCCACTCTTGACCAACCTGCAGCGACTTTACTCGTACACTCAGCTCATCCACGGACTCCTGAAGCTTATCCAGTTTCTTGTTTATTTTTTTGAGTTCTGCAAGTTTTTGTTGGCCATTGACTATACCATAGATGAAGGACCCTCCCCCAAAGATGGCACTGAAGAGAGGAGCAACTGCCACGGCACCAGCTATTATGGGCAGGAGTCTTTTTTCTAGTTCTACGCTGGTTTCAGACGAATCCAGCAATATCTCATCTTCTTTAAAGCTACGCCCTGAGAATAATGTTTATATTAATTGCAGCTGTAATCCACTGGATTCTGAAATAAGATCTAACTTGTTTTTAAAGTATTATGAAGTTGTCAGAAATATTAAATCATTCTCACCATCCATCGACTTACTTAGCGAAACTGAGCTAGTCGTCACAAATGTCACCAAGAGGCACAGCAAAAGAATTGAGGACTTTAACATCATCTGCGAGTATGATTGCAATGAGTAGGGCAATTTTATAAAACGTGTGGACCTAAATAAGCATACAACATATTCGACATCTATCTATTTAGGGTCCCGAATTAAGATCTTGACCAGTAAATAGCTGTGTTTTAAATTATATTCACGTGTCAACGTTGCCTCGATTTGGGTGACTCATAAGGACGGGGTCTGAGTTACAGCTAGCGTCCAACAATTAACAGCCTTCATTAGATATAATGTAAACGCTATATAAACTATCCAGATCCTCAATGTAAAATGTTAAAGTGTCTCATAATGAAATGGATTTAAGTATTATATTATGAGTTAAATTAAAATGGGTTAAGTACTAGTAGGTTAAAAACGCATTTATGCCTATATTTTGCAAAAATAGTTTGAAGTAATCAAGGACGAAAGAAAATCGCGATTATTTAGGCCAAAAATCAGGGCGCCGCAACAAGCCAAACTAGGCAAAATCGCTGCGAAAATCTCGAAATTCGCAGAAATTTCCACGGTCCTTCAAGTGAACAAGCTGTTCTTAGGCACGTGGTTCTGGGACAAGTAGTCCGATGGCATAATTATCATTATATTTATGGTTATCGCGACTTAGAGGTGGCGGCATGTTGTCAGCATTGTGGCATCCTTTGTATTATGTATAACTATAAGTTTTTCACTATCAGTATCACTATGTTCGTTGAAATATTTCCTTTACCCTCATGAGTTTTTGTCCATATTGTGTTCGCAAAGGTATGTTATAAAGTTTTATTATATAATAATTGTCTTAACAATTGGTCAATGTTCTTATTGTTTTAAATCTCACTGAATAGATTACCTGCTAACTAACCTTATATTATTATTATGCCTAACACATTTTACATCACATACGGTCGTATTATTATAATGCGATTTCGGAAGGCAGGCTTAATATAAAGTTAACCCCCTTTACAATACGAGCTCGGAAGCAGGAGCTCTTATCTGCCATCGAAGTACCTATCAAAAATGACTCGGACCGAATATTTTCTAAGTCGAAATTTTTTCAAAGTTTTTCTGGAAACTACTTTTGTTCATGTTTCATGCTACCCTGATCATATTATAACTATAAGCTGAAAATATTTTTCAGTCTTCTGAAGTCCGTACTTACATTCGGAAGGCTGTGGTTGTGATTGGTTCCGTATACTTATAACTTTATAAAGAACGCAATATTTGGCTTTTGGATTTAAAGGAGAATGCGCAAATTTGGTCCTCAGAATTAAATAAAAATGCACAATTTGTCGCGGAGAATTGAAGAAATCGCGATTTTTCGCGGAAAATAGCGATTACGCACGTGCCGCGATTTCCTTTTGACCTTGGTTTGAACTACATTAACCTAGCTGATATAAATCTAAAACGAATCTGATTAAATCCATCACAATTAACCCTTTTATAATAATACTAATAGATTAGGAATAATAGAAAAAAGACTTTGTGAATAACGTGTTTCATCAGCTGTCAAAACACTCTTAGTCTTTGTTGTACACTAAGAAGTTAGAACAAAAACTAAGTCCTATACGGTAAGTGGGTGGCTCTTTTATCTCCACCTGATGGTTCAGATCTTCATTGTTGAGGTATTTCTGGGTGGTCAAAGTAAAAGTTTAGCTCATAATCACCTGTCAGACTTGTATCACGCGGTGACCCCCACTGCCGCTTCACTATAGTGTCTTCGCTATAGTCTTCACTATAGTGTCTTCGACGCTACAGGGGGAGCCGCGCACTTCGTGCGCGGCGGGTCATACAACGTATGACAATGTCAGACCTAGTAAGTAGTAGTAGCAGTCTCTTGTCTCGTACAAGGAGGTGTGAAACTTATCACGTTGCTGTGATGATCTGACTTGACAATCGTTTCATCACTGTTACTGTTTTCTTGGAAAACGCCTCGTTTTTATAATAATAGGTCAGCAGTAATCAAAGAGCTCACAGCTGGTGCAGGTAAAAAACTTTTCAGAAAAATAGTTTCCTTCAATTTTATCCAATTAATCATTGTTTTATGGAAGTACCAATAAAAATGAAAGCTTAAGCTGATAAACTCTTGTCCGTCTCGCATTTCCTAGGAGTAGGACATCGCCTAGTTATTGCTAAACTAAAAGGGGAATATTTTCAGGATTATTGCATGTCTGTCCACAAAATCGTCGACAACCAACATACATATGTATTTCGAATTATTGTTAACTGAACCTAGGCGAAATAGAGACACAACATATTATGATTGTTAAAGAATAAAGAATTGGTGGGGCCAATGGATCGCCATTACATCACAAATCAATCGAAACTGTGAAATGTGACAAATTCCTCTCCATTAAAATGTTTGCCATTATTTCATGCTCAGACTTTTTTAATGGAAATATAAAGAGTGAGGATTTCATTGAGACAGACCTGTCAAACTTTAAATTAGCTAAACTGTATCCATGAATATTGTTTAACTTTAAATATACTGTGTTTCCTAACACGACGTCATTTCACATTTGAGCGAAAGTAATGAAAGCTTTTGCAAGTTATGTTTCATCGACCATCGTACGATTTATCAAAATAATAATTAACTTGAGTCATCATTTAACAATTTTTTAGTTCACAAAATTAAATTTATATCAAGCTGCTTTTCTTTCAATGACTTCTGATATGATGGGCGACAGTCGGTCCTCTAAAGTGTGTCCCATGAGATCCTTCCGAGACAGCATCCCCACTACGGTGTTACTGTCATCAGTAACTATGAGGTGTCGTAACCCTAGTGTGCGGAACAACACGTACGTTCTGAGGGAATATACGTTTTAGTAATAGCGTGGAAACCTGTAATCTACAGGGTGGGCCAAAAGTTAGTACCCATACGTTAGCCTTAATAGCTCAGTCACTGAGTGTCCAATTAAAATAATTCTTTCTGGTATGACTTACTACCACCAAAAATATGCGTGTTCATTAAAAAAATTAAGGTTCATTTTCGTATTTATCTGATAGTTTGGAAAGTCGGATCGAGCAAAATTTTATTGAATTGTCTTTGGCCATTCGAATTAGGTTTGTCCTGAAAAAAAAAAGAGAGTTGTAGCTTCTCAGATGACCGAGATACGAAGCATAACGAGTTTATTCATTACGTGTAATCAGTTGATTGGCTTACCTAATCACGTGATAATGTGACCCCGTTAAGCACTCCGTTAAACATTATGGGAATCATTAAGGCTGCCCAATTGTTAAGGGTGCCCAATTAAGGTGTCGTGTCACGGTGTCACATAATCACCCAGTCAATTTTGTTAAGCAGATTTTGTTTAGGAGATACACAAAATGCTTGATAACTTCGTCATTTCAAATCCGTTTCACATCATTATTTTTTCAGATCGGATGCAACATTTAATAATCTACCTTTCCGAAAAAATTAGGCGTCCAGCATGTTCGAAGAGAAAAATATGATAGGTGTTTTAATATTGAATGGGCGTGGTCTAAAATATTCGAATTTTCAAATTTTGGCGACGGAATTCTCGAACAAGTAGGTACAGTATGCCATCTGCAAAGCAACAACTCTCAAATATAAAACACAGCGGAGGTATAAGACCCAACGTATGGGTACTGACTTTTGGCCCACCCTGTACATTTATATAGTTTGGTTTAACGAACTTATGGAATTTACTATTGGTGGGACATGAAGTTATCCTGTTATTTAGTAAGTTCAGTTATCAATCAATTCATCGATTCTTTTAGTGTATATTTTAATTGTTTTTTTTGTTAAATTCATAAAATATAAATCCATAAATCCTCAATGAGGATTCCTCATATGACCACCTGTGTAGAGAGAAAGATAAGGGGACGCTGACAGCTGACTGGTTCATGTAAGAGTCTAGGTTTATTCTTTTGTCCCCAGAGTCGGTCACAAGTTTATCAAATATTGTCTTCTGTCTGAAACTCGGGTCGTGTTGTAGAAACTCGTCATAAGTCACCTGAACAGAACAAGTGTCAGTATAAAGATTTTGAACCAGAATCATCGAACAGATGGGAGGAAGCATCAACTGGTGAAATTGAGTAAGATAAATACGATTCTGTTTTCCCCTCACATTTTCCCTGTCCTGATCAAAGTGGAACTCCAAAACAACCGCCAATATCCTCCTGGTAACGGAACCTATCAATTGGTTCTGATCGTTTACAACTGGAAACCCACAATGCTCATACTCCAGCATCTTCTCCGCTAACTCGGACACACTTTCGTCTTTCTTCACACACTACACAGATAATCCATCGTTAGAAAATTCATGATTTATATAAGGTTAGGCGTCATTATCAACAACGACACTTAAAGTTGATCATCAATAATTGTGCAAATTATGTTGTGAATATCAAAACCTACCACGACAGGACTCGACATGGCATCTCCAGCCTTGAACAATTCGAGTGATACAGGCGATCCATTGTGTGTGATGAAGGGTTCACTATCTAGGAATGGGATGCATTTCACCTGAAATGTTCATAATGAAAACAGGACGACAATTTTACAGAAGGTATGCGCGCGTCTTTAGTTTTATAATCGATATCAAACTTTTATCACATAATATTTGTTTGTCGTCATATTGATTGGAACGCGCGAAAATGGCTTTAGGTAATCCCGGGACTGATTTAACTTCTGAGCCCTGACAGGCTGACAAGATCTAAATAAACCCTGGACTGCCAGAGTCGGAATAACCCTATAGCTTGCCGTCCTTGTACTTGAGGACTGCCACAAAAGTGACAACTTATGAAAGCCATTTTTGTGCTTGACACAAATTAAATTTTAGCGGCCACAGGACACAAGTTTCTACCAAAACTATCAGTGCAGAAAAGGCAGCTTGAGAGAAGACTTTCCTAAGGACAGAAGCGATACATCACAATTAGTCAATCCAGCTACTGTCCGGAAAGATTGAAATCCTTCGAGTGAATTAGTGACCGAAGGAGTGAAAAGACTCCTCAGTGCTCAGTTAAAAAAGCTCGTTATAGGTTGCATGTGGGTACGACTTTCCACACAGTGTTTCATTATTTATAAACCTTAGTGTTTAGATGTTGGCGATTGGGGTAATTCAGTAGGAGTAACAGTCAATGTTTCTTTCGAATGCATTTAAGACTCCATATTCAAAAAATAATCTTTCAGCAATACTATATCTATAGTAATTATTAAACATATATCTATATATTCACCTTATCAAAACGAAAAGAAACTAACATTATACTGATACAATCCCCCAAAAAGTGATTCAATCAAATTAGAGCTTTAAAACTAATATCTTAAGTCTTCGTGTCTATGCTTAATTGATTCGAAGAAGAATAAACTATCAAAGTATAGAGATCATCCCTCGAGCTTCTTAGAATTTCTGGCACTTATGCCTCAGAAACAGGGGATATTTCACCCTTCTTTGCACTGTCGATGAAGTCCAGGAAATTGCTAACCTCCGTGTAGACGCCGGGTTTACCTGCACGACCACATCCCACACCCCAACTCACGATCCCTGTTAAAGTGAACTTGTTCACACTCAAATCGTCGATACCAATGGGACCTCCACTGTCACCTGAACAGGCATCCACCTGACCTTTACTGTCACCTGCACAGAACATTCCTTGTGAGATGACATCGTCGTAGAACTCATCGCATTCATCATCTGTGAATAACCTGACTTTTGCTTCCATGAGCTTATCTGATGGAACACCAGATCCTTCGTACGTAAGCCCAAATCCAGTTACAACGAGTTGCTGTTTTTCTGGCATTTCGAAGTTCGCTTCAGGGAGACACGCAGGACGTACTGCGTCACTCCATTGGAGGGGCTCCGAGAGTTTGAGCACTGCTATATCGTTGTGTAGGGCTTGAGCTTTCGTCTTCAAGAAGGTAATGTACTTTTCATTAACAAATATCTTGTCAACTGTTCTGCTTTGCTTATCTTTCCAATCTTTTTTCGATTCAACAGTAGTGCTGATACCGGCATAAACTTCGAACGTGCCTACACTGGTGTACTTGCAGGGTTTCAGGAACTTTATTTTCTCGATATGGTCCGCGTCTGTCTCCTCCAGGATCTCCAGGAACCGAGCTTGAGACGGTGCAGAGTAGCAGTTGCCGCTGGCTACACAATGTGCGGCAGTAACGATGGTATTCTCATCAATAATCGTACCACCACAGTGTTGGCGACCATTGGCGAGGATAAGCACCTGCCAAGGAAACTTGCCATTTCTAGCGGCAGTCCCTCCAACGATCCGGTTAAAAGAAGTCGATTGTTCTATCTTCCTTTTGCCACATACCATGTCGACTGTGTTTCCTCCGTTTCCTCCGTTTCCTTCGTTTCCTTCGTTTCCTCCGTTTGCCCCGTTTGCTCCGTTTCCTCCGTTTCCTCCCTTTCCTCCCTTTCCCTTCCCTCCCTTCCCTCCCTTTCCTCCCTTTCCTCCCTTTCCCTTCCCTCCCTTTCCCTTCCCTCCCTTTCCTCCATTTCCCCCCTCTACTCCCTTCCCTCCCTTCTTTCTATTCTTTCTTCTTCCACGTAGCTCTAAATCCAACTCTTCCTCATCTTCAACAAATTCTGCCGTGACAAGAAGCGCTGCCGTCAGGAGAAATAGGATAGCGAATGTAAGCTTCATACTGCGCTACAAGTTTGGTCTTTAAGCAACAGGGCGAGACTAATACTACAAACCAGTTGAAAGTACGTGCTAAAATAAAGTTGTAAAAGCGAATGGATAGCTCACCTCACTCGCCGGGATTAACTGTGATAACTAAACTGCCCGTATTGGAGGAGTTTGTGTAAGCTTTGTTTTAATCTCGAATCTATCCTCACTTGATTACGGCGGTAAGAGTACAATAGACATTAACAGAGTACCGCTCATAGCGGTTTAGTGTGTAACATAACCTTGAGCCGCCCTACCTCTAGCAAAGCGTGGTAGAATGAGTGAGTCAGGAGGTCACCCACCCACTTGCTGACCATTATCGTTACCATGATCGGCAGGAGAAACTGGATATCATTCGTCATCTCCATCTGATGTGGTTGAATCAACATCGTCGTAGATCAGTGACGTAATCAAGGTGAAGTTAGAGTTGATTTAGGTAAGATATCGTGATTAAAATCTTGAATCATATGATTATCGATCAGAAATGCAGGACTAAGATGATATGTTGAGGATAGCGGCCATATATATAGCTATATCGATATTTACATCAACACAAATATTGCCACATAATGTTATAAATATTAAACGTGCAACAGTACCAGAATAACAGCCAGTGACATGGTTAGTCGGGACACTCCACCAAAGAAGGAAGCAGCCCCGATAAGAGCGAAGGCTCCAGGGTCGAGCCATGCCCAGAAGGGAGTTGTTTTTACTCCGAATATCAGAATTGCCAGACAGCCTACCAGTCGTCCAAATAATCCTCCAATCAACCTGGGTGTTTGTAAGATAAAGGTCGAAAGTTGTAGAAATAAAGATCACGTGATTTATCTAGAAAATACCATCTGTATCTACGGAAAAGTTAAACAATTGCAACCAGAATTATAGTTGTTAATCGTTCAACTCAATAAAAAATAACAGTAAATATCAGTATAATATACAGTTGTCAGTACTCACAACATTGGCACAACTAGCCCGGAAGCAATGCTGGTTCCAGCAGTCCAGCAAGCTAGAGGAAAGTAAAGAAGGAGCGCTATTGCTAGAGGGAGAGGCGGTATCTCGTTGTGAGTCTGCCGCGAGAACAGGTGGTGTATCGCTTCTTCTCCTGAGTACAAAGTGTTAGGATTACGAATTATGACGATCTTGTAAAGCAAATTCCTGTCAAGGGCTGTTCAAATATATCATGTAATTCCTACATCACCCTTTTGCAAATGAAATATATTTTTACAGTGTAAACCGCCATTAACAATGCAGTTGGAACATAAATCACGATACACATCGCTTTCACACGTCCAGCAAAGATCAAACATTGCCGGGTGACTATTTCAAGATAACTGAGAGTCATAGTTCCGACTTCCGCTTCTGTTTACAGTTGTGAGTACAATCCACCTCATGAAGATCGGATACATTATAATGAGCCAGAATGCCAGGGTACCTGTAACTAGAACATAAACAACCGTCTAAAGCGCAGTTCTTAATTATTTCATCCCTGATCCTTGTTTATAACTACAAGGTTGATAGGGTAACTAAAATTATATGGGGGCTATACAAATCCCAGTTTATACAAATCCCAGTTTCTGAGTGTAGTGTTTTAAAACTCCACCTACCCAAAAGTCATCAAGTGTCCTGTGTCACTCAGAAAGTTAAATGGGGAGAGACATTGCACGACAATCTTGACAAGTATTGGATGCGTAGGTATTTAACGTATAACACATACATCTAGAGTGACACTTATTTTCGCCCTTCTTTCGAATATGCTTTTATCGCTCGCGCGTCATTTTGAGGCACGTGACTTCGAGATGCTCAATTATCTATGACCGGAACTGTTTGAGTTACAGTTCGGGGTTGTACCATAACTACTTTGTCATTACTTTGTCATCACTTTGTCACTCGAGTTGGGACACATTTTGTCTAGGATATTCAAGGTTTCATGATCAAACCTGCTTCAAAATGATAAACAAAAAGTCACTATAGTCGAGGAAGATTAACACAGTAAAACCATGGTTGAAAGTTAGAACTATGGTGGGGGCTTTGAGGGTCGCTTGCCAGTTTCCGCGCTTCTTGTCGCTTTATGATCCGTCATGATTATTTCATATTCCGCTGATGTTACAGCTGTTCGACGTTCGTTACTTTGGGTGTGATCGATATTTGTGGACGCGGCAAATAGTATCAATTTGGGAATAATAAGTAATTTTTTATCGAATAAAACTGCATGCAGTTTATATCGGTGTGATATGACGTAAAGAAATTACAAAAATATATTGCATTTAAAATTCGTCAAATATAGCTACATTTCGACCAGTGGGTTTCTAGTGATAAATAAATCAGCGCACAGTGGAATAAGTTTTTCCAAATAGTTTGTCATTCCTTCGTGATTAATCAAGAATCATCAGAGATCTTCAAGTTAGAGCAACATTGCATGAGGTGAGAATCTTTCATAGATAAGAAGGTTGAAGGATACCAAACAGTTTGACATTATCCTCCTAAGAGATGCTTAAAGGCTAAATCCAATAACCGGTAGCAATTTGGCTTGTCCTAAACCTTGGCAATTGGTCGAGTGTTTGTATGAAGATTGTCTGCAGGTGTTTCAGAGAGCAGTTTGTACTGTAGTAGATTGTTCCGTTCTTACTGAAATATTGGCGACCCTGTCTTTACACACCAAGTTTCTCACAAAATATCTAAATGCGCTGCAGATGATAAGAAACGACAAGGAATTAAATGCAGATTGAATCAATGGGATTCCTTAAATTGCAGAGAATTGAATAAAGTCAGTCCCTGTATGGGACATCTTCCAACCAGAATTATCCAACGCGAATATTGTAAAACTAAAGCTTACGACTGATATAAGAACGAAATCATTAAAAATCGTCATCGCGATCATAAACACGATTCCTTTGCGAATATTTCGACTGGATACTTCGGATGAGGCGGTGTCAGAGTTTCTCAGATAACGAACAGTAAGAACACTAAAACACTCGCCGGACAAGCAGCCTAAGTCACCTCGAGCGTACATTAAGGGTAAGTTAATTTCTCTAGTATATATATAGTGTAAGTTTCATTATATGGAAAGAATGTTTGGGCGGATCTGATGTAAACCAAGGGTTGCTGAAAATAATCTAGCAAAAGAAGTAGTTCAGGATTCATTACATCTCATTAACACCAGAAGAGAATGTGAGGTAGTTAGCGGATTTAGCCATCTCAGCAGCTGGAATGTGAGAATGTCAACCCATTTTGGAGTTTGGAGCTGGTACAGTTTTATCAGATGGGAAGGGTCATCAAGAAGTAAGTGTCTAATGTCTGCAGAAAGTGTTTCTCAGCTGAGCAGAATTGTAGCAAATTTTTTGTTTTGTTTTCAGTGGTAAGCAATCATAATCATAAACAGGTGATGGAAATTCCGATAGTATCTCGTGAATGCTGAGATATGCCATTTTTCAGCATTTGTATCATCATGAAATTCACACAGCTGAAATTCTCTATAGTAATTTCTATCAATAACAAGAAAAATGACTTTGTAATTACCCTTCTAGCATCTACACGTAGAGAGGGTGAAATTTGATCATTTTCTAAATAAACAAAGTTCAACTACTGTATATATAATCAATTATCAATCTACAATACCACTAGTATGTATGATAAAATAAGCGATCTCATCAGGAGGGGTTAATACTTCAGATCAGAAATATATCAGATAAAAGTCAGATAACAAACTTCTTTTTGTAATTGCACATTTTTGTAAAATGCACATTGTAGTCTTGACAGTCATTGTGACACTTCCATTTGAGGCTGCTGAATCTTCACAGAGCAGTTGTGTGTTGATCAGTTACATGTGTCACCAAATCAGTGTTAGTGCCCACTTTGCTTTGATACACCAACTTCTTGACAAAAGCTCTAAATGCGCTGCAGATGAATAGAAACGAGAGCGAGTTAAAGGCAGATTGGATCAACGGGGTCCCATAAATGTCTAGAAAGAGAATAAAATCCAAACTTGTTGAGTAATATTTCCATCCAGATTCTTCTGTTAATCGGCTCCCAATGTTTTGTCCAACGGCTGATAGAAGGACAAAAACATTAAAGATATTCATCACAATCAGAGAAATGATTCCTCGTCGAATATTTCTACTCGAAGCTGTTGATGAAGCAGTGTCAGAGTTCTTTAGATAAACAATGGTCAGAATAATGAAAGATCCACCAAGCAATATGAATAGGCAGGTCAAACCACTGTTGATGTACATCATAGGATAGACATAATTTGTAATGTAAGATAAATCCTCTGAAACAAATACTAAGCCAGTGATTCTCATGTATCCAAAAGTCTGTTGAAAATAATCCGGTATACGCATCAAGAAGGAATACAAAAAGAGGAAAACAAGAACTGCAGAGAAGACTAAATTCCGTTTTATGGCTGAAGATAAAGGACGCACTATACCTAAGTATCTAGAAACACAAGGTACAACCAATAGCAACATCTCAAACTTGTTCAAAGATACCATGAAGTTGTTAGAATGCGCAGTCCAATGGATAGAGCTGAGGTCCTTGACCGGCATGATATAATAGTAGTCCGTGTCGCTCAAGGGTGAAAGAAGTTTTGGGATGAGAACCAAAGGGAAGTAGAGACTTTTGAGCTGATCTATCAAGCTAACGAGCAGAAACAGAAATGTGGCAAATGTTTTCTTTTGTTTTGAGTGGTAAGCGATGATGAAGGGGTTGAGGAAAATCCCGATAAGAAAGCAGAAGATGAACAGTATGGCGAAGAAGTAGTTCAGGAAGTCATCCCAGTTGTTGCCGTCCCTCAAGAAATAAGTCCCATTCGAAACTTTAATCCCAGCTTTTCCAAAGATTGCCATAACTTTCTAGGTCGTTAAAAATAAGGATTACAGGTGTTATTATTTATTTTATGACATCATCATTTTAAATACTATTATATAAATACACTAAACCAATTCGCAATATATACGTATACCAGTAGTCAGAACTCGGAAGTCAGAACCATACTGAGGAAGAGCACATAAAACAGGGCTAACGCTCTAGTGAGTCTTATCTCAGCAACCCACCCAGCTGAATGCTACTTGAAGGAGGCTGAGCAGCATTGAAAACCATCGAGCAAATGACGTTGAATTTAATTATAACGTGGCCACAGGTGCTGATCTTGGAATAAATTTCCGACCTTATCATGTACAGGGAGGAGTCTAAAATTATTAGTTACACAGAAAATATAGTCACGTGCTTCCAGAGCAGCTGATAAGTAGTAACTGAAATAGTCAGTCCTTAGTATGTTCACGTGGATAACTGGCGACTGTGTGATGTCAGCCAAACCTGAAACCCAGCTTATTTTCAACTTTATAGCAGCAATGATAGCTGACCTCGTACGTTGATATTGATGATAAGTACAGGTCACTACAGTGCACACGTGGAACACAGGTCTCCTGGATCTATTACCAATTTTTTGCTCTGGAGCAAGGTAATAAATAGTATAGTTTTGGACACCGATAACTATTATTCCGAATCTTACGCAAAGCGGTTCTTATCGGTAATTGGAGGCGAGAAGGGTATCAAGATTGAAAACTACAAAATAATATCTCTATCATCATGACACGGCTCCTTCTTATCATAACATTAATTTCAGAGGCCGCAGACCAATTTATTTTTTGAGTAAGGTAACAACAGATGTTCAACAGACTGTATTAATGAAGGAATCAGATCAAGCTGAAACAATAGCTAAATATGTAGTGCCCTCCTTGCGCAGAGCGCACGATCAGGTTATTACTGCAACTCAGTGACAGAGCTTTTCAAACGTGATTAGATAGAAATCTGGGTCGTAATATGTATTTTAAATCAAATTAGTATAATATAATATAATGTATGTGTTATCATGAGTAAGGTAACATATTATTATTGATTATGTGCACCTCCTGATTGCGTAATGACTGCAATACAATTAAGCACGAAAATCTGGTAACGTATCAGGGACTCGTGACGTATCCTAATTGATTCATGCATCATGGTAGTTCGGAGATTTAGTCATGACAATTTGAAATCAAGATCACGGGTGTGAACACCTATACAAACCTTATAAGGTCACAAATCGTTTAAGGGACGAGGACCACCCAAAAGTACGCTCTAAAATCGTAACTATAACAATTACATCAGTCACACTAACGACCTAATGAGAGGTTGAGTGCTGCGTCACTGGCCAGCCAGGAGACAAATTCACTTCCTCCGGGGACCGGGGAGCTGCTGAGATTAAAAGATAATGTGATCATTCTAGCTGTGCTCTGTAGTTGCTGTTTGGTTAGTCTTCCTCTACACGTTTAACTGGGACCGTATTTCTAATAACATAAACCCGCCACGCAAAGGGTTTATATAACAGATCATCCCGCGCTAGCGGGATGATCTGATAAACACATACGAGTGCGCGTAGCGCACGAGTTTTGTGTTAATATGTAATCCCGAAGCGCCAGCTGAGGGATTACATTTATTTAGCCCTGAGCGTGAAGTGTTTATGGATTATAATTATCTCCGGCGATTTCGACAAGGGATTTATACAGAATACATAGTCTTCATCTTCAAGTCAAATCCAACAGAAACAAGAAAGCACTCTAAAATGTAGTTGAGTCGTTGAACAGGAATTTGGTCAAAGTCATTGAAGTCACGAGCAAATCTGGATGACTGAAGCCAAGAATTAAATTTGTTTAGAGCCCAGTTGTTGACTCTAACTGTACTGTCCGGAACACGATTGGAAAGCAGTTCATCAATCTGAATGTCAAACCGATCTGTCATAGTGGAGCAATAGCTTGAACGTTAGCAGGAACAAGAGCTGGAAGGAGAGCAAGCAAAACAATACTATTTTTAGGGCACGGACAAGGGTAGCTGGCTAGTCGCCAACTTCTCACGCCACGCGTTGGAGAAATTCCAAGAATTAGCTGCTTTGGCAACGTTCCCAGGAATTTGCGTGTAAAAGAAGTGGACGGTTACGATGTTTCATATCACGTGGTGCGCTTTCGTGTCACGTGGTATAGACTCGGCGTATGCTATTGGTGGCACGTGGTACGCACGTGACGCGCCCACGTGATCGCGCGTCTAACTGTTCTACTATTATCGAGTTCTAATCAGCAGTATCATTGATTATTGTAAGTCGGAGAATTGAATGATAAACATCAGTTACGACTAAAAAGCGGGCCGGGTTTATACAAATTTCCGGGGCGGGATGATATCACCTTGAGATGTTTATCTAACAGCGGGCCGGGCTGAGTGATAATATGATCCCGCGTCGAAATCCCGGAGATATTTATACAGAATTAAGTTCTTGTAACATTTGAGTGCTTGTTCCTGAACTTCTTTGTTCTGTTGCCGGCCCTTGTCGCTGCCTTTATTGTTCCCAGAGAAGTTGTGGCACTCTTTCCACGACTTTTAAGTTTTAAGTAGAAGATTAAGGAGAACTTGTTTCTAGAGTGGAACTTCACTACAGTGCCAAGTACAAAGTACAAAGTTTGGATATTTTAGTTGTTTGCTCTCGGTTCAGAGGCGAACCTAAAAGCCTGTTTTCAAAGATGTAGTTTGAAAGTTTTAACTTACAGTCTTTTCAGTGAATAACTGAGTAATGTTCATTACATAAGAAAATTTCTTTATTGTTGTTCTCGGCAACTAAGATGTACAAAGTTGATGTTGTTCTTTTCGTATGTTTAAACAAACTAAATATAGAAACTCCCCCAGAACATGACTGTCAACGTTACGCATCCATACAACACAACTCCCGAAGAAGGTATAGGAGCTTTTGTTGTTCCCATAGAAACTCTAAGACCTTTCCTCCTTCCCGAAAACAACTCCGACAACAATATAGAGTACTACCACTCCACAAACTATCCAGACACATATTCCCCAAATATAGATACTATAATGGGTTCAGCAGCGATTCTGTTAAGTGTAGTAGGAGTGTTGGGAACATCTATCAGCTCTCTACTTCAGACAGGGACAACGCAAGTCTCTTCACTACTCTTTTTACTCTATCATAACGGTGTGCGATGCTCTGACCTCAGCAGCAGCGTTCCCCGTTATCACCTCCCTGCTCAGCTCCAGATCCCCAGTTTTATTTGAGCACTCCTTGGTGTGCATCACGTGGCCGGTATTCTACTACCTGGTTTTCAGGGTATCAATGCTGATAGTCGTACTGCTAAGTGTGACACGCACCATCTCTATTGTCTACCCCATGAAACATATCAAACATTACGCCAACAAGATGTTATGGGGAGTGGTGGGTTACACAGCCCTGCTCCTAACTATTGACATTGTCTTCCTCTCCTTTAAATGGGTCGAAGATCACTACTATAAATACCTATCTCTCTGTGAACTAGCAGCAATTCAGTCAAAGGAGGAGGGTTCCAAGGAGGAGTACTCCACATCAGCTCGTCTCTACTCCATCCTCCTGCAACTGGAACTTATCCTACCTTGTCTCCTGGTATTTGCTAGTTTCCTTACCAGCACTGTCGTTCTGATGAGGAGGAAAGCTACGCAGTACACTCATATTAACAGTAAAAATGAGAAGAAGTTCAAGAGGGTCTCCATCACGATAGCACTCTTCACGGCCCTGTTCTTGGTGTGCTATCTGCCCTGTTTCCTCCTGCAGGCTCTCTACTTCGTCACCATGTTCCGACCTGTCCCTCGAATACTTGAAAATTCAAGTTTTCCTTACAACGCTCATCTTGTTGCTCAGTTTCTTCTTCCTCTCCTGAATTCCGCTGCCAATCCGTGTCTCTATCTGTTACGGATGTCTCAGTTCGTGAAATGGCTGAAAGTTGTGGCTGAAGACCCGAGTAGGATTATAGTTCGCAACAAATATGTCAACATGAATTCCAGCAGCCTCAGGATGGGATCTAATGTCAGCAAGATGGGATCGTCTAAAAGTAGAGTATCCCTGGGGAGCCACAACACCCTGTCTCGCAATACTCTTGAAGTAAAATCTACACTTTGAAGTACTCAACAATCTTCAGAATCATAAAAATGCTTCCAACTCTCAGATGTTAATCACGAACTTGAATATTGGTCAGTAAAGAAAGAAGTTATGGAAGAGCCTGATCAAGAAAACTGGAAGATCGCGTGATCCCATACAACCTCTATTGTATTTACTGATTTGGCTACTGGTTGAAGTTTACAGGGTCTGAATATTTAGTTTTTTCGACGACCCCGATTTGACGCATTATAGTCGTTTGAACTCATCGGTGTATAATATATTTTCACTGTATAACGTTTATATTTAAGCGTCTATATTCTATATCTAAACTTTAAATAAAGCTACAGTTATGAATCTATGAAATTAAACTGACCAGAGGAAAAGAAGATGGTAGCAAATGCGTTGTAAGTCCCATTAAAATACTCTGTCCCATTGACAGTAACCGTGTCCTCGTGTTTACAAGTGAACGTCTCTACTGTCAGTTCCGTGTGAAACAGTTCACCTCCCCCGTGTCCCAGACACTCTGGACTGAAATATATACAGGTCATTGGCTGAGATCTATTACGTGACGTCATTTCATTGGTTGAGATCTTGTATCCTGTGAAGGTAACTACAAGTTGTAGTGTGTACCGGTGCGGATACTTACATGGTATGACAGAGGTCGCGATAAACGATCTACTTGAGACAAAAAGCGTCTATTTATTTAAAATGTCTATTTATTTATTTTGATTTGGATTTATTCAAATTTGTGTAGTGAGAATTTGGGTAGTAAGGATTTGTGTAGTGAGAGATAGACGAAGCACTTCCATGAATATTAGCTATGGAACGGAACGATTGAAAATGTTAACCGTATTGAGGTTAACTCCTTATTATCTTGAGATTGAACAAGAACTTTGGCAACTTGATAATGACCCGACGCACGGTCGGCACACGATGTTATGGAGAATTGACACACGCTGTAACCCCTTTTGAGCGCGCGCGAAGCGCGCGCGGCCGGCCGACCGGCGTGCACGCTTCGCGTGCACGAGAGGTATACAACGTGTAGCAAATGGAGAACGGCAATAACTGAATGACACCCCTCCTTTACCCCTCACATAAGCGTGCTATATTGTTCCTATGTCTAGATCTGCTTAGTAGGTACCTTGTTTTCTATACCTATCTTACCCTTTCTTTATATTATAGAGTGTGGTTACCCTCTTTTGTATTATAAGATGTTGAAATTAAAATGTTTACAATGTTTGTATAGAGAGCGATTAGCACTCCAAGTGATGTGATTATTCAATAGAGTATTGTGGGCACCATTTCACAATTCTATATACAATGCTATACAATATATTTTGGAGTGTTACCATTGATAACCTGATGTAGCCGTGAACTTGTGTCTTATCTCATTATATTCTGGTTATACAGGGGGGGGGGGGGTATGGAGGGAGGTGATAAATCTGCATGGACCGTGTGCCGACCGTGGGGCTATTACCAAGTTGCCGTAAAATCGAAAAACAAACTGTCCGGTATGGTCATTCATCTATTGCTTTATAATAAAGCGGCCAAAACTTGCTGTCCTGAAATAATATGTGAATAGTCCAGGAATGATATAACTGCAAGAAAAACACAAACCTAGTCCCGTTGAATAAACACTGAGGTAGGTGGCATGGGAAGAGGTCGCTAACTAGAACCTTCAGAGTGGACACTATCGCCATTATCAGGATAGGTTCAAACATCTTTACAAAGGAAAGGAGGTGTCGGTTTGAAGCACACTTGTCTTGGACTATCTTCCTCACTCGTACGATCTAGAAATTGTTAATTTAAAAGTTAAAACAGTGCTCGTTTATGTCGACTAACTTTATAAAATAAAGTCAATTTAATTTTATTGACCTTTGGTAAAGTTTCACAAATAAAGTTTCACAAATCGAAAAATGTAGTTTTAAAATGCATGAGAAATTAATTGCGCGTATTTTTTGATTAACATACGATTATCTAAAAGATTGATTGATTAATCAATCAGTCTCATTCCATTTTGATGAGAAACTAACTTTGAGGTTAAGAAAGGTGAACATTGCTCCTAAAACACCCCCAATGCCGCCCAACAGAATAGCGGGTATAAAAACAAGGAGGTTTAATGGAATGTAGTTCTCAACATGGAAGATTATGTAGTTGTCCTTCTGGAACAATCCAAAGTTGCCCGTGTACTCAAACTTATCGAACGCCGAGTTGAACAGGTCCTGGAGAGTATTAATAAGGGGTCGTTCACATACAACGTTATAATGTTTTGGCCAATTTATACCCCCCCCCGGCCCCCCGTAAGTTTTACAAAATCACACTTGTGTTATCATTTAGTAACTCCATCCTTCCCCCTCAGTGAAAACGTAATATGTGAGCGACCCCTAAGTGTAGGGGTGTAGGGTGATATAGTTATTAATTTTTAATAGCTTAGTTTACTTTTTGATACCACTCATGTTTGCTTATTGTACATAATCATTAAACAAATCAGTTGACATAACGATCTCGGTTAAATGATATTTAGTAGAACTAGACATGTAAATTATTGATATTTTGCGGACTGTTAAGACGAATTTTGTTGAAAAACTCGATTTAACAGTACAGTTCCAATTAAGAGACTGCCTCTGATTGTCAAATGGCAGAGGCTACAATTTTTACACAGAAAAATCTGTACACCATGAATTCCTTGTTAGATCACATTCTGAAACTAGGATCACATGACTCACGGCTGTGAACGCTGAAACCATACAACAAAAGAATGTCTGCCAGCCTAACTTGTCACTCCAGAAACTAGACACTTCCTCCATAGCGAAAAGGAGCCCTCCTACTGGTGCTCCGAACGCGGCACTTACCCCGGCTCCAGCACCAGCCGTGAGGAAGTTTCTCCTGACAGTCACAACAAATGTGATATCTTTGTTGTGTATTGGAACAGTGATGGTACCATGTAGCCAGCGATACAGTGGTTTATACAATAACTCACATTTGCTGACATTTCACGGCATCAATCAAGGAACACTTTACTTGTAAGGAAGTGAGATACAGTTATTTACTCACCCTCTCTCCAATATATTAAATACAATTCTCATCCTATATATCATGTATATTGTATATTGTATATTGTATATCTAAATCACACTTCAGAGCCTGCTAAAGACAGTCAAATATTCTGTAGCAAGCTGCAAGTATATCAAATTACTTGTGCTGATATCTAGTTACATACCAATATTGTTTGTACACACTGCGTAAGCAGATTGTGAGATAAGATAAGGCGTATACTACATACCTGTCTTCAGAATTACGGAGCCTCTTGAACAGGGCGATATCTATCTTTAACACTTTAGACTTGAACTGGCTAACACTTGCGCCTATCAGACCGCTGGAGGATATAGAAGCGCTAAGTTCTGATACCTTTAAAAATTCGATTTTATTACTCAAAAGTAATTAAATCCCGATATTTTTTGGTCACCATTGACCATCTTGATATATCTGTGAAATTGAATCCCAATTTTCATTAATGTTCAATATTCATTAAAATTATATCGGATAGTTCATCAAATAACTAACAATTTGAACCTACCCTAAAGCAATCATAGGACCCTCAGGTCCCACAGGCATACCCGACCCAACAGCAAGGAGACAGGAAATAAATTTAACAATGTAGGTTTTAAGTGAGAATATTCTCCGTACGTTAGTACCGTTTAGATACGCAATCAACTCTGGTAATCCTGACCCCCCAGCAGCTGGGCAACAGAGCTGAAAAGAGAGGGGTGTCCGTGTTATGTAGTGCGAATAGGAAAATAGAGATATTAGGTATAGATAAGGGAATATTTTCTTTCAAAATCTCAAATTTAGAAAAGGAAATATTTGCGGGGTAAATCACACCCGCAATTATATACACTCACCACGACACAACACGACGACATATATATATACTCACAACGACATATATACTCACGACGACATATATACTCACGACGACAATAGAGGAGCTGAGAAGAACAAGGATAACAGAAATTCCTGTCAGAATAACCCAACCTCCCATAATATCCCCTATTTCTATCTGTCTCATAGCCAGGTCGTGCATGTTCTCTGATATAATACCTATACCTGTAATACATTTTGTATTGTAACAATAAGTTAATGTCTTTATACACATCTGCCTCGGCCCTCGAGTGAAGGTTCGTATAACATATGATTAAGTATTTTTATAGGTAAATACTGAAATTTCCACATATATATCTATATTATGTTTCGATTAACAGGCTCTGCTCTATTGGTCGGGCTGGTCATTTAGAATGCGATGGTGATGGCTGGTTACATCAGGTCGTCAAGTTATATTTTAAAGCCGAATCCGCCGTTTTCCAGCTTTTTACCACCATATAAATTGTAAATATCATTGTAACCAGCTATTACAAAGCGAGTGAGAGAAAACAGGTGCTTACTGCGGTGGATAAAAGCCTGGCGAGGTGCATGTTGCGTCTTATTCTTTATTTAACGATAAAATAGCATCCTTTAGAAAACATTTGCTAAAAATGGAGGTTACCACTCAACCTCCATATTAATACTTACAGAGAAACATTACTTTTTGAAAGTTAACATTATTTAAAAGAAACTGGATCCAGGCGGTCATTGGCTCTTTTCCAAGGTCCTCCAGTCAGTGTTCTTAGTGAACACTATGTTCATGGTAGCTTGTAATATGTCGCAGCGAATGGTAAAGACCCGTCAGTGTGAGATTATCTTACAGTGAAATAAAGAAAGGAGTCGAAGCAGGTACCCAGACCAATGACATAACAATGCTTTATTCATGAGCATTGCATGAAGAGGGTTCCTGTTTTATTGTGGCAAGCAAACCCGTTGCTAATTCCCCCACAAACCAAGCATTAAGACAAAGGCCATTAGAAAAGCCATGGATCATACCCTAGGTGAGAGCGCCTTGGGTTTATTTTTAGAACACACTCTACGATTAAGTTGAGCACAGTGGTTTCTGGGCATGTACTTTTTGATATTAGTATTACTCCAATGTCCTTTAACTGGGCTTAATTAATTGTCCCTTAACTGTGCAGCGTGCCGTAACGCAGTGGCGTAACGGAGGCCCCCGCTGTAAGGGGGGAGGGGGCAGGGGGCAGGCGCTATCTTAGGGGGCGCAAAATCGTCGTTTGAATGCGGGATAATTTTGAAAAACTTAACTGAGGTAATAGCAAAACTGTGTGTTTTGCTCTAGAAATACACTTTATTAGAGATTTTAACGGCGTATCCTCTAAAAGTAAAATCACCTAACTTGTTCAATTTATGGAGGGGTGCCAAAAGGGGAGGGGGCGCCAACAGGGGGGAGGGGGGCTCATCTTCGGCGGGGGGTGCCAACAGGCAACGTTACGCCGCTGCCCTAACTGTGCCTTAAAAGTGGCTTTACCGTACTTTACGTGTCCGTGCGTTTATAAGGGGTCGTTCACATATTACGTAATCATTTTTTGGAACATTTTTACCCCGCCCCCGCCCCCCCCCCCCCTCCGTAATCAATTTAACAGATAGCTATATTGTGTCAAAATTACACTAACGTAATTATTTTGAAACCCCCTTCCACCCCCCCCACCCCCTCAGCTGATTACGTAATATGTGAACGACCCCTAAGCAACCCCTGTGTGTTGTCCGCGCTTAACCGTCCCTTATGCTTTCAGGTGTCCCTTAGGCTCTTTTCCAAGGTCCTCCAGTCAGTGTTCTTAGTGAACACTATGTTCATGGTAGCTTGTAATATGTCGCAGCAAATGGTAATTGGTAAAGACCCGTCAGTGTGAGATTATCTTACTGTGAAATAACGAAAGGAGTCGAAGCAGGTACCCAGACCAATGACATAACAATGCTTTATTCATGAGCATTGCATGAAGAGGGTTCCTGTTTTATTGTGGCAAGCAAACCCGTTGCTAACTCCCCCACAAACCAAGCATTAAGACAAAGGCCATTAGAAAAGCCATGGATCATACCCTAGGTGAGAGCGCCTTGGGTTTATTTTTAGAACACACTCTACGATTAAGTTGAGCACAGTGGTTTCTGGGCATGTTCTTTTTGATATTACTCCAATGCCCTTTAACTGGGCGTGCCGTAACTCAGTGGCGTAACGAAGACCCCCGCTGACCCCGCTGTAAGGGGGGAGGGGGAGGGGGAGGGCGGAGGGGGGAGGGGGGAGGGGGGGAGGCGCCATCCTAGGGGGGGCGCAAAATCGTCGTTTAAATGTGGGAAAATTTTTTTAAACTTAATTGAGGTACTAGCAAAACTGCGTGTTTTGTTCTAGAAATACACTTTATTAGAGATTTTAACGGCGTATCCTCTAAAATCACCTAATTTGTTCAATTTATGGAGGGGCGCCAAAAGGGGAGGGGGCGCCAACAGGGGGGGGGGGGGGGGGGGGGGGGGGGGGGGGGGGGGGGGGGGGGGGGGGGCGCATCTTCGGCGAGGGCGCCAACAGGCAACGTTACGCCGCTGCCCTAACTGTGCCTTAAAAGTAGCTTTACCATTTACCGTACTTTACGTGTCCGTGCGTTTATTAAAGCAACCCCTGTGTGTTGTTTCTTAAGCTAAATTATGTCTACCGACAGATTACCGAAATGCCCCATCTGGTAATGACTGTCGATTAAATTCAAACCGGTTGAGTAGCGAGGAGGGCTCGTTTTCAAATGAATTTCACCACGACAGTCTGGCCACGAGGAGTTTTCACACCCCTAGAATGTCATATCATGAAACAAATAAAGTTTCCAAACCGTTAAGTGGAATAAATCGGATACGCTCACGTATAAAATGATAATAAGGGTTGTCAACATTCCGTCGGCCACTTTGGCTAGCTCTAACTCTAAGTCTAACGTTCCATTTTGTTTTCCATTTTGGGATGAAACAGCTAAAGCCAGAAGATAATCAACTTTTGATTTTAGTCTAGCCTCAGGGATCGTTCACATACGTAATCAAGGTTTTGGCCATTCTAAACTCCTCAACCTCTCCTGTATAAGTAGCATAATAATGATTATATTTGCTTACAATGCAATTTGGCTCTGATAACCCAGTTGAGATATTATTATTTTTTAGAATATATCCAGGTTATAAAAGTAAAACCTTATTTCGCTTTAGGAAGCAACACAGAGTTGGTGCAAATTTTTGATGTTGTGGTGATAAATTGCCATTTTTCTCTTTTAATGACAGCTGAATTTTTTGGTAAATCAGGTTCAACAGCAAGTTCAGCACCTCAAGCTTATTTAACGTTTAATTCGAATCTCGTGCTGTACAGTAGTATTGTATCTCATAATACCCTGTATTACTTCGACCTACAGTCCTACACCTTTTGCTTTTTGCTGAAAGGTGACAATTTATCAGCATTGAAGACTTTACTAAAGTTGCTGCAGTTTTTTAAATTTTCACGTTTTAATCTTAAGCAAATTACTATTTACTCAATTGCAGAAATTGCAACTAGGCTATATTTTTTTGCGTATAGGCACAGAGTTTTAACTTGATTTCGTCCGCGAAGCGCAATTTGTTCCTCCGTTGAGAGTTTTTAATGCAGCTTTTGAAATTTTTACGTTTTTATCTTACTAAATTACTACTTACTTAACTGCTGTGATTGCAGAGATTATAAATTATTTGTTTGCAGCCACAGTTAAAGTTTTTTAACTTGATTTCGCCGGCCGAAGCAAAATGTTTTCCTCCGTTTTAGAATTATCACTTCGAGATGGCAGGGCCTACTCTCATGCTGTCTATAGGTGATGATTAATTCTGAAATACATCACCTATAGACAGCATGAGAGTAGGCCCTGCCATCTCGAAGTGATAATAATAATTAAATGTTTCGCAGATTGGCAATTGATCGGTGTAGTTGGTGTTGTACACACTGCACTGATAACGATATCACGTTGAACGTGTAATGTAAATATAGTGTGGATACAAGCGAATATATATTCTAAATAACTGATAAATGATATTCCACACAAAGCATGAAATTATGCTGTATATGAGTGGTGATTTCGCTCTGGGAATCAGGGTCAGTAGCTCAATTGGTAGAGCAAGGCACGCGAAATGTCGAGGTTCTGGGATCATTCCCCAGTTGTCCCTAGTTTTTCAGAATTAATCATCACCTATAGACAGCATGAGAGTAGGCCCTGCCATCTCGAAGTGATAATAATAATTAAATGTTTCGCAGATTGGCAATTGATCGGTGTAGTTGGTGTTGTACACACTGCATCACTGTATCACGTTGAACGTGTAATGTAAATATAGTGTGGATACATGCGAATATATACAGGGTGGCCCAAAAGTGACTACCCACACGCAACCTCTTAATAACTAACGTAATTCGTCTCCAAATTGCACCAAAATTTCAGAGATTATAGATATGGGTCAAACTTAGATTTCCTGAAAGTTTTGTAAGCCACGCCCAATTACAGTGGGCGTGGCGTGACACTCCCTCTTTTTCACTATTGTCTTCATAAAATGAGAACGCTTTAAGCTAAGAACTCCAAATTTATTGCACACATTTGGCTTGATAATTTAAAACATTTCCCAAAGTTTCAAGTCCATTGTTTAAAATTTGGCTGAGTTATGACCATTTCAAAATTCATCGGATACGTGATCTGAGCACTCAGTCAGTGATCTTTGCACTCAATCAGTGATCTCGTCACCCAATCTGATCAAGAGTAAGGCGTTAGCGTGTATTAATGAGGTTCATTAGGCTTCACCAAACATACTGAGGAGATGACGACCTGATCATGATTGATTGGATACCGATAATGACTTTGCTAGACAGGAAAACACCAAATTCTTCGTAAAAGTAAGGTCCTAGGATTCCACGAGAACTGATGGCGCACCAGATCATGACCTTTTCAGGAAAATCGGGAATCACGGTCTAAAAGTTGGTGTTTTTGTTTGTGATCCGATAGGCCCGGTTAGAAAGATCTCGCTTTAGGATTCGTTGAAGGGATGTTCTGCTGAGGTCTAAGGCAGGAGTTCGTTTTCGGGTACCAATTTTAGGTGTATCCATCACGTCACAAACAACCATGGCCATGGTGATGTTTTCTTCGGTCCTCGCAGTTCGTCTTTTGCAGAAAAAGTGAACTTGATATTGTGATGCATATCAAAGCAGCTTTTCCGGCAAGGGGATGGTCGGTTGAATTTCATTTGAAATTGTCGCTTAAGCTGAGGGCAGAACTCCCCATTTTCTTTGTTCAGGTAGACAAACAATCATTGTTCCGCAGTATAGGGAGGATAGTGAACCATTTTCGATGATTCAATGGATAGTTCATTCCTTTTTATCGATTGTAAGGAACGAACCTGTGACTAGCAGGGCTAACAAGCCCTGCAACCAATCAAGCGGTGCATGTGAGCCAAACAGGCCATTAACCAAGTGCAGAGATCACTGACTGAGTGCTCGGATCACGTATCCGATGAATTTTGAAATGGTCATAACTCAGCCAAATTTTAAACAATGGACTTGAAACTTTGGGAAATGTTTTAAATTATCAAGCCAAATGTGTGCAATAAATTTGGAGTTCTTAGCTTAAAGCGTTCTCATTTTATGAAGACAATAGTGAAAAAGAGGGAGTGTCACGCCACGCCCACTGTAATTGGGCGTGGCTTACAAAACTTTCAGGAAATCTAAGTTTGACCCATATCTATAATCTCTGAAATTTTGGTGCAATTTGAAGGCGAATTACGTGAGTTATTAAAAGGTTGCGTGTGGGTAGTCACTTTTGGGCCACCCTGTATTATAAATAACCGTTTTAGAATTTGTAAGAAAAAATTCCCAAATAAGAGAAAAGAAATACGGTAAATGTAATGAAAATAGCCACTTTCGTGATGCTATTAAGTTATCAAATTTTACTCAACTACAATATATCATCTCCTCAGAAGAATGAAACGAAGTACAGCCCCAAGTGGATAATGGATTTCGTTAAGATAGAGCTAATTATACTGCTCCTTTTGATGACCAACCTGCCCCAGTCGGTTTTAACAGGTTAGAGTTTTTTAGGGGGACAGGGTAGGATTTCTAAAGATTATGATAGATTATGGTAGATTACATCGGTCCCATTGTAGACTTGAGTAATTTAATTCATGAACAGCCTCAATTATGAGCAGAGAAGGGAAAATGGCTTAACTATAAAGGGCTCAAGATCTGTCAAAAATCTTATCATAGCGATACCTCAAGAATTATCTTAAAATGCGAATTACCAGTACCTCAGCGGTAGAATAAGATCGAAATTAAATGTGCTTTTGTTTATTGATTAAAAAAGGTGCCGTGGCCGGCTTAGTTTCAATTCTATCTTGGCTGAAATTTTCGTCACATTTATCGATGCCCACAATTCATTGTTCTGAAATTAATTTAAGTTAAATTCAATATAATGACCACATTTTGGGTTGTTATTTTGAACACTGCAATGATGGATCAGACGAATCACTAGATCATTGTGAAGGTTTGCAATCTGAGACAAGTCCTTAATCATTTCTCCATCTGTAATCAAGTCGAAAATTTCATTGAGAAAATGGGACCTAAAATTCATAATATTTTTCAGGAATGTGTACTATTAAGGAACAACGTGGTTTCCTTAAGTACGTCTGCTACGACTTGGTCAAAACGTTCACCATGTGTCACAATTCTGAAGAATTCTACAGAACCATCCCTAATAAACGTTATTTAAATATGCTTACAGGAAAGATCTGCTCGAAGGATCCGCACTTTTATCAGGCATGCGATCAAGCGCTAGGAGGAAAAATAACCAATAATGAGTATTTGTGCGAAAATTATCTGTGTAAAAAAGGGGGTTTTCTTATCACAACACTTGTGCTTAAGAATATGAATTCTATTTGTGATGGTAAAGTGGACTGCACTGTTTCTAAACTTGATGAAGCAGAATGTCCGGATGATCTGGTGAAAGTACCTAGTGGGGAGTTGGTACGTAAAAATACGATTTGCGATGACGAATGCATAGTACAATGGGCCAGGGGTTATCTGTACTGCGAAGATGAAGCCTTATGTAATGGATACGAATATGGCATGTATTGCAAAGATGAATTTGGCGACAAATCTAGACATTTGTTTCCACAATACATATGCGATGGAAACAAAAATTGTCTAAACGGAGAGGACGAAGCAAATTGTCAGGTCACAATTGCAACTATAGAAACTTGTAAACATAAAGGTACTTCAATAACTGTGCCGGTACATAATTTTACCAAATGTTTCCCACTATCTGGAATTCACTTTGTTTTTCACACCTCCGAAAGTACAGGCATGTATTGTGAGAAATTTATCAATAGTCATTCAAACTGTACCGACCCATCAAGAATTGGCATCATTTGTAAAGTAGCTGGATATTTGTCCACAGTTTCTAAGTATATGATTTGCTTTAAAACAAACGAACAAATTTGTGATGATGGCATAGAGAAAGTGTGTTATCCAATATCAAAAGGCTGCACTTTGCATAAACACTTCATGTGTGATGGTGAACCAGACTGTGACGACAACTCAGATGAAAAGCACTTGGTATGCAAATCCCAAACTGAGGGAACATGCAAAAGAAGCGTCGGGAACCGAGATGAATTAACTCTGCCACTGTCTTGGTTGGAAGATGGGGTCGAAGATTGTGTGGACGGAAGTGATGAGATGCCAATATGGCCAACGTGTGGAATCGGCAGGACCAAAAGATTTGTCAAGAATGATAACTCATGTGAAAACGTTTTCGTCTGCCCTAATGAAGAACCTGGTTACGTCGAGTTAAGAGATATGTGTGATGGAATTGAAACTTGTGGCAACGAAAATCAAATTTGCAGACAATCCCGAAGTTCTACCGAAAAGTCAGTATCACTTCTAACTACGGACAAAGGCTTTACCAAACGGATTTCTTATTGCAAAAAAGGTCTAAAGAGCATCGAACTACAAAAAAGCATTTGCACAAGTGAACTCTTCATATTCCCAGAACATACCTTTTTCGGGGTCGACAAAAAAACTACTTTGCATCTTCCAAGCAGCAAACAGGTTTGTGACCACTTGTTTGGGGAGCAGTATGTATATACTAGCTGTACCAACAAATGTGCCAACTCGCCATGTCCTCTCAGGACCATACCAAGGTATGAATATTGCCCGGACCAATTTCCTAACAGAATCGGTACCATAGCAAACAACGAATACCTTGTTTTTGTCACCAGATCATTCGAAGATATATACACCAACAGATACTTTATTTGTGACGATAAAATCAAGTGTTTAGATTACTCGAAAGTTTGCAACCTGGTAAAAGACTGTGAAGACGGATCCGATGAGAACTCTTGCACAAATCACTACAAATGTTCTGCAGACCATTACATTCCGAAAACAAAAGTATGTGACGGTGTCTTTGATTGTTTCAACTTATCTGACGAATGCAACGATGAGTGTTCAAAAGAAATCCTAGAAAACAACCTTCTTAAAGTGATGTCCTGGGTTATCGGAATATTTGCAGTCTTAGCAAATCTATTCATTATAGTGAAGAACGTTGGAACTTTGAGACGATGTGAGACCTCAGTTGCACTGATAAACAAATCCCTCATTATTCTCATATCTTCTGGAGACTTCTTGATTGGCTGCTATCTTATCGTGATATCTGTTTATGATACAATTATCTTCAAGAAAGGTTACTGTGTCCATCAGATTGATTGGATCACAAGTGTTAAGTGTTCAGCAATAGGCATCGTCAGCACAATCGGATCTCAAATTTCTTTATTTTCCATGACGGTACTGAGTCTCATCAGAATTCATGGGATATGGAACCCAATGAGGATTCCAGGAGAGTTCAACGTTAAGAAAGGTCTTCAAATCGCAACAGGAATCTTTTCAATTGCAATTGCTTCAGCAGCGATTGCTGTGACTCCACTGATCGGTAAATTTGAAGACTTTTTCGTGAATGCGCTAAAGTTTCCAGAGGAGTTACATTTGTTCATTGGAACACCCAACAAACAGCAAATGTTCAATACCTTGGAAGGTTATTATGGAAGAATGAAAGCAACAACCTTGAGCTGGGACTTGATAAACAAGATGACACGAGAAATGTTTTCTCATGATCTCGACTACGAAGACCACACAGTGAAAGAAACAAAAGTTGATTTCTATGGAAACGATGGAGTTTGCCTCTTCAAATACTTTGTCAAGAACGATGACCCTCAAAGAATGTTCGTCTGGGCACTTATTCTCCTCAACTTTGTATGCTTCATCATTATTACAATGTCTTATACCCTCATCGGGTTTATCTCAATCAGATCATCAAGACAACTTACTGGAGGTCAGAACGATCGCCAAGTCGAAAAGAGGAATTCGAAAATGAACCGAAGAATCTCTCTTATCATAGCATCTGACTTTGCTTGTTGGTTGCCTTTCATTTCTATCTGCATTCTTCACTCCATGGAGGTGGTGGACGCCACCCCATGGTACGGTTATTTTTCAATGATAGTTCTTCCCATTAACTCCGTCATTAACCCCCTCCTGTTTGATGATGCCTTGACAAGTTTCTTCCTGACTGCATTACGAAGAACACATAACAGAGTTAAAAATTCAGCTGTAACAGTAAAAGCAGTACCTCGATTCAGGAGAAGGATTCAAGAAGAAACTGCAGAACTAGGGGAAGTCAAAGTACAATCAAAGGAGTTCACCAAAGAGCCAAGAAAGCAACAAAGAATTCATGATACTGTTCTGCCAGCTGATACACACTATAAAAATCTACAGCCGAAAACAACCGAACAACATGAGGAACCGATCGAACTTGTAGAAGTGAAAGTCCAATCAAAGGCATTGGCGAGAGAACCAGCAAAAGAGCAATCAGAGGAACAGAGAAAATATGATACATTGACTCGAATAGAAGTACATCAGGACACAACTGAACTTGAAGAAGTTAAAGTGCAAGCAAAGGATCTAGCCAAAGTACCAGAAAATCTTGCAGTTGATAAAGAATTTGAAGCACCTGAGCAAATGAAAGCGGAAGAACATAGAATCGATGATGGAACTAAACATGTTTTACTTGAGCAGAAGAGAGTGAAAATGGATGAGCTACAACAAAAGGTGGCAAATGGAACTGACACGCTTGTGCAGCTGAACGTACAAGAGGATGAACTAGATGTTGGAAGAGATAATGAGGGAACTGAACAGAAGAAAATTAAGTCCGAAGAGCTACAACAGAGTGGCGATGACAAAACGGAGGGACTCAAGGAGGAGAACTTGGAAATGGTAGAAAAGGGAGATCGTGTTGGAGTCAAAAGAGATAATGCTGACACTAACATTGCTGAGAAAAATATGGAGAATCGAGAAAATGAAATAGCGATGTCTGATGGAGATTCTCATGCTTAAAAATATTAAGGAAATATGGGAGCTCTAGAAAAAATTGCAAAGAAGGAGAGCACAGATAAAATTAAACTGATAAATAAAAGATGAGCACTGTAGAGGAAGCTTTAATCATGCACAATATAAAAGAGCCGATATAGCAAGAATCAAGATACATAACCATAAACACTAAAACGATATAGAATAGATACGGCATGATATGAAATGTGTTGTTTTTCTGAGGTTTTACTTTATTATAAAGATATAATTGTTGGACCACAATTATATCCCATATTCTTATGTACATTGTTTATCATGTATATTGTATATCTATAATATTCTCATATATTTCATATATCTCATATTTGATATAATATCTATAATTTTTTCCCTACTCTTGCCGAAGGCAAAAAGATCGTAGGGAATAAGTAATCGGGTTTGGATATATGAGGTGGCCCGATGTACCTACGATGTCGACAAAAGTCTGCTCCTTCGCAATATAGACCACTCCCCTATAATTATGTGTATAAAAAGGAGTCTATTTTGCGCGCGACGCCAGTTATGTGTTAATTAATTACAGGCATAGCAACCATTTTTTGGTGCTTGACGACTGTTACACACGGATCAATCATCATTTAAGAGGTATTTTGGTGAAACAAGCTTAATAAATTACCGAGTGATAAAATTCAGCAAGTCAAAACAAATAAAATTATGATATCAGCTGATAAACTCGTGGCTGATTATTTAACAGTTAATCGACATTCGACACTGAATAGTAAAAAGCGAATACATAGTTGAGAACAGATGTTACTTTACATTTACATTCAATTTTTTTATTATTATTATCAAACTTTACACAAATCCGAAGTAGTAATATAAAAACATCCTAGGGATCTGATAAGTCTACGTGAAGAACTCTGAAAACAAACTTAAATATTTAACCGAAAAAATTAAAGTATCAAAAACTAAACAAGTTTCTCCAATGGTTTCTGTTCGAGGCTATATGTCGAAGTTCTGTCAAATCTGTCAAATAACATAAATTCATATTTCTTTTATTTAAATCACTCAAAATGGTTTTGAAAATACTGATCTGATGTCTACCAATTCTCCCTTTCATATTCTCCATACTCTCAACAGTAAAACTCAATGCTAGTTGGGGTGGGGAGTTACAATCACTTCTAAGGATATGACCGAGCATTTTCCAGCGAGACTTAGCAACCCTCTCTGTTAATGGAGTCACCCCACAACGAGCATAAAGGTCTCGGTTACTGATTACATTCAAGAAGCAACTAATATCAAGATTGCGGTATGCTTTTAAAGAATCGTATATCAAATAAAAGGCTCGAAAGTCGTTGGTGCTGTAGATGTGTCGAGTAAGCATCAAAATGTATTAGTTTATGTTAGATACAAATAATAACTAAGACGAGACAGAATATTTTATTACAGTCAATAAAGTTGGCATACGATGCAGTAATATGACGTGACATGATACGCATCGTTATTGTTAACACGAAACAACACCGCGCAAAGTATGAAATGATCTAAACCACATACAGATCGATGGCGACACCTCAGATGTGCGCAGGATTTTTCAAGTTCTGCACGCCTAATATAATTTAATCTTTTCCCGCGATCATACAACATGAGCATTAGTCTTTTGAAGCTTTAACTACTTATGTCTACTGTCTACTGTCTAGACATATTGTTCGGTATTAAGTGTACACTACATGGAAGGAGTACAAACTATTCATTTAATTATGCAGTTATATTAGTTATATTAGATACAGCTCTAACAGCTCTAACGGGTCTCCTCAAGTGACTCTCGGATCAGATGGTGGTTCAAGGGTGGACTGCTGGGGCGCCTGACAGGAAACCGTATTGCGATTAAAGCCCCGAAACGGTGTCAGGTTGGTAACTGATGATTCTGATCCAGGCTCCTGTGAGTTTGCTGTTGTATCTCAACTTGCTAAACTGAGGCATCTCCGCATCTTGGGTGAATATGCGTACATCTTCATACTAAACCCAGGTGTGGCATGTGTCAGTGAATACGGGCGAGCGGATGCAATAGCGAAGGTGGTGTGGCAAGGCCTAAAAGACACAGTCAGATAGTTGTCAGCTCGCTGACTGTAAGGGAGAAGGTATATCCGTATTTCGCTGCTACTGATGCAGTCCTTGATCTGGCAATCAAGGCTTCTCTGTTTTTCGTCTAACTATGTACCGTTGGGCTTGTGGAACCCGTAAGGGGGACATACATAGGTTGGAATGGTTTTGTGCACCAAGAGGAGTGAGGGAATGAGGGTTGAAGAGAGAGAGCTTGAGAGTTGTTAGGGTGGTTAGGATCAGTAGGTGGAGTGTTTGGTTGGAGCTTTCTGTTTTTGCTGTATAGCATTTTAGTCACTCCGCAGTTTATTAACTGTGTCTCAACTCTGCTTTGTTGAATACTGCTGGGATAGGCCAGCTACCATGGGGTAAGACCCATATGATAAGACAGATAGTATGCCTGGTTTTGGTCCTTAGGTTGGGTAGTGGTCGGAGCCTGCAGCGGATCTGCAATAGAGAAGTCAGACGGGGTCATAAAAGTGGCTACCTCAGCCTACATCGGTACCACGCCTCCTGCTTCTCTAAGGCCCCGGGAGTCTTTATTTAGAGACGAGTTGCCCGGGTTAACAATAAAGGCTTTGTAGGCATCCCTCCACTTACCTGTACTCCGGAAAAGGACAAACTTAGGTAGTCGAGAGTCCTCGACGGTTGAAGCAGGAGAGGGACAGAGTTGTATCTGTGTATGTGGACGTCGGTTTGACACAGTCAAAGGCAGGAATATCCATCGGGGTCGAATGAAGTGCATTTGGGAAGGGGAGTCGTCGGCTGGCAGTATGCCTGTAACTTCGACGGAGGTATCTAGCCAGGAAAACAACCACAGTGCTAGAGATATCCGGGCTCTCCTTGACAAGAGAATTTCAGTCGAACCACCTGCTAGCAAAAGAGACAAGGTGAAGTGGCCGGCGTCCAATGATGGTCGATGGAGTAAGTTTGATGAGTGTGTGGTAGAGAAGTTTGCAGTGGTTCTCAAGCGGAAACCATTTCAAGAGAAGATGGTGAGTCATTGTGATGTAGTGTACGGCGAGGGTGTCAAGTTGTTTGGTATTGTTGAAGTAGGTGCTGGTAGTGGAAAGAAGTCCATGAGCTTTAAGAACAGGCGAAAGGAGGAGATTGACAGCCTGATTGAAAAGAGGAAGCAGTTGAGGAGGAAGAAAAGGAAGGCAAGGAGTGAGATAGAGAAAGATGGTTATGAGGCATTATTGAGAGTGTTAGCTGGTCGTTTGATGAAGTTGAGGAGGGCTGAGAAAAGGAGACAGAAGCAGAGAGAGATAAGGAGAGTTAGAGGGGATTTTGGACGCGACCCTTTCAAGACAGTCAAGGGAGTGCTAAATCCAAGTCCAGTGGGTGAGCTTAAGTGTTCAAAGGAGGAGCTAGATGATCACTTGGCCAGAACGTACGGAGATCCAGCCCGGCAGCAGCCCCTTGGTATACTTGAGGGTCTGCCTGAGTGTGCTCCTGAACCCTCTGTTGCCTTTGACCTCACAACGGTATCCAAGAAGGAGTTTGAGGAGGTTGTAAAGAAGGCAAGGAGCAAGAGTGCCCCGGGTAATAACGGGATCCCGTACACAGTGTACAAGAGATGTCCTGGTATTGCCAAGAATCTCTGGGACCTGCTAAGAACTGGATATAAGTTAGAAGAATATCCTGACAATTGTAGGTATTTCGAGGGTGTCTACATCCCAAAGGCGGATGGTGACTTTTCACCAAGTTCAGGACGGCCTATTTCCCTGGGTAACATTCAAGGGAAGATCTATTTGGCGATCCTGGCGAAGAGGTTGACCAGCTTTGTTGTCTCGAATGGATATGTAGACCTCTCTATACAGAAGGGTGGTGTGCCAGGCGTCCGTGGGTGCACGGAGCATTTTGGTGCCATGTGGGAGGTACTGAAGGAGGCAAAGGTCAAGAAGAAGGATCTGAGTGTAGTTTGGCTTGACCTGGCTAACGCTTACGGAGCGGTACCCCATGTTCTGATTGCCAGGGCCCTCCGTTTCTACAACGTCCCTGAGAAGGTTATCAACATTATCCTACGGTACTTCTCCGGGGTATTTGGAAGGTTCTCCTCAAGAACGGTGACATCAGACTGGCAGCAGTTTGAGATAGGAATCTTCATGGGGTGTGTGATATCAGTCATCTTGTTTGTCTTGTGCATGAACCTTGGGCATGAACACCTAAAGTCTAAGGTTCCGAGAAGCATTGAGTACATCAAGGATGACACACCAATACCAACTCTGAAGCTGTTTATGGACGATAGCTGTCTGACCACCGCACGTGCAGAAGATATGCAAACGTTACTCAATGTGTTTCAGAAGTACGTGGACTGGTCCAGATTTAAGTTAAAGTCGTCCAAGTCCAGAGCACTGGTGTTGAAGAAGGGAGTGGCTGTGAGGTGGGTTGAGGAGGTAGTGGTAGGAGAGGAGGAGGTGGAGAGAGAAGAGTTGTGTTTGCAGTTGGGTGGTGAGGTGATTCCGAATGTGTCAGAGAAGCCGATAAAATTCCTTGGGAGATGGATAAGAGTGGAAGGAAATGACAAATCAGTCATCGACTCAACCAAGGTCGACCTTAACACTTTTCTTCGGAGACTCGATGAAAGTTCCCTTACTGGACTCCAGAAGTGCTGGGGATATCAGTACATGGTCCTTCCAAAACTGAAGTGGCCTCTTGCCATCTATGATATTCCGATCACAACAGTTACCAGATGGGAACAGAATACCAATAGTTTCCTCAGAAAGTGGTTAGGGGTGGGGCACACTCTGAGTGGTCTTTGTCTGTTCAGTCAATCATCCAGTGTGGCCTTACCGGTGAGCAGCTTGACAGATACATGGAAGATAGAGAAATGTCGACTGTTGCAATCTTATCAGACATCTAAGGATGACCTGATTAAAGCAGTCCAGCCCCAAGTTCGTTCTGGTAGAGTTTGGAGGCCTGAGACAGAACTGGAAGAGGCCAGAAGAGATTTGGTCTGTGAATCGGTGCGAGGGATGGTGCAACCTCAAAAAAGAGTTGGCATCGGTTTTGGTGACTGGAAAAAACCTTGGGAGAGGATGGATGAGCGGGAAAGAGAGAGGGAGGTTATGCTGAGAGTGAAGGAGAACATTGAAAGAGAGAGGGAGGTGCAAGTAGGTTCTCTGGAGATGCAGAGCAGGTGGGGTGAGTGGAGAGAGCTCGTAATGAAGACGGATTTGAGCTGGCATACACTTTTTAAGTATGGTGACTCACTTATTGGGTTCATGCTAAGTGCTGTGTACGGCACCCTCTTAACCCCCTCTATGGTTTCCAAGTGGAGTGAAGATGAGGATGGGAAGTGCAAGTTATGTGAGGAGAGGATGGGCACCATTCAGCACATTTTGGCTGGGTGTAAGGTGGCCCTTAGTCAAGGAAGGTATAGATGGCGGCACGACAAGGTTCTGAAGCAGATCTCTGAACAGGTTGTCTTCCATTGTGATCGCCGAGTGAACACTTATAAGAACAAGGCCGGCAATGGAAGACAGTTCATTGATTTTGTTCCTGCTGGGAGGAGAAAAGCAGGTACAGACGACCGGAAGGAGAGTCGTGGTTTTGGGATCCTGAGTGGGTATCGGGATTGGATAGTGCTGTCAGACCTTGAGGGGCAGCTTAAGTTTCCCAGTGAGATTGTGGAAACACGGCTGAGGCCGGACCTTGTGATATTCTCAAGGTCGGCAAAGACAGTTATTTGGTGGGAGCTAACAGTACCATCTGAAGAGCGGATCGCTGAATCGCACGAGTACAAACTCGACCGATACAGTGGTCTGCAGGCTGAGATTCAGGCGAAAGGTTGGTGCTGTTATAATGCCGCAGTCGAAGTTGGAGCTAGGGGAGTGGTTGCGCAGAGTTTGGAGAGAGCTGCGAGGAGGATTGGTTTTAGGGGAAGAGAGCTGAAGAAGCTGGTACGGGACAGTGGGAAAGAGGCAGCCCACTGTTCCAGATGGATTTACTTGTTATCGAGAAAGAGGGAGTGGGAGTTCAGGAAGGTTGGAGCTTGAGAGTTCACTATAACATCTAGAGGTACCATAAACGTTATCTCGTCGCCAATTGCGAGCTCTAACGGGTCTCCTCAAGTGACTCTCGGATCAGATGGTGGTTCAAGGGTGGACTGCTGGGGCGCCTGACAGGAAACCGTATTGCGATTAAAGCCCCGAAACGGTGTCAGGTTGGTAACTGATGATTCTGATCCAGGCTCCTGTGAGTTTGCTGTTGTATCTCAACTTGCTAAACTGAGGCATCTCCGCATCTTGGGTGAATATGCGTACATCTTCATACTAAACCCAGGTGTGGCATGTGTCAGTGAATACGGGCGAGCGGATGCAATAGCGAAGGTGGTGTGGCAAGGCCTAAAAGACACAGTCAGATAGTTGTCAGCTCGCTGACTGTAAGGGAGAAGGTATATCCGTATTTCGCTGCTACTGATGCAGTCCTTGATCTGGCAATCAAGGCTTCTCTGTTTTTCGTCTAACTATGTACCGTTGGGCTTGTGGAACCCGTAAGGGGGACATACATAGGTTGGAATGGTTTTGTGCACCAAGAGGAGTGAGGGAATGAGGGTTGAAGAGAGAGAGCTTGAGAGTTGTTAGGGTGGTTAGGATCAGTAGGTGGAGTGTTTGGTTGGAGCTTTCTGTTTTTGCTGTATAGCATTTTAGTCACTCCGCAGTTTATTAACTGTGTCTCAACTCTGTAATATTAGTAATATTAGTAATATTAGTAATATTAGTAATATTTGTAATATTAAAAAAAGAAGACTTAGAACCGCCTGCCATAGTGATGGAGGTCACAAAGAAACTTAAACTACCAACAGCAGCAGAGAAGGGAGTATGGAAGGGAATTGATGAAGACCTGATTGTTTTGGTGAACAATGTAGCAGCAGAGGACGTGGAGTCCCGACTGGAGAAGGTAGAAAAGCTGGTATACAGCTATCTGGAAAGCAGATTAGGTGAAGAGGAAGCGAAGAAACCTCGTGTTCCCCAGAAGGAAAAGGAGAACAAGGAGACAAAAGTTATTCGCTTGGCCAAGAGAGAGGCTAAGAGAAACAAGAAAGATGCTAGGAGAAGCAATGATCAGAATATGTTGGCTCAAGCTAAGACTGAGTACCTGAGACTCGTGCGCTTACACAACAAAAGCCGTCGTAATGAGCTCAGGAAGAAGAAGAATAAGGAGAGCAAAAAGGAACAGTCACAGTTTAAACAAAACCCATTTCAATTTGGAAGGAAACTGCTGGACGGGGATAAGAAGAACAAACCCCCTAATTTCTCCAAGGAAGTGGCTGACAGATTCTTTAAGAATGAGTACTGTGATAAGGAGAGAAGTGCTCTATATGTAAAGCTTAAAGGACTGCCCGATGCCCCAGTACCAAAGACTGCATTTGAGATGGAGAGATTGGACTGGGATGAGTTTCAAACGAAGCTGAAAAGCCGTAGAAATAAATCATCACCTGGTCCGAATGGAGTCCCATATCTGGTATATAAGAGATGTCCCAGAATGGCGAAAGCAGTATTCAAATTGCTGGATTCTCTATGGGAAAGCCAGAGAGTCCCGCTGCAATGGCGAGTAGGTGAAGCCATTCTGATAGCAAAAACTGAGGATTTAGATGACCCTAGTAAGTTCAGAAACATCACTAAAACAAACACTAGTGGGAAGTTGCAGATGGGATTACTAGCGGACAGAATGCTAGAGTATATGGTCAGCAATAGCTACATAGCCACGTCTGTCCAGAAAGGATTCCTGCGTAAGACACCAGGTTGCCTCGAGCATACTCAGGCTCTGATGGAAGAGTTGAAGGATGTCAAATCTAATAGACGACAGATCTTTGCAGTTTGGGTGGACCTAATGAACGCCTACGGCCGGGTTCCCCACAACTTGATAATATATGCTCTAAGACATTATAAGTTCCCAAACTGGCTCATAGAATATATGTTTAAGTACTATGATGAGCTGATTGTGAGAGTGGTGACAAAGGACTGGAAAACAAACTGGTTCTTTTATATGTTAGGTCTTTTTCAGGGCGACCCTCTATCGGTTGTACTGTTCTTAATAGTTTTCAACCTACTATTGGATCTCCTGAAAAATCAAAGCGACTTGGGTTACAAGCCGTCTTTTAGTTCTAGCAGCACGTCAAGTCGTGCTTTTGCTGACGACCTAACTCTGATGTCTCCCAGGCTGGAAAAGATGAAGAAGCTAATAGATGTGATGGAAAGATTTCTTACTTGGTCAAGGAAAATGAAAGCCAAGCCGAGTAAATGCGTATCCCTGGGGATGAAGGTTATAGATGGAAGGTATGTGTCCTATGACCCTGAAATTTTCATAGATGGAGCTCAAATCCAGTTTATTGGAAATACACCGATGAAGTTTCTTGGCCATTGGATATATGTGGATCTGGGCCTCAAAGATACCAAGAAGCTGATAGAAGACAAACTGATTACACTGTTTCAGGCAGTGGACGGATCAGGCCTTAATGGAGTGATGAAATGCTGGATTTACAACAACCTCCTAACCAGCAAGCTCTCCTGGGACCTGATGATCTACAATCTCCCGGTTAGTTTTGTCAAAGATCTTGAAGCAATATGTACGAAGTATCTGAAGAAATGGCTAGGTGTAACAAAGACAATTACTGTCAGTGTGCTTTACAGAAATAAGGATTGCTTTGGATTGAATCTTAAAAGACTATCGGACTTATACAAGTTCCTTCAGGTGTCCAAAGGTTACTCTCTAAAGAACAGCAAGGATCCTAAAGTTAAGGAGGTCTACGAGCACAGGGCCAAGAAACAAGAAGGGAGCAGTCGGTGGGGTTACACTAATGAGCTGAGTGCTAGAGAAAGAGATCTCTACTTCAGAGAGTTAGTAGGGGTAACAGTGCAAGGCAGGATGGGCTTGGGATCCAAGAGGAGTGTAGCCAGTGAAAAGGAAAAACTGAAAGAACTGGTATCCCACATCTCAGAGCAGGATATCCTGTTGACACTGGTAGACAAGGGAGTTCAAGGACAATTCTTAACATGGGAAAACACCATGCAGCTAGACCTAGGTTGGAACAACCTTATTTACAACTACAAGATGAGCCCTGCTCTTCTTAAGTTCCACCTCAATGCAACCCATGACGTTGCAAATACTCCAGCAAACATGAGCCTGTGGAACTATGCTGACACAGGACACTGTCCACTTTGCGGATGGAGACACTGCAACATTAAGCACATTTTGGTAGCTTGCAACTTCTCGCTGAACAACAAACGATACAATTGGAGGCATGACAACGTGCTGCGGGTCATTGCGAAATCCCTACTGGATCAAATCGAGAAGTTCAACAACAAAGATTTTAAACTTGAAGTTCAGGACTGGACAGGCTTCAAGTCATCTAGCAGCTGTTACCAAAAACCGAAGACGAAGATGAAAAGAGAGAGCCCTTTTGAGAAAGACCAAGATTGGCAGATTATCTGGGACGAAGATGACCTCCCAGCACAGTTCCCCCAGCACATCTACGGAACTGCAGAACGTCCCGATATTGTAGTCTGGTCTGATAAAGGAAAGGTGGTCATATTAGTAGAGTTGACAGTTGGTGACGAGAGTAACTTTAGTGACCAAGTAGAACGTAAACAAGCACGTTACAACAGAGAGCTTATTCCTGGGCTGCATGGCAGTGGGTGGAAAGCTCAGCTTTTTACGGTAGAGGTTGGGTGTAGAGGCTTCTGGCATCATACCTTACCAGCCCTACTAAACTACTTTGGTGTTACAAAGAGAGTAAAGAAAGCAGTGTTCCAAGAGGCGGCTTTGGTTGCTCTCAGATGTTCCTATGCAATCTGGTTAGCAAGAGAAAACAAGAAGTGGAGTCCCTGCTACAACATCGCACAAAGACCCACTGTTCTACCATCAACTGAGTGAGCTGAGTGTTGGGCCATTAAAACATTGTTTAAAGCCACACCTGGAATCTCAAGTACCAGGATCAGTGATGGAAGCTAAGCAGATACATAGATGGAGTTGCTATCGAAAGATATAGAACTCAGGTATCCAACATCGTACCTTGATTATATTGTAGTATTTTCTCTTAGTAATATTAGTAATATTTGTAATATTAGTAATATTAGTAATATAATAATAATAATAATAAGAAGAAAAAGGGTATACCATGCATCATTGAGGAGCTCAAGCAACGTCTTCGCGCAAAAGCAGCTAAGATAAAGAGATTTAATAAAAGATGCGAACGATACCACCAGAACAAGTTGTTTGGAAACAACCAGAGGCAGTTCTACAGAAACCTTCAAACAAACCCTGAAGAACAGGATATCTCCCACCCTGAGGCTGACAAGGATTCTTGTCTGAAGTTCTGGAAGAACATATGGGAGCAGCCGGTTGAACACAACAGTGATGCTGAATGGTTACCGGATGTCAGAACAGCACTAGCCTCAGCAGATGAACAGAGACAGTTTGTTATAACTAACACCCTGGTTGCAGAAAGAGTGAAGAAAATGACTAATTGGTCCTCTCCTGGTACAGACGGACTGCATGCTTATTGGATAAAGCACTTTAAAGAACTCCACAATAGGATTGCAGATCAACTTATGAATTGCCTAACCAACGCTGATATCCCAGACTGGATGACATTGGGACGCACGTACCTGCTCATCAAGGACCACTCGAAAGGACCCATCCCAGGCAATTTCAGACCGATTACTTGCTTATCAGCTATGTGGAAACTGTTCACTGGTCTAATCTCAGATTCCATTTACCACCATTTAGACCAGCAAAAGCTCCTCCCCCCTGAGCAGAAAGGGTGCAAGAAGAAGAGTAGAGGATGTAAAGAACAGTTAATGATAGACAAACTCATCCTGAAGAACTGTAAACGAAGGAAGCGGAACCTGAACATGACGTTTATAGACTACAAGAAGGCGTATGATAGCGTCCCACACTCCTGGATTCTATCTTGTTTGACCATGTGTGGCATCTCTTCATGCATCATAGACCTGTTTGAAGCCTCCTTCAAACAATCGTATGTTAACCTGATGCTTGGTAAAGTTTCCCTTGGGAGAATTAAAATTACTAGAGGTCTATTCCAAGGAGACTCAGTCTCACCTATCCACTTTATCATTAGTCTTATACCCCTGTCCATTCTTTTGAATAAGCATGACATAGGATACTCTCTGGAGAGAGGAGGTCAACCGAAAGTGTCGCATAGGCTATATATGGACGACCTCAAGTTGTATGCCGAGAGTGAAGACGAAATGCACACACTGGTTAATACCACAGCAGAGTTCAGCAGTGACATAAAAATGGAATTTGGGCTAGAGAAATGTGCCGTGGTGAAGGTGAAGAAGGGAGCAAGAGCCGTTTTTGAAGGCATCTCCCTACCCACAGGTGAACAGATCCATGAGTTGGAGGACGACGGCTATAAGTATCTCGGAATACTAGAAGCTAATGATATACTACACAAAGAGATGAAAGCACTGGTTACAAAAGAGTATATATCAGAAGAGTTAAAAAGGTTTTGAAATCCCAGCTTCATGGCAGGAATAGTATACAAGCGATTAACACCTGGGCTGTACCTGTGATAAGATATGGAGCTGGAATTCTCTCATGGAATGCTGGGGAGACCAAAGCCTTAGATGTCAAGACCCGGAAACTGATGAGGATACATGGAGCTCACCACCCCCAAGGAGATGTTGATCGGTTATACGTCAGCCGTCAACTGGGTGGCCGTGGGCTACATAGTATAGAGGAAGTCGTTAAGAGAGAGGAGAATGCACTCACCACTTATGTGGTGAGAAGTAGAGACCCAGAACTGATTGCTCTGAAGGACTACTTTGTCAAAGACAAGATACTCTTGGGTGAAGAGATAGAGAAAGATATTGACCGAACACAACGCGAGGAAATCCGCAAGGAGAAATGGACTGCTAAAGTGATGCACGGACAGTTCGTTCCCAAGGCAGATGATGGGTACAGCAGACCCGTTAACCTCTTGGAACTGGCTCACCCAACAAGATTTGAAGAAGGAGACAGAAGGATTGTTGATAGCAGCCCAAGACCAAGTACTTAGGACTAATTACGTGAAGCACAGGATTGACAAAACACCTGGCTCTTCTCCCCTCTGCAGACTCTGCAGAAATCATTACGAGACAATAGACCACATACTGAATGGGTGCCCAAAACTTTCACAGACAGAATATAAGTGTCGGCATGACAAAGTAGCTGCCGCATTGCACTGGAGTCTGTGCAAGGAATACGGCTTCCCACGCAGTAAAAGGTGGTACGAACACCGGGCAGAGAAGGTGCTGGAGAACGGACAAGTCAAGATATTGTGGGTAACCAACGCAGCAACCATCATTGACGTTGCAGTCCCAGGAGATACCCGGATCTTGGATAGAGAACAAGAAAAGATTCTGAAATATCAAGACCTGAAAAGAGAAATTAAGAAGAACTGGAATTTACGAAAGGTCACAATCGTCCCTGTGGTGATAGGCGCATTAGGAACTATCACCATAAACTTTCGTAAACACCTCGACGCAGTCCACTGCAATCTGAGCATCTCTAATCTCCAGAAGACAGCTCTGCTTGGATCAGCCAGGATTCTCAGGATGGTCTTAGACATATAATATATTTGAGTGTATAATACACTGTAAATACTCTTTTTTTTAGTTTAATTTTCACTGGGTACTCTAATAAACACTTTTTACCTGGTCCTCTTATTTCTCTTCCCTTGCTATGCAAGCCCTGTCTCTTGTTTATACAATTTTTAACTCGTATATTGGGTAGATTGAGTATTTATTATGGATTTTATATTGTTGTTAGCCCTGCTGATTTGTGTATTAGTAATGATTACCTATCTGATGGACTACGGTATATACAGTTGATGGTAGTTTTCTCTTATTTTTCTTCTCTTGCTCTGCAAGCCCTGATTCTTGTATAAACATGATGTTTGATATAATATTGTATATTTTTGTATTGATTGTGGTCTTTTGTGTGCCAGATTCAGCAATGGGTTCTTGCTGAAAGACTGTATATTACACTCTGTGACTAGTCCCTTTGATCCATCTCTTGCCCTGCAAGCCCTGTTTCTTGTCTATACAGCATATAATTATCATGTATCACATTGTAGTATGTAATAAACATTTGTAGTAGTGTAGGATTGTTTGAATTTCTTTTTGCTATGTTTTATAATATTTATTTGTATAATTTGTGAGTGTTTCTCCCGCTTTTCTTCCCTTGCGCAGCAAGCCCTGTCTCTTGTAAAAACAACCTTGAAAGTTTTGTAGATACACATAGTTTCTACACCTTTATCCTCTGGTCCCTAGGGTCAGCTGATCCCGGGCCAGAGGAAAACTACCGACTGCCAAGGTCTGACGCCTAGGCAGTCGAGACCTCTTATTGAGACCCTTTATAATAATAATAACGCTTTATTTGTATACCGCTTAGGCCGTATAAGCGACCAAAGTCCAAAAAATGGAGTTGATACTGGCCAACAAAGCGGTGCAGATAAATTTACCTTAGTAGTCCCTTTTCTAATCAAAAATTCAAATTTATAAATTGTAGATTGATCTTAAAGTCCTGCGTCCATGACTACTGAATCACCAAAAATACTGTTCGCACATACAGGATAGGCTTGATGAAATAGATGGGTCTTGAGAGCCTTCTTGAAAACATCTAGTCGAGAGATGGAGCGTAGTGAGTAGGGAAGTGTATTCCAGATTTTAGGAGCAGTGTGAGAGAAAGCACCAGCTGTAGCCCTCAGCCTTGATAAAGGAGGGCGTTCCAGTAGGAAGAAGTCATGGTCCATTCTGACATGATGTTTACTAGTGTCCCTAATTTTGACCATTGTCCTTAGATATTCAGGAGCACAATCGTTTAGGCACTTGAAAACCAGTAACGCTATCTTGAATTTGATTCGCATTGCTACAGGTAAGAAGTGTAATTCAATCATATAGGGTGTGATGGGCTCCTGTCTCAACTTCCCGTGAAGTCCGAATATGAATCTCACAGCAGTATTCTGCACTTTTTGAAGTTTCTGGAGAAGTCTTTCAGAAAGGGCACCATAAGTAGCATTTCCATTGTCCAGAATGGAATGAATTGAAGCGTGTACCATTTGGATTTTGAGCTCCTTACTCAGTTTGGAACCTATTCTGCCAAGATTTCGCTGATTTACATAGCAAACTCTGACAACGTTGTTGATCTGTGCCTCTAAATTGAGATGGTTGTCAAAAATGAATCCCAGATTCTTTGCTGACTTGGTAGGTTTAATGGAGCATATGCTGTCAAGATTGAATTCAACTTGTTTTGGGGCTTTGGAGTTTGTAGAGATCTCGATTATCTCACTTTTATTGTCGTTGAGTTTCAGGTAGTTCTCACTCATCCATGATTTGATGTGCTCGAAACATTCTTTCAATTTGCTCTTCATAGATTCAATGGCTATGTCTTTTTTAGGATCAAATGAGAAGTATATCTGAGTATCATCAGCATATAGATGGATTTGGAGACCATGCATACTTGCAATATCTTGTAGCTGTTTAGTGTAAAGGATGAAAAATATAGGACCAAGAATTGAGCCCTGAGGAACTCCAATCTCGAGGTCACAGAGAGAGGAATATTCACCCTTAACACCAACGATAAAGGATCGATTTGACAGGTAGCTTGCAACCCATTGAAGAATAATACCACTAAATCCATAGCTATGTTCGAGTCGTCTCAAAAGTCTTTTGTGATTGATGGTATCAAATGCAGCTGACAAGTCAAGAAGAAGAAGAACAGTATGACTCTTCTTGTCAACTTGGAGGAGTATATCATTATGTACCTTGAGCACTGCAGTTTCACAGCTCATGTTTTTCCGATAACCTGATTGATTTGCTGCGAAAAGATTGTTCTTATTTAGGTACTCGGAAAACTGTGAGTGGGCACACTTTTCTATAACCTTGGAAATAAAACTGAGGTTACTCACAGGTCTATAGCTTTTCAAGTCGTCTGCATCTAGAGAGGCTTTCTTTAGGACTGGTCGTACTATAGCAGACTTCAGAGCATGTGGAAAATAGCCCTCTTGGAGGGATAGGTTAACTATGAGGGTGATATGAGGGAGCAATTCATCGAGACAGTGCTTGAGGAGCCATGTTGGAAGAGGATCGAGTTCACACGACTTATTATTCATCGTCTTAGTAATCAGGGAAAGAACCTCTGATCGAGTAACTATTCTGAAAGCTGTAGCAGAGCATGGTAGAGAACTATGTGTATCATTAGGCATCTCTAACTCTTTTACACAAGGTTTGTCTTCAGATTGACTATCAGCACTGGACAGGTTTTCCTCTGAGATAGACCCATAAATCTTCTTTACTTTATCGTCAAAGTAGTTTTTGAGACTTTCTGCAACTGCTTGATGCGTGGGCCCAGAAGGGGACTTCCGAGAAAGATCTTTATCCAGAAGGTTATTTATAATTCTGTATGTAGCTTTTGGATCTCCTTTAGCATCTGTAAGTCGTTTCTCATAATAGCGATTCCGTTCTCTAGAGATGATTAAGGTAGTATCTACACAAGCTTCCCTGTAGATTTCTCTATAATCTTGAGCATCAGCCATACCTTTATGCTTCTTCCAGAGTCTTTCAGCAGCTCTGCGCGTTTTACGGGCATCATTGCAGTTTTCGCAATATTAGTAATATTAGTAATATTTGTAATATTTGTAATATTTGTAATATTTTACAGTTCCTCCTATATTTCTGTGATTAATCGCCTGTTTCTGTAAAAAACCAGCTCACTGTTTCATATATAACTGGTCTCGGCAACGTGATTATTGATTACATCTCTTGTTTTTTCATAGTACGTGTTAATAAGGATCTTTAAAATTTTAACGAATTCTTCTGTTTTACAAAATGGCAGAAAACAAAGCCAACATCACAGCTACAGAGTTTATCTACTCTCATAAGGTAGATTAAAGGTTTTGTAAATCGGCCGGTGGTAAGTGATTTAATTGATAATTTTGTGACCAAAATGTGATACTAAATTGTCTCTCGTACTCTCCCTCTCTCCCACTCTCGTTATCTGTCCCTCCATAACAGATTAACGATATAATTATGTAATTTGACAGTGGACCTCAAGAATTACTATCAAATATTATTATAAGATATATGAGGGGCACTCAGAATTAAATTGCGGTGTGTTTGGCAAGTTCATACTTTCGAACCGTTTTTACTATGAAAATGTAATGTGTGTTTTCGAATATAAAAGGCGGGTTTATACTTTTGCATTTCAACTGCGATAGTGAAGTCCCGGCCGAAGGCACGGGTTACACTAGTATACATATATATATAGACGGGCGGTTCGAACTACCACATACTGTTTCATTATAATTCTCTCCGGGAATTATATCCTCGAAAAGTCGTGAACACTGGTAACTAATAATTTCCCGCAAGGTTTGCCAAAGGAACTATCGGGCTAAGCACTCAACAGCCAAGGTACTATTATAAGTCATGATAGTGTAGTTTTGTATGTGATTTTGTCCATCTTCGTCACGCTCCGTCTTACACAAATACATAATGCCTCATTCAACCGTGGCACTGACCTTAATCACCAAGAATACTAACAAAAGAACTTCTAGAAGTTTATATTATGTAGTACACATATAAATAGTACGTATAGAAATATGGAGCGTTTGTGGACAGAACAGTATAGAAGGTTTGTGATGTCATTAAGGTCTATAGAGGTATATAGATCAAAAACAATTTCGGTGGACAAAAGGTTACGTATGTTCAAAGTCTGTGTGTTTTAAACATTGTAGTGTTAGTAGGGAGTAGCACGGCTCTCGACAGTCTGAATGTTATGAAGTAGAAACTGTATTTGAATAAGAGAGACAGAGACAGAGACCTGGATCATTAAGGCAAGAGCAGTTGCCAATAATTCATATTTAATTAGCTAATTTAATAAATGTTAGAGAGCCCGGGTAGAACGCAATCTATAAAACCTTTTATACTTTCATCACCACATTCTGTATCCTTGTGAAGATCCGTAGTTAGAGGAAATGAAATTCTAAAATCCTGTAATTTTCTCTCGAATGATATTTGATAGCACTATGAGCGACTCAAAGTTGTAGTTTGCTTTTTCTACGTGGAGTCTTAACATTATCTAGGAACATCTCTTTTTGGTGTCTCGAATCATTGAGATTTAGTTTTTGATCAGGGCCGTTATCAACTTTATGCATCAAGGCAAAAAACTGATATTATGATTAACATCCTGAACTGACATGGATAACATGAGAAATGCTTAGTCGGTAAGATACGTTTTGACACTTAACATTTAATAACATTATCTAGGCACATAGATGGATCTCTTAGCTGAAATACCTTACAAGAACAGTCCCCCAAGTTACTTTGAATGGATTCTGTTAGTTACATGGTCAACCATCATCGTCATCCTCTCCACAACAGGAAACATTGTTGTCCTGTTAGCATCAGTCAAGTACAATGCCATCAAACTGGACGACATCTCTGTGGTTCTGATCACAAACATAGCCATCGCCGAGCTTGGAGTAACCCTCTACATTGCATCCACCCTTCCTGGCATCATCACAAAACACAACCTCTACAGCGATCTTTTCTGCATCTTCTCCAAAACCTGGTTCTACACATGTATCTTAACAGATATTGTTCTGTTGACAGCTCTCAGCATTTGCAAACTTATGTGGATTTTGAGACCTCTTCAATCGCTATCTCGGTCAAAGAAGAATGGACGAATAATAGCATCATTGATATGGTTACTGATGATCTGCCTCACTGCTGGAACTACTATTTACAGGGAGACCATTAAAGACAACAGGACGGAGTTCCATAGTGCCGTCTACCAATGTTCCCGGGAAAGCTACGACAAGAAGCCTAACATTATGTTTAATGTGATTGTTATGGTATTTAATATAGTTCCTCAGTTAGTCATAACAGTGGCAACAGTATGGTTGCTATGCTTAGTAAGCAAGGTTGGTGCTTTGCACAAACAGGGTTCAATCACCATACTTTTAGTTTGTGCTCTGTTTTTTGTTTCTCATGGACCATATGGTTTTCTTTACCAAATACTAAAGAGATTTCTAGATGGAAGCTCTAGCAGTTGGTTTAGTGTATTTTACCGTTGGTCTTACTATATTGTTTATCTTAATTATGCTGCAAATCCTTTCATATATTTTGCATCCATCAGCAGTTTCAATAAGTTTGTTAAACAAAGATTTTACAAGTCTAAGAGGAACACAAGTCTGAGGAACACAAGTCTGAGGAACACAAGTCTGAGGAACACAAGTCTGAGGAACACAAGTCTGAGGAACACAAGTCTGAGGAACACAAGTCTGAGGAACACAAGTCTGAGGAACACAAGTCTGAGGAACACAAGTCTGAGGAACACAAGTCTGAGGAACACAAGTCTGAGGAACACAAGTCTGAGGAACACAAGTCCGAGGAACACAAATCTGAGAGGAACACAAGTCTGAATTGCACTACGTATAGAGCTAAAGTGGGCTCACTACAGCCAAGAGAGAGATTCTATTCAAAAAGAGGGACACACAGTCAACGAAAAACAATCATGATTTGATTTGAAACTTTTGCATATAGTACATACAATGCAATCTAATAATTTAAACTTTTTGCAAGTATGAGTGATTAATATTTGAGTAATTGTAGATTAAATACTCATACCAGTTTGTCATTTCTTCATTTGTATTTTTTTACTTTCATTTAATCATCTGATTTCTTAGAACTATTGTGCAGTACTCTATTAGTGACAAAATTTTTTAAGTGAAACAAATTTTTTGTATGTTTTAAATTTTTTTGTATGTTTTAAATTTGAGATTGTAATTATTGGTTTGATGAGCTTAACAACAATCATGCAAATTATCTGTGACGACGATCTCCATCAATGAAAGAGTCAAATAGTTTCAAAACTAACAACTTTACTCTAATATAGTGCATATACAATACTGTAACATTTACCTTGGTGCATAATGAAGGCAGTCAAGCCCACAAGAAAGCCGATGCACCCCATTGTAACCCATCTATCCCACTCAAATCTTGCTGGCTGCTTTGCTACCCATTCCTGAAACGATGACATGTATCATGTTAAAAGATTTCAGTGGTCAACAGATTATATAAGTACAATATTTAGTTGATTAGAAAAATGTTAAGCTGATAGGTCATGATAAAAATATTAAAATAACTGGCTAAAATGAGCTGATATTTGTATAAAGTATTAGAACAAAAGTATAATAGATTAGTCTTTTCAAGTTCACCTTGTAAATTTGGCTATGGGGGCTAAAATAATCAACACTTTCATATTGGCTCAAAACTTTCTTCTCCTCTGTTAGATAGCGATGGTTAACATATCGAGATTCGTAGTCTCTGCCACTTTGGAAGAATCCTGTACTCTCTGCCATCACAATAATAACGAGACTGCTAATTCTTGTAAAATTCTTGTTGATATAATTATAAAATTTGTATCAATTAATGCAACTGTAAAATAAGCTCAGCTGAACATAGTCCTAATAATGAATAGCCTGCGATGTCAATTTTCATAAAGTGACCAGCCAACATTTCTATGATTTCATCATCATATACAGGCGGTAATTAAATAGGGAATTCAGGTGGCAACTTTGGGAAGAGCTTTATAGGGGGACAAATTATTCTAGGAATGCTAGAGCCTAGGATATTTTGATGGAATCTATGATTTTTAAGGTTTTGTGCTAGAGTTGACTGTAAATTACATCAATAACAATTCCATGTCAATAGAAAATTGCCAAATTTGGCTAGTATAGGGTTCAATTAAAACATGAAAAGGGAAATATAAAATGAGTTCAGTCGACAACTATAAATCATATGGAATACAACAAGTTTTTTGTCGCTATGCTATTCTCTATACACATTTTAAAATACTAATCACTAACGTAAAATATTGTCCCACATCCTAGTATCCTAATATGTTTAATTTTCCTGGTAAACTTTATTTTATAGCGCGAATTACATCCCTACAAAAAACACACTTCCCGAATTGCATGTATCAGATCTTTTGTGTTATATACAGGGGGCTAAAAGTCAATATCCATACGTCGGGTCTTACTGGGCCGCGCTCAGCCTGTCATTCCGCCAAATCTTTATTTATGTTAATGAACATAATAGCCTGGGGTCCTCAGGTAAGTCGAGTCTGATACCACCGGGCTGGAGGGTTAATATTAAAAGAAAAAAACGGCGCGCGCTACTTCACACTTTTTTTTCTTTTTTTTCTTTTTTTTTGGGTGCAGCACCTACTGACTTGACTCGAAAGAGCAAGCGACTCAATAATACCAAAGAGTCCTACTGAGGTCCAGATGTTTGCGCCACTATATCCCGGTAATGCAGAGATACATCTGGTACCATTGCAAGAGCAATGGCAGTTGAGTGGGGGCGCCCCTCCGAAGATTGACTACCATAGATCCTTGTGATACGTTGTATGACCCGCCGCGCAAGAAGTGCGCGGCTCCCCCTGTATCGTCGAAGACTATAGTGAAGCGACAGTGGGGTCACCACTTGTAGCGCGATGCACTACTGGGTCGCGCGCGCATCAAATAATGCTTCTCGCAACCACGTATGCAGATCGGAGAGATGCGAAGGATTGACATCGTGAATCAAGGTCACCACGTGATACAAATAGATCCCGTGTGACTATGAAATGAGACCGATCTCGCCCCATTGACATGCTCTTTAGTTAATTGCCAAAGGTGGTGCTGGGCAGATCGCTGGTGTGTTGAGGAGGTTCGGAAAAAGTAAAAAAGATGGTGTGAGTTCAAGGAGATTGTGTACTGTTATGATGCCCGGTAAGTTGCTTTGGAGAACCGGTGCCTGAGTACAGAAATGGTCGAGAAAGAGGGCCTGATTGGATCGTGTGGAGTTGCGTGTGGATGCGTGAGTTGCTTGTCACGTGATCGTGAAAAGGAAAGATAAAGTTTTGCGCGTGCGCGCGTTCCCGGTTTTAGTGAGAAGAGTGAAGCTTTGAATACAAAACTTTCTCGGCGCCCTACGCCGAGTAATGCCTTATCGTGGTCAGGTTGAGATGTCCCATTGGTCTTGTTAAGTCGCGGTCCGGTTGTCCGGTTTAGGGCTATCTATTAAGCCGATTAGCTGGCCTTTATCATAAGATAGGTATATTGGAAGTCGTGAAAAGCCCACGGCGGCATATTATAGGTATAGATTCTCTAGAGGAGCTGTCCATATAATAGTAATATAATATAATATACCGCATAAAGAGTATAGAAGTAAGATTCTTTTATTGACACTAATGCTGCCTCGCGCCACAAAGTGCAATGCGGACAGACATAAGCCCTGGAAGAACCAGCTAAACCTGACAAGGATTCTCGACCTACTTCACACTTGAATAAATTTATTCAAGATAAATAATAAATTTAGACGAATAACATTCGTCAAAAAATGGCGCTAAACAGATTCAAAATAACATATGCAAAATTATGAACCAATTTGTTCATCTCGATAACAAAATTAAGTGGGTAATCGTGCGATCGCGTGATACGACACTGTAATTGGGCCATATCTGCACGTAATGTTCACATAGCCATGTGTATACGCGTACTGCGTGACGCGCTTGTTTCACAAGCTTGACCATTGTTAATGATTTAGCCCGGCGCGCGCTACTTCGTAGCACTTGCAATCGGGCCATTTCGAGAAGAAAGCTGCGCGCGCTATTTCGAAGAAATTTAGACGAGTAACATCCGTCAATCACAAGCGCGCTACTGCAAGCGAGATGGCTCTGGTTAGAGCATCACGTAATGAATAACTTTGTCATGCTTCATATTTTGGTCATTTGAATGTTGTTTGACGATGTCAACTTTTTCAAATTGTTGCTTTGCAACGATCTCGTCAGGAGCAAAAATGCGAAGTAAAAATAATAGTTCGCGCGGCTCGTCAAATCTGAATGTTGATTGACGTTGTGAACCCCTCGACGATGGGTTGACTTCGATGGGTTGACTTCGATGCGAAGTAAGAATGCTAGTTTGCACGGCGCGTTGAAGTGGCGAAGACCTCCAAATCTGAATGTTTCGTGGCACGCCAATCCCGATACGCAGCGCTCTTTTTAAGCTTCAACTTCTTGTACTGAAAAGAGCGAGCAATACATTAGCAAGCTAAATAATTTTAAATGCTGCGTGCTGATAAATGCTCAATGCTGCGATGCACTTCTAGGCTGCGCCGCGCATAAAAGAATGTTTTTCGCAACCATTCCTCATTCGTTAGATCGGTGATGCACCACTGGGCCACACCGGGCTGCAAAAGATTGACATTGTCAATAAAATAAATGCCCTGGGAATCAATCCACCCACTCGTGGTGATATATGTTTGTGTCCACTGTCCTGCTGGTCTTAAGCCTGGATAAGTGCCCCAAAGGTGGTGAATTGGGTGCCAGTAAATCTATTGGGCAACTGTCTCCCTTTTCCAACTGCCTACCGTAATTGACGCATAACATTTATTTACAAATGTTAAGTATAATGTGTAGTGAGTACCGAAGGGGACTGTCTACTGAATATTTTGCCCACTTTAAAGATCCATTCAAAGTTGTCATCTGAACTTTCTATACGACTTACCGCCTGTGTTATGATGATGAAGTCACAAAAATGTCGGCTAATCACTTGATGAAAATTGACATTGTAGGCTTTTCGTTACCACGATTGTGTTCAGCTGAGCTCATTTTACACTTGCATTAATTGTAACACATTTTACAATGATATCGGGCAAAGTTATTACAAGAATTAGCAATCTCGTTATTGTTGTTATTGCAGAGATAATAGGATTCTTTCTACATAACAGATACTATGATATGTTAGACAGTCAGTCCGCCATATCTTTTATCGTGTTAATTATTGTTTGTGTTTGTAAACACGAAGTCTGGGGTCCCCAGGCAAGTTGCAACATATTCTATTCAGCTCCAATGTCTATTTTAGAGTCTACAGACCAGAGTGCCTCTACGGATGATATCCATAAGTATTTACTTTAAATAGTCCTGGCAAATAGATGCAGCAACGTGATGGGTTACGTGCCTTTTAGCTAGAATGACAACCACATCACATACTCAAGAAAACAACAATTTCAAGAAAACAACAATTTTATTTAGTATCAATTAAAGCAAACATAAATATATTTTATATATAACTAGCAGGACCTTTTTACCAGATATCTTAGGGGACTTGGAGTAGCAAGAGAATGGATAAAGGTATATACCTATTACAAAAATACGTCAAAAAGAATTCAGGGTGATACAGGATCGGAGAGTGCAGACCGTAAAGTTTACGCACCCACCCTTGCCTCCTAAATTCTTGGTTGGGTAGGCATTTATGCGAACTTGGTCGTTTATACTCCAAGTCCCTTTGTTAAAAATTAATAAAATTTATCTCAGGAGTTAACTTCACTCAACAATAATAATATCAATATCAATTTATCGCATAAATTTAATATTATATACTCCTCTTTTTTCTTTACAAAAAATCAGCCCACCCTAAAAATAATACACAAATCTACTTTAGACAAATTAATAAAAACAATATTTGTCTCCCCTTGCCCAGTGCAGCCCATCCCGCTTCCCCGCCCCTCCATTCCCTTGCCCTTTTGCCCCTCCCATGACACCAAGCAAAAAACACATCACAAAAACACATTTTGCATTCATCTGATAAGTCTATGTTCTTCTTTTTACTTTAAAAACTGCTCATCTTGATTTCAAATTACTTTTCTTCTTTATATCACTCACTCATATGTCAAAACTCTTTTACTCTCATCATCTTATTTTCAGGCTGCTGGCTGGTTCTATGGTGCCCTGGTCCCGATCTCATCATGTGCTCCTTGCTAACCATACACTAATGCAGAAAAACACAGAAAAGAAAACTCTATCCTCTGGATCACCCACCCAGAAGTCCTCGAACCTACAAGCCAAACGTCGTCAAAGCCAACGTGGTGTAAGTCCTCTGGCGAAAGGAGGACAAGCCAGTCCCCTCGCAAACAAATCTACTACTCCCAAGTCAAGTTCAACAAGCTCCAATGAGCAGAAAAACAGTAGTGATCAGACGAAGAAAAAGTCAGAATCTACTAAAAAGACCTCTTGCCCATGTAGCAGTTCCCTAGACGGAAAAGACTGGGTAATACAGTGCTCAGACTGTAAACAATCATGGCATGCCTCTTGCGGTAATCTACCTGGTACCAATAAACTCTCCCAGGGTGATTTAGACTGCATCAGCCAAAAATGGCTATGTCCCTGGTGTTACACTTGCATCTTTCCTAGGCCTAAGAACCACCCATCTGCTAAAAAAGAAAAAATTCTTGCTGAAGAAGCCATTACCTGTGCCACAGCAGTTCAACTCAACGAGAGCACCCTCCTGGAAAATTCATTGCTCCAGAAGATAAGTGAATCAGTTAAAGAAACCATTGAAAGGTCAATTCCGAGCGTCGACATTACATCCCTGAATGCTCGACTAGAAGACCTTAACAATGAAATTCAGGAGTTCAAAGGAAGAACAAATGCATCCCCTCAGCTTAACTTCAGAGAACAACCTAGACCTGTTATTCCATCACCCACCAAAAGAAATCTAAAATGTCCTGAACAGCCTTACGAGCAGTACAAAGAGTTATACCTGACAGACAAGGAACTGAGCAGTGTAGGAGACCTTCTAGGTTATCTGAAGGACTCTGGAGACTTCATCGAAGAGAATGGCCACAGCGTCCGGCTGTATGGAGAGCCCTACAGCTACACTGGTTCCCAGCCCCCTAAAGAACACGAGCCTATCCCACCTGAACTTGTTTCTATTATTGACAGGTTCTCCTCAGAACTACAACTCGAGCACATGCCAAACTCGGTCCTTATTAACCACTACCCTTCCTCAGACAGACTCTCTCCATCCCAAAGCTACCTAGCTATGCATTCTGATATGAATCCACTATTCTTGCCAACTCGAAAATCGTCACGATCTCAATTGGTGCGACTAGAACTGTGCTTTTTGAATCCAAACAAGACAAAGACCTAGATCCTATTGAGCTTGATGTGAAGTCTAACTCACTTTACACTATGACAAGGTCTTCACAAAATTGGTACCGCCACGGTGTGCCAAAATTACCTGATGATAACCCAACAGAGGAGAGATTTTCGATCACCTTCAGATCTCTCAGCAGCCAGTCTCGACGAAGCATCGTTTTAATCGGTGATTCGAATACCAAAGATGTCAACTTTGGGGATGGTGCAGGTAAAGTTGGTCATTCCTTCCCTGGTAAACGAGTCAAGGCTGCCCGTGTCAAAGACATCGATCCACACCTGTGTGCTGGATTCTCCAACGCTTTCCTTATGTGTGGTACCAACGATCTACGCTGTGAAAACGTAAGAAATGTCTCAGATATCCACGAGACAGTGTCGACTTTAAAGAACAAACTAACTGAAATACGTCAATTGTGTCCACTTACTAACATTTTTGTTGTACCTGTTTTACCATCAAGAATCCATGAAATGAATAAAAATATAATGCTCTACAACAACTTGGTACAGGAGATGATAAAGAACTGTTTTCCTAATATTTGGTTTCAGGGTATGTATGGTTTTTTAGATAACAATAAGCTATTATCGGTTAAGTTCACTAGGGGTAACGACACGATTCACTTAGGAAGTAGAGGTTTAGCTAAGTTTGTAAGCCACATGAAAAACTGTGTGTTTCTGAAGGAAAAGGTGTCTAGGGAGTCAGCACAGAGGGTTGGATCCACTGGTCCAACCTAACCGACACATAACTATGATCATGAAATTAATTAAGGAGGTCTGTGAGCCATGCTCAAGGCCCATCAACATTGGGCAGCCCCTACTGGAATGTGAAGCCTGTCGGACAGCTATTCATACTAAATGTTTTAAAGTAGCAGGTTTCTGCCCCACCAATGGTCTATGGGTATGTAAGGTTTGTTCACTGAACGTGATACCACGCTACAACCCCTTCTCTGGGATGATTAGTGATGGTGGTGATAAATTCTACGATGATGAAGGTGGATGTGATGACGAAACTATTCAAAAAATTTCGAATGTTCTAGACCAATGTCAGAGCTACTCTACAACTGATCTTAATAGGGTAGTCAGGGAGCTTCAAAACTCATGTAATCCTTCATCCACACACTCAAAATTCACATCCTACTTTGTCAACTTAGATGGTAACAAAACCAACTTCGATTGTCTTAATGTTGAACTCAAACGGATTGAACTAAATTTCTCTGTAATTGGTATCGCTGAAACAAACACAGATGAACCTCTTAAAGAACTATACAGAATACCGCAATACAACAGTTTTTATCAGGTCACTCAGGAGAACAAGCTGAAAGGGACTGGTGTTGCCCTGTATGTAGCAAATCACCTTAATGCAGAAGTCATAGAAAATCTTGGCTACTGCACGCCTGATATTGAATCAATCTTTGTTAAGATCACTCAATCATCCAGCAAGCTCACACTCATCTCAGGGGTCATCTATCGCCCTCCTAATGGTGACATTCATAATTTCCTTAAGTCATTTGATCACATATGTAAACTCCTCCCTAAATCTGGTGTACGTATAATGGGGGACTTTAATGTTGACCTTCTTAAAGTGAATGGTGATGCTGGTCATGGCAACTATACTCTTTTTGAAGAATGCTTATTTAGAAATGGTTTCGCTCCCGTTATTTCGATACCTACACATGAGAGACCAAATTGCAAACCATCTTGTATTGACAACATCCTCACGAATGACCCTGGTAACTGTGTTCTCTCAGGTTGTATAACAGATAGAATTGGTGACCATGCTCCAACATTTGAATTCACTGACATCGAATTTGAGGTTGGTCCAAAAAGTGAAAAACATGTCCAGTACTACGACTTCAGTAATGCCAACCTTAATAAATTCCTAACCCTACTGAACACTGACCTCTCAAAGCTCCACACTTCTCATGAATTCTCGGATTTTACTAAATTATTTGATCGTGTACTTGATGCAACATGCAAACTTGTAAAGCCAAAAACTACTAAACGGAATCCTATCAATAACCCCTGGATAACAGATAGTATCTCAGCAGCCGTTGAAAAAAAAACATGAATTAAAAGATAACTGGATTACATCTAAAACTAAGGCAAACCCTGATGGAGACCATGTTCTCGAACAAACCTTCAAAGTATACCGAAGGATCCTCAAATCTGTAATTAACTCTGCAAAAAATACTTACTCTTGCAACCAAATCATAGAAAATAAGCACGACCGTAAGAAGACATGGCAGATCATTAATGAACTTAGAGGGAAGTGTAAAAAGACTATAAAACCCTCATTTATAATCGACAACAGAAAAATAACAGATAGAAGGGTTATTGCAAACGAGTTCAACAAATACTTTAACTCAATTGCCTCCACTCTAAATGAATCAATAGCTGACCTGCCTATACAGGCTTCTGAATTTTCAACATTTGAAGACTACCTCCTGCCATCCAACAATAACTCTATATTCCTATCTGACTGTTCACATACTGAGCTCATGGAAATAATTTCCAAGTTGGAAAATGGCAAATCTAGTGATATTCCGATCCGTATAATCAAAAAGTCAGCTCATTTAATCTGCCCTGTTTTAGCCCAACATTTCAACAAACTCATGATGAGCGGGGTATTTCCTGATGTTTTGAAAGTTGGGAAAGTTACTCCCATATTTAAGAAAGGAAACCAAGAGGATGTAGGAAACTACAGACCTGTCTCTACACTGCCTATATTTGGTAAGATATTTGAAAAAGTGATATACAGCCGTATCTACAGTTTCGCTCTGTCACAAAATATCCTTGATGAAAACCAATTTGGCTTCCGCAAGTCCCATTCTACTAGCCATGCTGTTAACTACTCTGTTAGGATTATTGAAGATAGCATAAAAAAACGAAACCATGTTCTAGGAATATTTATAGATTTGAGTAAAGCATTTGATACAATCGACCATAGTACACTCCTAACAAAACTAGATAGGTATGGAATAAGAGGCAATGCAAACTGTCTTATTAAAAGCTACTTATCAAATAGAACACAGTATACAGAAGTCCTTAATGAAAAATCCGAAAACCTTATCATTAAATATGGAGTTCCACAAGGCTCTGTTTTGGGACCGCTCCTTTTTCTTCTATACATAAATGATATTGCCAATTCTTCGGATTTAGGAACCTTCATACTATTTGCTGACGACACCAACATTTTTATTGATGGAAAAACTGTAGAAGAAGCTTATGAGAAAGGCAACAAATTGCTAAGCTGTATAAAAAAGTATATGATCCTTAACAAACTTCACATCAACATGTCAAAGTGCTGTTATATGCATTTTAAACCAAAGGCTAGTAAACCAGTAGAATTGCCAGATTCGCTTCAACTCCATATTGATGGCTTTCCAATTAAAAAAACCAAAGCAACTAAGTTTCTTGGAGTTGTTATTGACGAACAGCTTTCCTGGGGGCCTCATATAACAGCACTTAAACGAAAGTTAAACTATGCCTCTGCCACCTTAAATAGAATTAGGGACTCTGTACCAAAGGAACTCCATAAAGACCTCTACCACACACTATTTGAATCCCACCTCACATATTGTATCTCAGTTTGGGGTGATGCAGCACTCTTTAGGACAGCAAGTATCTGGCTGTCTCAGAAGCACTGTGTACGGGTCCTCTTTGGTGATAAAGAGGCATACCTAAACAAGCTAAGTTCCTTACATGTGCAAGAACAAGAGAGTTTGACAGCCAGGCACTTGACCATACATTCTTCCAACTAGAGCACTGTAAACCACTTTTCAAGCAACAAAACATCCTGGCTTTCAAAAATTTATATACATATCACACATTTATGGAAGTTTTTAAAATACTAAAACTAAGGTGCCCAGCATCACTGCAACAGCATCACTGCAACAGCATTATCAGTCATCTTCTAGAAAGGAAACCACTATCATTTCACAACTCCCATCTAATGACTTTATATCAAGATCCACCAAAATTTGGAACACAATTGCACCTAAACTCAAGCTCTTTGACTACTCCTACAAGATTAGCCTTGCTAAAAGTCGCCTGAAAAAGGCACTTCTAAAGCTGCAACATGCTTATAATGATTCGGCATGGACCACAAGCGATTATGACATAATGCAGCTGTCATTTGAAAACAATCCCCTTCATCAAATTTAATCCAGTGATCTCGGCCCACAGGCTCCTCCTATTAAACAATTTTGATTTTGGTAAATGTGTGCTGACTCCACCACCTATGTATTTAACCTAATATTTAGTGTACTACAGGTAGAAACTGACTTAGGTAGGTATTTTTCTCTTAGGTAGATATTAAGAATTTGGATAATTTCTTAATTGTATGACTATTTCAATTACTGAGACGTTTTTAATATTTAATTTAGGAGGGTTTTTGGAATTTTTTTTTAGGACTGGTTCACAGAGTGAACAGATTCCAGATTTATATATTTTTAAACTGATATTTAATAAATGATTAAAAGAACAAATTTTAAAGTTGCCATTAGATCCAAAAATACACCCATTATGCTCACTTAAAAACAACTCTAAATCAGTAGGCTGTCACTCTATTAATGCACCACACCGCTACCTCCACTGCACTAATAGTTATACAATAAATTCTACAATCCTAATTTTGTGTCGTGATGGAGACCGGTGTTCATACAAAACATTTACTAGGTTGCCGTTTGGTGTGAGCAATAGCGAACAGCACGCACACTCCTTTGCCCCGTCAACCTATATCTAATCTATTTAAAGAGTGACAACCATACTGCACATTGAATTAGGATTCCGTTAAATATCAAATTGATTTATTGTAAACTTGTTTAATCTGTAATAAATGGCATAAAATTGAAATTTTTGTTCAACTGAAATTTTTGTTTAACTGAACTATCGAATATAGGTTCGATTATCAAATATAGGTTCGATCTGATATAAATTTGTAAAATAAAATATTTAATTATTACTCAGAAAGTGCCATCTAGTTAGAACAAAGACTCCATCTCGTAATAAATTACGTGATGTGTTGTGTGCCGTCTTAAAGTTCCAGTTTTACTAGTAATAACTGGTTAACATCAAACTGTGGGGCGCCATCTCAGGAACAAGAGGTCTGATTTGGATCCATTTTTTGTCAGTTGTTTGTCTCCAGCGGCTCTGTCACACAATGTGAAAAATTATGTTCATATTTTTAGGGTGGTTATGACACAGTCCTAACTTAATTAATACAAACAATTATTTTTATTTTTTGGCCATTTTAGAACCACCTCAGGCCTCTATGTCAGCCACTTAATTAGCACATAGCTAGTGTTTAGGAATTACACTCTTGTTTAAAAGACTTAAGAGCCACCCATAATGGCTTTATTACAGACTTAAATAGTGTTACAAAACTTAATGAAAATATTTTTACAGGCAATTCAAGTAAACTATGGTTGAGTTGTGTAGCTGTGGGAAAGAAAGTAAATACTGCTGTCCAAAGTGTAGACAGAGAACGTGTAGTCTGGAATGTGTTAAAGCTCATAAAGTTGAAAAAAGTTGCAGCGGTGTTGCAGATAAAGCATCATTTGTAAAACTGTCAGATTTTGATAACATTCAGCTAATATCAGATTACAAGTTTTTGGAAAATATCAAAGAGTCGATAGATAACTCTCATAGGCAGCTTGTTCCCAATTTTAATGGTCAAAATGCCAGGGGGATGATCAAAAAGAAGTGCCTTACAAATGAAACGATCATTAAGTTCATGCCTGTTACCTTTTCTCGGCATAAGCTGAACAAGACCCATTTTAAAGATGATGTCATAAGATGGACTGTAGAATTAATCTTCTCTGACCGGAGCCAGAAACTTCTAGCTCATGATATCTCCGAAACATTGAAAATTACAGATCTGATTGAAACATATAAAAGTGATTCTGCACCCCACTCAGAATATCGATTTGTGAGCATGTACTTCAAAAGTGATCCAGATGTTTCATATTTCGTTCAAGCAGATGGTGATACAAACACATTTCATTTGCTTGACCCAGATTTGACAATCATGGAATCTCTGAAGTTCAAAACTGTCATCGAGTACCCTACCATATTCATCACTACAAAACCAGCTTCCTTTAAGGCAGTGGAGTGTAAAGCATTGGATGTGAGAGCAGAGTTGACAAAACTGGGATTGCTGAATGATGGCAAGAGAAAGAGGAACAACAGAAGACGCTCATACAAAAGACAGAAGAAAGGGAGGAATCAAAATAACAACACTGCAGGCGAAGATGATAGCAAGAAAGTGGAAGTTGGCAAGTGTGACGATTTGAAAGAGCGTGAGAAAACATCAGATACAAAGAGTAATTCATTTAAAAACAGTGTTCTGGCACTTTTTGGTGATGAGCAAGAAAATCAGTCAGATGGTGAAGCATGCTCAACAGATGTGAATTCTTTGCCTGCAGAGCCAGAGGAAGAGGGGGAGATTTTAACCTGATATAATGCTATAAATATAATGCTAATTTATCAGTGACATGATCCTCGTCATGACAGTAATTTTTTGAAGGAAATAAAACTATTTATTTTCAAAGAAAGAACATTTTACCTACTACTTCGTTGATCCTGAAAACAGATTTTCCTCTTCGATGATTCTTATAAATTAGTGTATTTTAACTGTTTTTAACAATTGATTTGCTCTTTTTATAATATTAATAATCACATTTGTTGCTTCATTCTGGTATAAAACGGTTTGCGATTTGAAATTTATTGATAAACTAGAGTACAATATTCAAATCATTTACCAATAACTATAAACTCCGATATTTTATAACCAATTTATGAATGTTTTCTTGAAAAAAAAAATGATATTATTTGCAATAATTATATTAATTTTTCTTCCGATATTTTAGGACATGCTCAAAAGGATCTTCACTAGAAAGAAGAAAAGCTCACAAGGTTAGTCGTTAAGATTTGAAGATAACTGAATTGAATAATTGCTCGACAATCGAAATGATTAAGAATGGTATCAACTTGACCGTAATAGCTATAATTGCACAGTTAAATTCGTCTGAGGTGACCTCTTATTGATATATTTAAGTTATTATTTTATTTTGGATAGCCACTATGGCATGGTACTCGTTTAGTTTAGCCCCAATTAGTTAACATCAGACTAATATTTGTCTCATATGAGCGGGGCAGTAAATACTGTGTTTCCTTTCCCATGTTATGATGATTTTATTCACCAGATAGGCCCAACCATTCTGATGGAGACATTGCCAATACTCAATATATGTGCATTGACGAAGGAGGTTAGTAGTTTTACTAAAATAACTTATACTCAGTTATACTGCTATTTACTTTTAAATACTACTACTTTGTTGATATAATTTGTATTTACTAACACAGCTTAATAATATAACTTTATTTAATGTTGAACAGAAAAAAGAGCAGTTTCCTTTGTCGTATGATCTACGTGATTGCCAGATATTGTAAACACTGAACATAATAACAGGGTGTTCACGATATATTGGTACGGTATTAAAGTTTAAACATTTGAAGGTTAATCTATAAAGGAGCGATCAGTGATAATTAGCGCTCGTTTTCATTGCACACCGGTTACAATGTTGTTACAACCAGTTCAGATATCAAAACTTTGACATATTTCTCGACATTTCGAACATTGTTCCCATTGTTTTTTTTCTTAAAAAGACTTTTATCACAATACACGAAATTTCGAGAAATACATCAAAGTTTTGATATCTGGACTGTAGTGGTAACAAAATTGTAACTGATGTATAAAGCAAATAAGCGCTAAATATAGCTGATTGCTCCATCATTAACCAATCTAAAGATATCCAAAACCGTATCAATGTATCGTGAACACCCTGTACATTGTACCTATGTAGATCTTAATCAGTTTATCACTGTAAATTATCAGTTGTAAAATAAAGTAAGTGCTTAAATTAACAGATCAGTTTGTAAAATAACATACTGGTTGCTCGTGCTGCCAAGAAGTCTCAATAACAAATATGACTTACTGACTTGACTTAAGGCGGGTAGTATTCCCGAGATCCATTGACAACAGTTCTCCACAGCTTTCTGTCCTCCATCAGTCTAGCTATCTCATCTACTGATTTCAGCCCAGTATCTGCTTTTAGGTTATTTAGTAGTGTTAGGTAAGGTCGCCCCCTGTTAGTATGCCCATGACTCGGCTTCCAGAGGATCAGTTTGTTCAGTGTCAGCTCCGGATGTCGGTGAGCATGACCTGCAAGTCTGAGCCTTCGTTGGGTTATCTTGGAGCTGACTTTAGGAAGATCACCATACAGACTGTGGTTGCTGACATGGTCTCGATATTGATTGATGTTAAGGGCCATTCTTAACATTCGTGTATAGCAACCATCAACCATCTTCTCCAGCCTTTTCGTCATAGTCCAAGTCTCAGAACCGTATAGAAGCACCGACTCGACTAGTGCTGTGAACACTCTGGTCTTGATAGACTTTCTAAGGTTAGATTTCCAAAGTTTTTTGAGAGTGTGGCATGCTCCCCATGCTCTTCCTTTCCTAACCCTGATATCACTCTCACTGTCTCTGATTCTAGAACCAAGATAGGTAAAGTCTTCCACGTGCTCTATTGTGTTGTTACCCAGGGACTTGATGGTATCGGGGTTCTCGATGTTCTGAGTAATGAATTTGGTTTTCCCTTCATTCATTTTAAGTCCCACTGTAGCAGCAACTCTTTCTACCTCTAGCATCAGCATCTCTGCCTCCTTTACAGTATCTGCTATCAGAGCAATGTCATCTGCAAAACCAGTGTCTGTTATCTTCTCCGCCTTGACTCTCCTACTCCGATAAGGCTTAATGGTAAATCCTATTTCAGGATGCTTGCTTAAGGCTTGTCTCATGCAATAGTCAAGGGCTATAATGAACAAGTATGGTGCTAGTGTATCCCCTTGAAGAACTCCTGCCAGGATATCAAATAGCTCGGTATCCCCATCTGGTGTTATAACTTTGCCCTTCGTGTTGACATAGAGAAGATTAATGATATCTACAATACTGTCCGGTATTCCATAGGCCTTTAGTATTTGCATCAAAATTCCCCGGTGAAGTGAATCAAAGGCCTTCTTAAAATCAACAAACACCATAGCTACCGGTAAATTTCTCTGTCTAGCCCCCTCTAGAATCCTTCTGAGTGCCAAGATGTGACTAGTAGTGGACCGTCCTTCCCGAAAACCATTCTGCGTGTCCCTAAGTACCCCCTCTATAGCCGGCTGGATCCTATTAAGCACCATTCTATTAAGAGTCTTAGCTACGAGAGAAGTCAAAAATATGTCAGTCACAAATATGCCTAGTATTATTTAATAACATGTTACATAAATGTCGTTTCCTTTGCGTATTAAACGTTATGTGGTATCTATTAAACATATGTGTGTATATGATCACGACTTGTTACTTATTTACATTGACATAACAGTGCTATGTTAAATTTAAGATTTGAGGCACTCAAGTTTCATAAGTTATTAGCGCAGGGACCTTGTGAACATGTAAAATGCGACGTGTAGAAAATAGGTTTATATCTAGTAATAACTATTGAACTAGTGCTACACTAAGCTAAGTTGAGGCACTTTTAATCGAGTAGCAGACAGGCCAGAAGAGTTGTTTTCTACTCAATTTTAACGTTTACAGCGTTACTCCCTGCTCAATGCTGTGACGACCATCCTAGTTTACATTCTTGACTCCCCGTCCTGGCCCTTAAGGGATCGTTCACATATTATCACGTAAGATTTTTCTCCAAGTTCTTGACGTTCTGAGGGAATTTGTTCCAGAATGATCTGGAAGAAAATAATTCTGGAGATCCCATAACTTTAGTACCACCCTAACAACAGTTCTAGAACAGCCCAGAATTACTCATATTTGCCAACCATCCTTATTTATCACCTGACAACTAACAATTCCAGAATACCCAGAGCTATTAATGTTTAAACAGTACATGCTATAGATATCATTGCCGGGCTGTCCTTTGTGTTTCTATGCAGAAAAGGTAATTATAATCTGATGAAACTTCATAAAATTTAATTAGCGTACACCCCCATTGTAAGATCAAGGTAATTATTATGAGTATTACTTCAGAGCGGTGTAAGTCCGTGGAACCCGTGATAAATCCTAATTACGTGTTGCGAGAAAGAAAAAACAACGATGAGATAGAGATATCGTACTATAACACTGATACTTACATTAACGTGGACAAGAAACGACCTTGTTATGAAAATCTTGATAACCCTCCTACTTCTCTCAAAAGGTATTTTAGATAACGGCAGTTCTAGAATAGTGGTTATATAATTAAATGGTAGTTTACTATGTTTTCTGTTCTACAGCGGGGATTTAAGCTGTTCTGTACTGACTAGCTTGTATCCACTCACTCTTGGAAGGAATGTTAAGACGGAATGTTGAGAACTTTCCTTAAATATATGAGTATGTATGACTACTGACTACTGACTAGGACAAATTGCTAAATTGTCATGATGAAGTGTGGCAATTTATTCTTAACGGACGTCTGATATTGTGATTTAAACTCCTTTTTTTTCAGTGATTTGAAATTCCCTTCAATTTCAGTGTCCTTTCTGACAACATGAATAACAGGGGAACATATGACGGAATATGGCACTACAACTCGAATAAAGTACGTTTCTTTTCAAACATAAATTATTTTATTGTCCATGAAATTGACCTCTTACCTTACAAGACATTTTCATAACGTACGAAATGCGACGGTTTTCCCGAAATTTCGCCATATTTTCGGACCGCCAATATTTCGGTCGTCGTAATAGAATCCGTCGCATTATTTTTAGCTTATTCCAATAATTGTGGCTTCATCGATTCATTTTGTTCTTAAAAAGTTAGTGATATGATGGTGGGACAAATAAACACAATATTCCATGATGAATTTAATGTCAAGTAATACGTTTAAATTTACAATAAATTACATTTATGTGCTAACATAAACGTCTTATAAGAGACTAAGTCAAGATAAACAATTTAATACCAAACTTAATAAGTGAAACTGAAAGAGTCGAGCCGGACCCCTTAGAGGAAGATGAAGAAATGGATTTATAAGTTTCATTTTGTTTCAACATGATTTTACCGATTTTTAGAAAATTTTGAATTTCCTTTGTGTCAGAAAACAAAATGATGAAAAATACCCTTATTTTCTGTGACGTCCGAAATGTGACGGTTTTTGTTCAATTTCGCCATATTTTCGGACCGCCAAAATTTCGGTCGTCGCAAATTGGTCCGCCACAAAAATGTCTTGTAAGGTAATCTTTTATCCGGTATGAAAAGAAGGCTTTTTTGTAAACAGAATGTCGCCTAAAGTAAAAATTAAGTTTTTGTAACATTATCTGCTTTCTGACTTATTTAATAATTTCAGAATAAGAAGACTGTGACTAATTCACGAACGAGCTCATCAATTCCACACTTTGAAGCTTGCGATGCGACTCAAATACAGTACGACCAAGTCAAAGACATCACCCAACAAAAGTGATTAGCTATTACTAATTACCGTGCCTAATTAATGTGTTCTGTCGCGAACTTCGCCCGGTCACATTATAATATATTAGAAGTTGTACGGCGCGGTAAAATTCTTTTGATGGAATAGAAGATAGACAACACAACTTCAAGTCACATTTTGCGCGCGCGCGCGCTTACTTCTTCATTGAATATCGTGCCTTACTTAATTAACGTACCGCGTGACGTAATTTAACTCAAGCACGAAGAACTTAATGTGTGTTACCACTTTCTAGGTTATTCAGTAGATTCAAAGATTTAGGTGTTTTAAGTATGTATGAAATTGTAGTTCCTCCTTTTTCCAGGTGGTATTTCGGGTACTTGGGTCGATCTGAAGCTGAAAGTAAACTTATCCACACTCTTCCCTCGACTTTCCTAGTTAGGCAAAGCCAACGAGATGATTCTTACATCTTGTCAGTAAAGTGAGTTTGATAATGTCCTTAAATGCATTATTTTTGTTGTTATTTGACAAATTCTGTCAACAAATAATTAGATTTATGTCATTAATAATTCAAATAAAATCTCAATAATTCAGTTAATGACCAAGTTAACACCATTAAATTGAGGTTCCGTTCAAATAAAAAAATATGCTCGTCTACTCATAAACCCCTCAAGGGCCAAACAACATCAATAGCTTTAGAAATGCACACACTAAATTATTTAACCCATTTAAAACATGCTGTAGACTACTTAGGGATTGTTCACATATTACGCTAAGTTTGGAAAAGCTTTGCAATGTCCACACAACAGCTATGTGTTAAGTGGGGAGAGGAGGGTCTGAAAAGGTCAAGAACTGAATCACGGGTAACCACACTGTATCTCGACATACACTGTATCTCGACAACCCTATATCGCCTTGCATGACGATATACAGTTTTGGTCGAGATACAGTGTGCAAATCGAATTACGTAATACGGCAATATGTGAATGGTCCCTTAACTAAAAGTATCTCTATAAACTAAAATTTGAGGGTCAACACTCCCTATAACACAATCTATAACTACAACTGAATTATGTACTTTCTGAGCCCTATAATGTAACCAAGTCCCGTTACAATTGTCAACACTGCTAACAATAGAAGATAAGCGTGCAATTCAATAAATCCAGCCAGTGTAATCATGACGCCGTTTCCGATGCAGAAAGTGGTGTCAAGGAAGGAGAAAGCGGTAGCCGTGTCCCCGTCGAACATCAGTGGAGCTACAGCGAAGCCCAGAACGTTGAATCCGGTATCAGTGAGGGAGAGAAGGACGGATATAATTACCACGTGATAAGTCTCGGGGTTGATGTAGACAGAGCCAGTAGGGTCGAGAGTGGTGTTTGCATTGTTCTGGAACACCAGAAAGGACAACACACAAGCACACACAGACATGATCATCATCACTATCGTGCACAGAGTATTGCTGGACAGGTCTCGCAACGTCTTGAAGCCCAGTGCGCCGACTAACGTGCAAATTCCGATTACCAGACCTGAGAGGTTTATCACGGACCTGTCTGTAAATGTGACGCTGATGGAGACTGGTAAGGCTTTTTGGAGATAACCCCAGGTGGTCCCGGAGAAGAATTGGTAAACTATGATGATCCAAACAGACCTTCTTCTAAATAGTTTAATCAAAAACTTCAACTTCTCTTTGATTTTTTTCTTGATGTTCTCAGTATCAGTGGTGATACAAGCAGCCTTATCTACTCCTTTTTTGTTAACATCACTGTTATTCGGTATTCTATCAACGTCAATCCTTAGCTCCCCATCTGCCGTTATCTGTCCATACACTTCGCACTTAGGTTTCTCTTCTTTCTTCACCTCTTCCTTATCCCCTAACAGTGCCAGGAACATTGCAATGACACAGAGTCCCGCCAGTGTCCCATAAACTGTTATTCTGATGGTATCAGTGATTGTGGCAAGATGAAGGATGTAGAAGTAGTTCACTAAATTGTTTACAATGTTAGCGACGGAGACAGCAGCCCAGAAAATAGCCATGTTTCTCTGCAAGTGTTTGATTGGGGAGTTGTCAGCTATAGATTTGAGGGAGAGAATGAAGAGAAACGAACCACCCACCCCAGAGAGAACCGCTCCCAGATAGATAGCCCACTCCTTCAGCAGGAACATTGAAGCGTAGAACATGAGGTAGGAGAAAAGTGAGACTATTGTTAGTATTTTCCTGTTCATCAGACGGTTTACGACGGGAAAGAGGATGGCTCCTATTGCAGATGATGCGTAGTATGCACCTCCGCTTATGTACCCGACTGTGGGCCTGAGGTCAGAACTGTCCGTTATGGCTACGTTTTGGAGTGAAGTTGCGAGGAAGTAGGAGCCTAGCGAGAGGCAGAGGATCAGGGTCGAGATGGTCATGTTCTTGTGTTTCTGTCTCTGGCTGCATGGTCTCGTTTCTGTGTCTGGTTCTTCAGCGTTAACCGTCATCTTATCTAAATGAGAGAATTATTCAGCATTCTATCTAGTTTAACTCGTCCGGTATACTCGATACCCAAGAGCAGAGGTCAAATGGTGAATTATGATAACGGGATCAGATATATTTTGAAGTATGTGACCGAGGTAAGTGGGCAATGATTAGTGATGAATGCGATGAGAACATAATTTAGTCACTTAGACCGATGCACGTCGAATATGCGCCTTGAAAACGTGAGTGCGTCACTGCGTACTGTATAAGGTTATTCACTATTTATACCGCAGTATTTGGGTTCGTTGTACGACGTTGTCCCGTGGTTTGTGTAATAGTTTAAAGCAAAGCCGGATTACCCAACATGATGACGCCACTTCTAACCAGGTGTGATCACCGATTGATTCATACGACTAAATCTAACCCAAACCTACAACCTAAATTTGAACATGATTTAATAAAGTAGCAGATATTTGGTGATATGTGATCTGCTGATCAGCTTATGGAGGTGGAGCCGTTCACTAAAACTGCTAAATATCATGTCACTAGTACATATCCTGGTTCCAAAAATTAGTTTTTAGTTTGGTAGTAGCCAGTTGTATGGTACCGTTTTGGCAATGACAAGACCTCTTTTGTTAGGGACAATAAGATGACGCCGGCGGAAAAAAACCCTAAACCAAATAAAAACAACGACAAAAATCTATGGGCTCAGCTGCTTGGGACTGTATTTCGGGTTGCATAAACAATAAACATAGGGCTGCATAGAAATATACACGATTTTCAAAATTAATAAGGAATTAGCTGGGCGGCACTCTCCCTGTCATTCCGCCATATCTGCATGCTAAAGCCTGGTGTATCCAGGTAATATGGAATATGATAAAATACGCCATAACGGATCGGGAAATTGAGCGGCCATCCACAAAAGAAAAGCGGCGGCGTTTCTTGTTGTATCTGGAAATTTACTTTGTGGTTATATCTCTTTAGCTTTTGGAGAAAATTTAAAAAACTCTACCTTGGGACCTTACAAACTTTTTAGTGGAATATATAGCAGGCTAAATCATAAATGGTAACTGTAAACTAGAAACGACTGCAGTTGGCACATTTTTGAACGAGCTGTAAAGAAACCGTTACCATAAAAAGTTCATTTTTACGAGCAATCAGCGAAAACCTCATTTTCGTTTTGCAAATCAAGTAAAATACAGATTTTTGTTATATTGGGCCAAGAAGTTCCTAAAAACCATGTTTCTATTAAGATAACATATAGCCTGAGGGTGAAACGGTTACTTCCGATTTACAGGATGAAAAAATAAAATATCCCAATATCTAGATTCTAGATATCTGAAGGTTAGAACACTAATACGCCTACCACAATACAACACTTTGATCGTTTAGCACAATAAATATTTCTATTGAAAGTCGATTTCCACCACCCAAAATTCCACGACTTTTCACCAAAATATCTGGGCTCTAGACTTTGTTTGGGGGCGTCACCATAGTGACCATCGCAATAAATCTACCCAAACCTACAAACTGACACTGATGATTATTTATTGACATGAACTGATCAGATGATTGATTTGGAGCCTTCATTTTAACTGAATTATAGCAGTATCTTCCATACCACTGAATAGCACAGATCATAGTTCAGTATGTACTGCTGAACCCGAAAATACGGCGAAAATTAATATTAGCATGGTAATATTCAGCCTTGTGGCATTCTTTTGTCAATGACAAGAACTCTCGAAGAATGCGCTGATAAAAAATTCTTAAAGGATGAGGGGACCTTAGAAAAAGTTTTTTTCTCGTGCAAATCATATTATTACATTAATCGTAAAAACCACTTTAGTGAAATCCGCAAAGTTGTATTTCATTCGCGCGCCGAGATATCCAGCCAAAACAATTTGAACCTGTGACGTCAATTATGTGAGTTGCTCTGATCCGCGCATATAGAAATACAGGTAAAATGAGCGTGCGGGCTGACTAAATTACTAATTAAGAATACATAAACAATTTACAATACTAACAAGCCTATAACCAATGGAGAGGAGACTTTTTATGACCGGTTGAAAAAAGAATTATCACCCTACGATAACCATGAGCCGAGATACACCTGAAATAAGATTGAAGTCACACAGAAAGGCATGTAAATTATGTATATTTATAGCTCCCAACGTAACACCTAGCAACTCCTTGTATCGTACCACAGTTGATATATCAACATGTCATATCAACACAACACGGTCCTAATAAAAACGGATCGGGTAGGTATGAAATGCATGTCTTCATTCCAGTTGGACAAGCACCAAGCACCAAGCTTTTAAGTTCTAACTCACTATGTGACACTATTTATAACGTAAGCAAGATTTGCAACTATTACACCAAGCAATATTATACCAAGCATAGCAGACGAACACATCCACATTCGTTACGCTTTACACTCAAGTCACAGCAAACTAAAACGGTAAATTATAAATGAGTGTACAACTAAAGGCCGGTACACGCGCAGTGCCAAACCGCACGTGCGCACTCAGATAGGACTAGAGGCGCCAAGGGCCAGCTAGTAAAATGTATTCTACTACATCATACATTCAATCGATTTTTAGATCTTCTGTTGCGGCGCTTTGCTGTCTTAAAAGTTTGTTCATTTGAAAGCTTTTTCACTATAAATATAAAGAGTGTCTTTTGCGTCAATTTGCGACGAGTCTGTTTTAGAACTCATCGCATATTCTGTGAATCGGAAGGAGTTCCCGGAAAAGGATGATGTTGAGAAAAGGAACAGGCTATACCGTTTCGCTGCTTACAGAACATTCTTTGGGATACTGGAGCTGAACGGACTGGGTAAAGGACGGCGCTTCAGACTACCACAGTGTGTGGTGAGAGTTATCCGCAGAATGTACCCCAGCAAGTCAGGCAAATATGTCGGATTTAAATCACTAAACGAACAAGTTTCGGAAAAGCTAAACATATATTAAGTGGGTCGGTCAACATATCTTCTATTTCATATGTATTGTGCTCTGCCAATTGCAACACTTGATTTGATTGTGCTCTGCCGATTGCAACACTTGATTTAATATTGTTCGTCGCACATTTCATATGAAAATACATTCCTTTATTCTTGTATAAAGAAATATGCCGATTTTTAATTGTGTCCATATCGGGTTTCAAACAAGTCAAAACAAAATAGCAGTTTGTGGTTTAGTTAGCGGATGCTACTTATCTTAGCTATTTATAAATAGAAATACCTACTACAACTACAAGAAAGCCTTTCTGAGTTACATTTAACTATTAAAGAGAATTATTCGTAACTTAGACTAATTCAGTGCAACCAAAGATACCGCTCTCGCAAACGCCAAAGGTAACACGACGTAAGTAAAACAGAACAGGACAAAATGTTGACACGAGCGAAGGGTGTGCGCGCACGTTGGTCTTACACATAATTGACGTCACAGCCCAAAATTGCTATCAGCCAATAGGAGCGCGGCGTGATATTGCACGAATTATCGATTTCACAGTCCGGCGTATTTTTTGATTCTACACACTTTCACAGGACTTAAACGCGAATATTTGAAAGTAAATTCTAAGGTCCCCTCATCCTTTAAAGAAATCATTAAATATATCCTGCTAGCCATATATGTTACGTCACGTAAAATTAGGTAGTAACTGGGAATAACAATAGACTCGTACGGAAGTCTAGCAAAAAACAGAGATATCTGATTTAAAAAAGGAATTGACTAATTTCAGACGGAATGTTTAAAAGAAATCGGTATTAGAAATAGTAAACTAAAGTTTGTCATAATACTCACAAATCGCATAATTGGTCCTGTGAACGTTTTATCATGACCGGGGCCATCACGATTCATGACGATTTTACGTCTCCGGGCCGCTTAGATGATGATTCATTAAGATATGAAACTCCATTTCTGAGTTTGATCGACATATTTTACAGAGGTTCCTAATTGTTTTCGACCAATGAGCACCGAAAATTGATACAAAAACGGTAACAAGTGTTTAAATTAACATCTTTTTTCTTTGCGGTAAGCGTGATTTTCAGGTTTATTTTAAGAAACCCCAGAACTGGCTTTTTATTAGGTGTCAGAAATAAAATACTCTCTGAAAAAAGATCATGTTTTAGTGTTCAGGGAAAATGGGGCCGATTGATCTAATCCGATTTGAGTAATTTCTCCCGCATTAGGCTTTTCACTGCAGACATTTGATAAGGCACTGCACTGTCTGTATTGCTATCTTGTATTTATTCCATGATACCACTCATCTGCTCATCAATTGATCACGTCCGCCAAATGTTTTCTTATAGGAATGTTGTGTCTAGTGGTATTTAAGCTGCTAACCGAATTTTATCTAGGATGGGGTTCACATCGGTCAAAATATTGTGTGACTGAACGCTGGAAACAGCGAAATGTAGTTTTTTAAAGCTTTAATCTCGTAAAAACGGATCTTAAAATAATTTGGGCAAAATAAATAAATGTTCGCTGAATTCGGGCCTTTTTTTAGTTCGGCATCTAAATTTCACGGTTTGAGATATTAAGTTGCGCTAATGAAACTATCTCGATCCGCACATACGTTGTATAAAAAAGGTGAACTGCTGTGAAAATTTAAATGTGGTTGAAAAGTTTAGTAAAAGTTCGGTAATTAAATTGCTTTTTAAAATTGGTAAAGTTTGGCACCTTTAAAAAGTTCGTGGAGTGCGTTTTCCCCAACTATGTAATAAATGGGGAAACATTGTATGTATATTGAACTTCCAAAAATCTGGTGGTGCGAAAAAATCATCAATCATTAGATGCAAACTGCTTAAATGAATTTCGTCAACCAAAACGTTTAAAAGTGCTCCCAACCGGACCATCTCTTTATGATCATTCAAGAAGAGAATTCTCACATGACAGCAGGATTCCTGAGGTCGGTTCATCAGATCGGTTCATACAAATGGTTAAAGGTAAACCGTCGGTCTCTTCTGAATTGCCAAACAAAGGAAGTGGGTCATCTGAAATTAAACGATAAACCTGGTATCACGTTCTTGCTATGACACCAGATACTGAAATCATCCATACTTCAATAGCTCTCAACTGCTCGTCAGTTTGTTCGTCAGAATTTTGGGATGCCATTTGTTTACTTTGACGTAATTTTGTATAATTGATTTTAATCTAAACCGATAATGATGACATCAGAACTAGCAGTATGTGATGGCAACCGTTGGCGAGACCCTCCGCATAGCGATTAACATTTTCACCAGAGTAGCACGAGGCTTTGACAGGAGGTGGGGCAGGTATGCTTGTGGTTTTAATGCAAAATCCACCAATGTCTATCTCGTCCCAACAACTCGTACAGTCACGTGACCGTTTGGCGGGCAGGTTTATTGGCATTAGTCCGGAGCACTTGAGGTTCACTCCCTTGCGGGGATCGCCGTCCCAGCTACCAAACTGCGGGTCACAGTGGTGCCTAGGAACAGATTCTAAGTTACCAGTCTGGTTACCTAGCTGGTCACTAGGCTGGTAGCTGCATTACCGGTTTTTTACCGGCTATTAACTATTTGGCATTTTTTATGTTATTCCTACGCCAGCTCTGAAAGCGTTTTGTGAGAATAGTGTACAGGAGGCTCAAGACTCAAGAGGACATCTTTGGGAAACAGATATGGACCGCTTATTGGGTTAATAATTTTCAAGAAACGCTGAGCAAGAAACTAACGACGGTACACTCAGTACAGGTTCACTGAACATTAAAGGATGAGGGGACCTTAGAATTTACTTTCAAATATTCGCGTTTAAGTCCTGTGAAAGTGTGTAGAATCAAAAAATACGCCGGACTGTGAAATCGATAATTCGTGCAATATCACGCCGCGCTCCTATTGGCTGATAGCAATTTTGGGCTGTGACGTCAATTATGTGTAAGACCAACGTGCGCGCACACCCTTCGCTCGTGTCAACATTTTGTCCTGTTCTGTTTTACTTACGTCGTGTTACCTTTGGCGTTTGCGAGAGCGGTATCTTTGGTTGCACTGAATTAGTCTAAGTTACGAATAATTCTCTTTAATAGTTAAATGTAACTCAGAAAGGCTTTCTTGTAGTTGTAGTAGGTATTTCTATTTATAAATAGCTAAGATAAGTAGCATCCGCTAACTAAACCACAAACTGCTATTTTGTTTTGACTTGTTTGAAACCCGATATGGACACAATTAAAAATCGGCATATTTCTTTATACAAGAATAAAGGAATGTATTTTCATATGAAATGTGCGACGAACAATATTAAATCAAGTGTTGCAATCGGCAGAGCACAATCAAATCAAGTGTTGCAATTGGCAGAGCACAATACATATGAAATAGAAGATATGTTGACCGACCCACTTAATATATGTTTAGCTTTTCCGAAACTTGTTCGTTTAGTGATTTAAATCCGACATATTTGCCTGACTTGCTGGGGTACATTCTGCGGATAACTCTCACCACACACTGTGGTAGTCTGAAGCGCCGTCCTTTACCCAGTCCGTTCAGCTCCAGTATCCCAAAGAATGTTCTGTAAGCAGCGAAACGGTATAGCCTGTTCCTTTTCTCAACATCATCCTTTTCCGGGAACTCCTTCCGATTCACAGAATATGCGATGAGTTCTAAAACAGACTCGTCGCAAATTGACGCAAAAGACACTCTTTATATTTATAGTGAAAAAGCTTTCAAATGAACAAACTTTTAAGACAGCAAAGCGCCGCAACAGAAGATCTAAAAATCGATTGAATGTATGATGTAGTAGAATACATTTTACTAGCTGGCCCTTGGCGCCTCTAGTCCTATCTGAGTGCGCACGTGCGGTTTGGCACTGCGCGTGTACCGGCCTTTAGTTGTACACTCATTTATAATTTACCGTTTTAGTTTGCTGTGACTTGAGTGTAAAGCGTAACGAATGTGGATGTGTTCGTCTGCTATGCTTGGTATAATATTGCTTGGTGTAATAGTTGCAAATCTTGCTTACGTTATAAATAGTGTCACATAGTGAGTTAGAACTTAAAAGCTTGGTGCTTGGTGCTTGTCCAACTGGAATGAAGACATGCATTTCATACCTACCCGATCCGTTTTTATTAGGACCGTGTTGTGTTGATATGACATGTTGATATATCAACTGTGGTACGATACAAGGAGTTGCTAGGTGTTACGTTGGGAGCTATAAATATACATAATTTACATGCCTTTCTGTGTGACTTCAATCTTATTTCAGGTGTATCTCGGCTCATGGTTATCGTAGGGTGATAATTCTTTTTTCAACCGGTCATAAAAAGTCTCCTCTCCATTGGTTATAGGCTTGTTAGTATTGTAAATTGTTTATGTATTCTTAATTAGTAATTTAGTCAGCCCGCACGCTCATTTTACCTGTATTTCTATATGCGCGGATCAGAGCAACTCACATAATTGACGTCACAGGTTCAAATTGTTTTGGCTGGATATCTCGGCGCGCGAATGAAATACAACTTTGCGGATTTCACTAAAGTGGTTTTTACGATTAATGTAATAATATGATTTGCACGAGAAAAAAACTTTTTCTAAGGTCCCCTCATCCTTTAATAATTAATTAAATACATTAATTGACAGCAGAGTTTAAGGATTTATCTGACGTAATATAACCTTACAGGCTGCTGGCGGGACCTGTTGCACACATCAAGATAGAGAAAGGGGAAGGGTACTGGCTACAAGGCAGCTACAAGACATTTTATACAAGTCAGTTTTATGATAATGATATTCATCACAAATTTAATGTTAACAGTTTTAGGCTTATTATAGATCTTAATTATGTCAGTTTTCATAAATTTATATAACTTATATTGCATATTGCGGGAAATTTAGAAATTTTAGATTCCGGTTTCCTTACCCGCGAATCTGAATTGTTTTACACTGGTTTAAAAGCTTAACACCGAAATAAATTTCAGTTGGACAATTGGTCACATTCTTTACCCTAAACGAGATTGCGATCAAACAGCTGGGCCTACATCAACTTCTAAAACTGGGACTGGTCAACAAGTCAAACGCGGTTGCGTAACATTGTGCTCAATATTTGGACCCACGTTTTCAATATTGATACTGTATTGAATGTATAATGAAGAAGAGTTTTGTGTGCGATTTTAATTGAATATACATAGTTTATTGTTGGTATTTCTCATGCATGATTCAAATTTAATTCGCTACAATTTAAGAATTCTGGATATTTATTTTAATGAATACAAAAATTATGGATTTATTTATTTTTATTTAATATTTTGGTATGTATTTACTTATTTGTGTTAGTTTATTTATAATTTACTCAGCATACTATTGTATTATTGTATGCTGTAATCTGGAGAGGAATGATTATTTAATATATACATTTTCATTATTCTATTTCTTACAAGATAACTTGTTTGTTTGTCTGTTTCAAAGTACATCACTCTTGTATTGCCATGGAGTATGTATTGTGCACACTTGTTTGCTTCAAAAGAAATCGCATATTTCAGTTTTATAATAGTTTCACCCTGATCTATGATAAAGCTGTTATTTGACTCCTAAACCGCCTAAATATTGTAGGTATACAAATGAAATCAGCCCCCAATCTCTCCGACCTCCTCTCCCTAGACCCCTACCTGGAACCCTTCAAGTCTGATCTCGACTCCCTGTTCACCAACTACCAAACCACTCGAGATCAGATCCTCTCCGCTTCTCCTTCCCTGGATGAATTTGCTAGATCTTACGAGGATTACGGGATACGGATACAGGCTGATAACTCTGTGAGGTGTAAAGAGTGGGCTCCTAACCTCGCTAAAGTCTCCCTTGCTGGAGACTTTAACAAGTGGAACAGATCAGAGTACCAACTGAAGAATGTAGGATCTGGGATCTGGGAACTGGTTATCCTACCTGACGATGTGGGACAGTGTAGGATCCCTGTAGGATCAGATCTGAGGTATTTCTGTGAGGACATGGAGGGTAAAACATTTGACCGGATCAGTCCCTGGGCTAACTTTGTTACAAACGGAGAGAGGATTTATTACAACGAAACCTTTTTAACCAGCTCTGAGTACGAATGGAACCACAAGGCCCCAAAAACTCCACGAGCGCTGTATATTTACGAGGCCCATGTGGGTATTTGTACTCCTGAACCCAAGGTTTCTTCTTACATTGAGTTTGCAGACACGGTGATTCCAAGGATTGCTAAGCTGGGCTACAATACTATTCAACTGATGGCAGTTATGGAGCACGCTTACTACGCTAGCTTCGGTTACCAGGTCTGTTAAATGTCTTATCTTTGGTTTTACCTTTCAGAACATTATTTTTTCTTGGCATGTTTTATATTGCATTGGTATTCATCTAAAAGAGGATTGTTGACTTATCTTATTATAATATCATTTCCGTTCAGGTGACGTCGTTTTTCGCTGCTTCCAGCAGGTACGGTCCACCAGATATGCTGAAGTACCTGATAGACACGGCCCACAAATACGGCATGTTGGTTCTCCTGGATCTGGTACACAGTCACGCTTCAATAAACACAGCTGACGGGCTGAACTCATTTGATGGCTCAGATTCTCACTACTTTCTCTCCGGTCCTGCAGGAGTACACGACCAGTGGAACTCCAGACTATTCGACTACACCAACACGGAAACACTGAGATTCCTGCTATCCAACCTTGAGTACTGGGTCTCTGAGTACAAGTTTGACGGGTTTCGGTTTGACGGGGTTACCTCAATGTTGTATCACCACCACGGTGTCAACTACTGTTTCAGTGGTGACTACCACGAGTACTACAACAAATACCTAAACCACGGTGCCGTGAACTACATGATGTTGGCTAATGAGTACCTCCACTCCAAGTATCCGGATATCATTACGATAGCTGAGGACGTGTCTGGGTTCCCGGCGCTCTGTCGGCCGGTCAGTGAGGGAGGGGTGGGATTTGATTATCGGCTGGCCATGTCCACTCCGGATCTGTGGATCAAGCTGCTGAAGGACAGTACTACTGACGCGGAGTGGAACATGGGTAACATTGTCCAAACTCTCAACAACAGGAGATACAAGGAGAAGAGCATTGCGTATGCGGAGAGCCACGACCAGTGTTTGGTTGGGGACAAGTCCATCGCGTTCTGGCTGATGGATCAGGATATGTACACAAACATGTCATGTTCATCAGAGCAAACGCCCCGAATTGAAAGAGGTATCGCTCTTCACAAGATGATACGACTACTTACTTTCGGGCTGGGCGGAGAGGGGGTACTTACCTTCATGGGCAACGAGTTTGGGCACCCTGAATGGCTGGACTTTCCACGAAAAGGTAACGGTGAAAGTTACCATTACTGTAGAAGACAGTACAATCTGGCGGAGGATGAGTTACTGAGATACAAGTTTCTAAACAGGTTTGACAAAGCTATCCTTGCTACTGAGCAAGAGTACAAGTGGTTAGATTCGGGGTACGGTTACATCTACCTCACACACGAGACCGACAAAGTCATAGTGTTCGAGCGAGGAGACCTCTCTTTTGCTTTTAACCTCAACTGGGAGAGTTTCACAGATTACAGAACACAGGTCAAGGTTCCAGGTACGTATAAAGTGGTTCTAAACTCGGATTCCAAGCACTTTGGAGGTAATGATAGGATAGATTTGAGCACGAGGTATTTCTCATATACTGACGACGGTAAGTTTTACATAAGCACTTATCTCCCTTCTAGGACTGCACTTGTCTTTCAATTAGTTGATTAGATTTTATTATATTGTTATTTTTGTTAGGTCTATTTTAGATCATTGTTCTACATTGTTGTTACATACATAATTAAGCATAACATTTCGTGATTAAGCATAGTATTTCAGCAATCAGTACGCGTTTTCAGATTATAATTACAATTTTGTAGATTTTTATAAAAAAAGACTTTGACTCATGATTGATATTTATTAAGCAAATGTCTCTCACAATGCTTTTGATTTATTTTTATGTTAAGAAGATTAAATTTGATATAATTGATTTAATCCCCGTCGATTCGTTTACATTTCTGAAGTTTTACTGCAATCTTTAAAATATTTAGTTATTTCAGATTTTGGCCTGGCTTCATAAAAGCCACTTGTAATTTTAACTTTGAAGTGGTGTTGGATCCAACAAGTTAAAAATCATAAATCGCACAAAAATTTAAACGATGCAAATCATTTATTTAGAAAGTGAATTGTTCGAAAATCGTCACTATTTCCATTTTATCCGATACATTTTTCGATATTGGCCACGACAAAAACACCAAATTACCCGTGTCAGCAATGAGTTACTGCTATGTTTTCCAATCTAATGTACAATTCAATGTGACGATCATTTCAGCCCTTCCTCAGAGGAATATACAACTCAAACATACTATGAAATGAAAACAAATACAATACTTGCTTGATTTGGATAACAGTATCACACAACTATGTTTTAATGATCATGCACGGAAAAATAAGATAAAAGGATAGTTTAAGCACGTACGAAACTATTGAAAACTTTGCTTTAAATAAAGAGAAGGCAAGAACTGGCGACAATTAAATATAATCCTATGCCCATCCTATCACCTATGTAGCATACCAACTGTCATATCAGAACAAATGAGTTTTATTTCAATTTATTGAAGATCAAACATTTTGTCCGGCGGAAGAGACTGTTCAAATATAAACTTAACAATTTTTAGCAAACAACAACAACGGCTTACAGGATTCAGTTGTACCGCAAATACACCCAAATATCATCAAAGGACCCTTTCCCTGTCACCAATCAAACTGTTGTTTAATATGTATTATTGTTGCGTACTTCCACGTCTTCTTATGACGTTGGTGCTATCAACTCTACCAATTAAATTAAATGTAACACCTTTGAGGCATTGCAATAACACGCAATGTATTCATGTTTATATCATGGCACTGCCTTTCAAAATGTTGATGCAAATGAAATGGTTAGCACATTGTTACTCTGGCTAAAAACCTGACATTTATTGATGAACTGTTTACATGTTACGTCAGCAGATTAAGTGGCGGTTCGAAATTTTGAATAGAGGGAGGAGTCTAAGTTAGACTCTTATATTTAATATTATTTATATGCATGAACGATCCCTGAACCTGATAGTCGCCTCTACCCTCGTACATATTATCCTCGTTCTAGCTATAATGTCGTTTAATTCTCTAACCCTGAACTCATGAACCTAGCTTAACATGTTACAAGCGGACAAACTGAGAAATGCTCACCAACTTAACCTCGAGTCGGTGGACGATAAAGTTCAACACATGCAGAAGTGAGACTTTATAGCTTATTGCAGCTGCTTGACCTATGATTTAGTTGAAATTTAATTTGATAGTCGATGATTTCGTTTTATTAGATTCCTCAGACAATCAAATATTGTGTTTATATATCTAGCTCTGATATAATGAGGTCACCCGCCATTATGTTATTTCCGCTGCGGAGAAGCTTAACCACATCACTGCTGGTGACCAAAGTCCAAATGATCCCTGTGTCGGGAGATGATGAAAACAATATTTTTAGCGTAAAGTTAAAAGGTGTGTCAAGGTATTACAATATGTTGACCTCTTAGGAGTCCTTAAAGTAAACTTCTTGTCAGGTGTGACCAGGATTACAAGGAGCTGATCTCAACTTTAGAGAAACTGAGCTCTGAACACAAAATGGAGATAATGGTACCTCTCAGCAAAAAGGCTTTTATGCCCGGCCATGTAAGTTTGAGGACTCATCTGTTACTCAAGTTGTGTTATACGTTTCTTTTTAACTCTGTCGAACATGTAACCAAGTTTGCACTATAGCATAGGTTGGACCTACAAATTTAGCAGCTATTTTAAAGGGGTGGCTTAACATCCTATGCTATGAGGATTCAGAACTGGTCAACATGTATTTGTAACGGTTTATTTATTGATAATGGGTATCAGAAGTTTAAATCGATCGAAAAACAAATCATATCTAATAAGGTCAGATAAATGAAAAGATTTGTAGACAGATGCGTAAAGTTTTTAAAAAGATGTCTATTTCTATTGGAAATGAAATGAAACGACAAGCACTCGGCCATTTTGACGACATCTACGAAGGGTTTACTCGTGGTGAAGATACAGATTCTATATATCTGGATTACGCTAAGGCGTTCGATAAAGTCGACTTAAGGGGACATATACAAAAAGCTTTTATGTCCCGAACAGGCTGTAACTTCATATTAAGAAAGTATACATTAAAACAATAAGATTTGATACATTCAAAATTATTTTTGAGGAACCGCACTTTCGAAAAAATAAATATTTTCTTTTTCGAAAATTTTGAAAATTTTGAGAAGTCTGTCACTGTTATACCGATATTTCAGTCGTTTTCGACGTTTTTTGGCTGATTTTTTTTACTGAACATTACTTACACTCCGTACAAGAAGCCCTTCAAAGGATTTTATAATTAAAATATAGATGACGAAGTTACAAACCAAACAAGGTCGAGAGAAGCAAAATTGAAATTTTTGTAAAAATCAAAGTTGTATATTTTACCATCCACCCAGGTCATAAGATATCGCTTTAAAAATTCTTGTGAGTGTAGCTGATAATCATATCCAACTTTGTGGAACAGGATTTCTCTCAGTTTTGAGTTTTAAGGTATGAAATGTGGCCTAAACGACTTAGTAAAATTCATCTTAAAAAAGGGCCAAACATGGCAGATTTAAGGCTTAAAATGCCTATAACTCAAAAAGTATCAGTTTTTTTGAAATAATTTTTACAGGATCGTAATCAGCTTGGTAAGACGAATCTTTTAGTACCAAATTTATAATAGTTAAAGACACAAAATTGGTAAAAAAATGTGTACAATTTGTACAACATTTATACAAGGGGGGACCCTTGTGTTCGAGCTGGAAAATTATTTAAGACAATTTGTCTTCTAAAATCATCTATTTGGTACTAAAAGATTCGTCTTCTCAAGCTGATTACGATTCTGTAAAAATTATTTTAAAAAAACTGATACTTTTTGAGTTATAGGCATTTTAAGCCTTAATTCTGCCATGTTTGGCCCTTTTTTACGATGAATTTTACTAAGTCGTTTAGGCCACATTTCATACCTTAAAACTCAAAACTGAGAGAAATCCTGTTCCACAAAGTTGGATATGATTATCAGCTACACTCACAAGAATTTTTAAAGCGATATCTTACGACCTGGGTGAATGGTAAAATATACAACTTTGATTTTTACAAAAATTTCAATTTTGCTTCTCTCGACCTTGTTTGGTTTGTAACTTCGTCATCTATATTTTAATTATAAAATCCTTTGAAGGGCTTCTTGTACGGAGTGTAAGTAATGTTCAGTAAAAAAAAATCAGCCAAAAAACGTCGAAAACAACTGAAATATCGGTATAACAGTGACAGACTTCTCAAAATTTTCAAAATTTTCGAAAAAGAAAATATTTATTTTTTCGAAAGTGCGGTTCCTCAAAAATAATTTTGAATGTATCAAATCTTATTGTTTTAATGTATACTTTCTTAATATGAAGTTACAGCCTGTTCGGGACATAAAAGCTTTTTGTATATGTCCCCTTAAATCTTCTCATTCACAAGCTGAGAAAATATGGGTTTCATGGCAAGCTCATAGAGTGGATAAAGTCCTTTCTCTTTGATCGCGAACAAGTCGTGGTGCTTAATGGAGTTCACTCGGTTATCGCAAAGGTTTTAAGTGGTGTTCCCCAGGGAAGCGTTTTGGGGCCGCTTCTCTTTATCTTGTTCATCAATGATCTAGAACAAGTAGTGGACTCATCTAGGGTGAGTTTTTTCGCCGATGATACTAGAGTCTCCAAACAGATTGGCTGTTTTGAAGACTGTCAGTTGTTACAAGAAGATATCTATAAGATTCTTGACTGGTCACGTAGCAACAACATGAAGCTTCACGAGCAGAAGTTCGAGCTGTTAAATCACCTCCATAACAGTAAGAGCTCATTCCCCGAACTACCCTTCTTTGCCGAAACACTGCGTTACAAAGTATCCAGTCAGGACATACTTTATCCTGTCGAAAACGTCCGAGATCTTGGAGTTATGGTTTCAAGTGATCTTAGCTGGTCGACACACATCGGCAACATGGTACCCAAAGCAAGGAGCACACTATCTTGGGTATTCAGTGTGTTCAAAACTCGCGACAAGACCGTAATGATTACTCTCTACAAGTCACTAGTAAGAAGCTTACTAGAGTATTGCTGCCCACTCTGGAGCCCTACTAAGGTGACTGAAATACAGCTGATAGAGGGGGTGCAAAGAACTTTCACCAGTCGTATTGGCGGTCTTCAACTACTCAACTATTGGGAAAGACTCGTACAGCTTAAATCTCTACAGCGCAGACGGGAGAGGTATATCATCCTGATGATGTGGAAGATTCTCCATAATGTGGTACCAAACTGCTGTGATATCAAATTCAAGGTGACCCCAAGACACGGGGATGTAGCTGTCATACCCTCATTGTCAAAGTCAAGTTCCTTACGCAACCAGTCACTGTACGACAGGTCTTTTGCAGTTCAAGGACCGAAGCTGTGGAACAAAGTGCCTCACACAGTAAAGGCTGATTCATCCTTTGACATGTTTAAGTGTAGTTTGTCGAACTTTCTTGCTTTGATACCGGACAACCCTCCGGTCGCCGGCTACAGCTGCAGTTGGTCAAACTCACTGGTCGACTACTCGCCATCCAGGTGGTCAGATATCTGATGACCCTTCCGGCTCCACGGATGAACTCAACGAAGTAACGAAGTAACGAAGTAAGTAACTTAGAAGAAAAAATATTGGAATGGCTGTTTGAGAGCCTGGTCATTAGTAAAGTTCGCAAAAAACGATCACTATTTCACAATTTGACGTCAACGGATTGTCATGTGAAGAGCTTTTGATATAAGATCAAACTTCACGCACATGTTGATCAACTCATTGATTCTGAATTCTTAAAAATCGATTAGTAGTTGGCAAATTGAACATTAACTTCACACATAGTCCATTGATAGACCTCGTACAGATTTGTTAATTCGTTTTATCGTCTTACGAAGGATGAAATTAGTATGATTAGGATGTTTTTATTCGTTATTCGTAAACTGCTCCACTTTTAAAACCAACCCTCCAGACTTAAATTGTATTTAATATACTCATCGACAGTTAGATATAAATTATAATATATTTATGTAACGTTACTGTTAGTTTGGTTAGTGGAAATTGAGGCCAATCACGACTTTTGAGTTTCACTGAATTTGTATTGCGAAAAGGATATATTATTTACTTACGCATACCACACAAATATTTATTTTAAAACAAGTAAAAAAAAAGGGATTTGTTGCCCTTAATTTTCCATGACAATTCAGTCCTACAAAGTACAAGCGTAGGTGGTTGAGTGAAGTGTGGGGACTTCGGGAATTTAATTTCAGAGCTTTATGGATGATTCAACAATAAATATACTATTAGTATTATCAACAAAACAGAAGCCTTCCGGAATCGCAAACCATAAATCGTCTGAAACTAAAATTGCTGCTGAAATTAATGATCAGAACAAATATAGAGAACGAAAGATGATGGTTTCTAAATAATAAGATACAGAACAAAAGATAGTTTCTAAATAGATAGATAGTGGTTTCTAAATTAGAAGAAACAAGAGAAGCTCAAAAGTGGGGACTTGAAGACTACTTCACAAGGACTAATCTAGTCAAAAGATACACAACGCTTACAGTTACAGTGATGCTAGCTCAATGGTCAACACTGACCTGTTACATTAATTCTATGGTTTAATGTCACATTTACTAGAGATGTCCATTGAAACATTATCAATGAAAATATACTCAGAATTACCAGATTCTTCGAATCTGATAAACAATTATTTTCACCACGTACACAGTACACATGACAGGTACACAGTCCACGCTGGTAAATGGTAATGGCCACTTCAACACTTATAATGCAAGTCTAGTTTCCTGATTTATCATAATTACTACGGACTATGGTTAATTAAGTCACATACCCATACCTTTCTTCAAAAGAATTTTAAACTTAAAGGGCACTATACGAGCGCATGTTAGAATAACAAGCACGACGCCACGAGACTTGTATCGTACGAAATTTCATGAACTACAGTCAATCCTGGTTTATCCTCGGAACCTTGTAAAACGGATCACATCAAACGCAAAGGTCTTAAACGCTGCGAACGTTCGGTCAAGTTCAAATTGACTAATGAGAAATTCTGGAGTTCAATGTCCTTCTGCGGAATCAAAACTTCGAAATGACCGCGAAATTTAATTTAATCTCTACGATAAAAATCAACGCTTCGATGTAATTTTGGTTGGAAAATACGAACCGTATGATTTAACGAGCGGTGCGTTGTAGACAAGCTGACCGTGGTGAGTATATTTTCTGAACTAATGGAACAGTGCAACCATGGTTCTGGTGAAGTAAAACTTCTCGTGAAGGTATAGGTGTTAATTCTTTAATATGGGCGGCATTCTTTTAAATTCATCAAACTTGTTCCGATAAATTGGGCCTAAAGTGTTAATAAAGTGTTAACGAAACGGGCCTTTTTTAAATTACCTAGAGCCCTATGTATCTATGTACCCGTCAGGACCCTTGTCGTCTTCTTTTAAATTTGTATCAAATCACGTGCAACGTTCAAAAAATCCAAAAATTAAATATAATAGGATAGAAATAGAGGTATATGATTTTGCTCACCGCTGCAACTCCCTACCCCGGCTGTTTGTTATCTATTATTTTCCCACAAGTAACAGTTGCTCTTTTTCAGCTGGTACACACTGGAGAAGTGATGGTGTATCTGGGAGATAGTTGGTTTGTCAACAGAACCGTTAATCAAGGTTTGTAAATACCCATTTAAAGTTACAGAAAACGCTGTCAAAAGCTTTCTTGGATATTATCAAAGTTTGAAATTGCTCCATATATTTACTACGTTGACTTGTAGCAATTTTTCACTTTATCCATCTGCAGGTATAGATATAGCGAAAAGGAGACGTGAAACTATAGTGAAGGAACTATCAGGATATCAGAAGTGTCTTGATAATATCAAGAATAAACTAGATATGACAACAGAACTGGAGGAAGGTATTGTCGAAGAACTTACTGAGGAAGATATCAAAAGAAGTAGGTATTCTCTCTCTTCGTCTGAATTTCGGATACATAGATTACGGTTAGATTTGAGCCAGATGTTTGAGTATTTAGTCAAGTAAGAAAATTTAACTTCCTGGATCTGATTTGATCCTATTGAATTTTCAGGTGATAACCGAAACAATGCTCGTGTCCCTAAACCAAACGTCCCCAAACCTCGCCCTGCTTTTAGTCCCGAAGAGCTGGCTGCTTTCTCCAATATCAAAACTGAAGGTAACTTCCAAAATTGTACTAATATAAGATTGGGATGCGTTATTGCGTTATCGCCACTTGCCATTCATGATTCATCCCATCCCCTTTTTGAGGATATTCTCCATTAAAATATCCCATGTTTAATAAACATTGCTCAATGTAGTTTCAATCCCTAGGAATAACCTCTTCGGAAGAGGACGTAGAGGAGAAGAAAAGGAATGTAACTGAAAACAGGAGCCAGGCTCCAATTGTTATTGATAAAGTAACAACTTCTCTTAAATCTATTCTTAAGAAGAGGTCTGATAGTGTGGGCTCAAATGATGATGCTGACGATGAATCAGAGGATGACATAACCATATTCTTCTCTCATTCTTCTAATCTTCCCTGTCACGATGACTCCCTGCTCCATCCAGGGAATTTACACCGTCTTCTATCGAGGTTAGTTGGTATTTGGTGACACAGATTAACCTTTGTTATTTACTTCTGGCAGATTAACCTTTAATTATTACTTTTGCCAGTTTTGACACAACTGCGTTGTATGTTTTTTAAATTCCAATTTTAAGAGTTGTAAATTATTTGCGACTGTGATTTTTAACTCTGAGTGGGTTTGTATGTTAAACTTCATGAGTACTTATTTTTGCAGGAAGAAAGAAGAGGACATTCCAGTGGAAGAGGCAACTCCCCCGAAGAAACCGCCTCGAGAAAAAGAAAAGTTCAGCATAAACTCCAGCTTGGTTGAAGAACGAGTAAATCCCGCCAAGGAAGCAAGGACAGAAATATCGAACTCTAGTTCACAAAAAAGACACGTTTCCAAATTTAAAATGTCACGAAACAGGTGACAGAATGATACTTGAAGTAAAAGGAAACAGATCCACTTCAAACTTACCTGTGACACTGACCCTTCTTGTCAGAGTAGCGACCAGTTTCAGAACTGACGACCTCCCATTTTATGAGCCCATTTTATGACGAACAATGAAACCATTACACATCCACCCTATGCAAATCATCCGCTCTTGTCGTCTAGAGTAACTATAAAATATGTTCATATAACTGGTTACTTTATATAACTGGAGAGCTCTCTTATTTTACCCTTGAAATACACAAATGTTTGGCTCTAAATGTTACTCATGAGAGATACGTGAAGATATGATACTGTCTCGTGCGCTAAACACTGTTCAACGTAATTGTTCCCCAATTAGACGAACCATCCCAACGGACAAATCAAACGATTTGACCAGATCCAGACAAAATTACGCGACTTCTCCTCCGTTTCACTGGCCGTTTGTTCTGCGTGACATGTGTTCCTTGCCTGGTCAGGGACCGTTTCTCTCACTTAACGTTCCCCGGTCCAGGTCTCAGACTGTTTACACGTTATCCCTTATTATAGCGTGGTTATTGGATTATTACTCTCGACCGTAACTACGTGAGCTTTAGTCGGGGATGGTATGGATCTGGTAATGGTCCTAGTTTGACAAGGATAACGCATACTCTCATACTCTCGCAATTATCTTACTCTTTACTCTTAACTCCAGAGTCTTGAATCCGTACGCCAGACTGTCTCCATCATTGTCAGTTTTAAGATCTAACTACGTGCTCAGTTCTAATATTTACAGTTTTGTAGTTAGAGCAGATGATTGTGCCCTTATCTATACACGTCACTATTATGAACTCGTTTATTACACAAGTGGGTACTACAGCTGATCGTTACTTAACCAACCCATCACACACTGCTACTTTCCAATAATGCTTGTCTCTGTTTTGATCTCTAACTCTAACTCAGTCCTACATTTCTCCGGATTATCTTAATGAGTTTAATGACTTAATAGATAGGATCTACACATGGTACCCAACGTCTAAATGGTCAGATATGTCTTGAAACAGTCGTTTAGGGGAAAGACTGTCTAGTCTGGTTTGGGTTGTGTGACGGTTGTGAGCCCACGGCTGTTTTTTTCTACCTTCTGTTTTTTTTTCTCGTGCGTTAAACACTGTTCAACGTAATTGTTCCCCAATTAGACGAACCATCCCAACGGACAAATCAAACGATTTGACCAGATCCAGACAAAATTACGCGACTTCTCCTCCGTTTCACTGGCCGTTTGTTCTGCGTGACATGTGTTCCTTGCCTGGTCAGGGACCGTTTCTCTCACTTAACGTTCCCCGGTCCAGGTCTCAGACTGTTTACACGTTATCCCTTATTATAGCGTGGTTATTGGATTATTACTCTCGAACGTAACTACGTGAGCTTTAGTCGGGGATGGTATGGATCTGGTAATAGTCCTAGTTTGACAAGGATAACGCATACTCTCGCAATTATCTTACTCTTTACTCTTAATTCCAGAGTCTTGAATCCGTAAGCCAGACTGTCTCCATCATTGTCAGTTTTAAGATCTAACTACGTGCTCAGTTCTGATATTTACAGTTTTGTTGTTAGAGCAGATGATTGTGCCCTTATCTATACACGTCACTATTATGAACTCGTTTATTACACAAGTGGGTACTACAGCTGATCGTTACTTAACCAACCCATCACACACTGCTACTTTCCAATAATGCTTGTCTCTGTTTTGATCTCTAACTCTAACTCAGTCCTACATTTCTCCGGATTATCTTAATGAGTTTAATGACTTAATAGATAGGATCTACACATGGTACCCAACGTCTAAATGGTCGGAGATGTCTTGAAACAGCCGTTTAGGGAAAAGACTGTCTAGTCTGGTTTGGGTTGTGTGACGGTTGTGAGCCCACGGCTGTTTGTTTCTACCGTCTGTTTTGGCTCAGAGCTCAGCTGAGCTCTAAATTAAACAAACTGCCATTTCACTTGACACATGACTCAATTCTAATCGTTGTGTGACATATCCTAATCGTTATTTGATACTGTAACACGAACCCTGACAGTTATCTTAGACCCTTAACCCAGACCTTTGAATAAGATCACCCGAAACAGATCTTGAAGAAAAGTTGACCCTTCTACGTCTTTTATTTCATTAAAAAGGTATAGGACACTATGGAGGAGTTTCCCCCCAAGGAGGGGACAGCTCGGCGGAAGTACACACTCACATTACTTTGGATACTGGAAACAGACTCATTATAACCTATTATAAAACACAGTATACGATTGATAGAAAGCACTGATTAATATCAAAAATACATTTTAATTGTATCAAATGAAAATGACGTGATGAATTCATAAACCAGATCTGTCTAAAGGAGTCAATAGGTCAAATTATATAATTGGGCATAATTGGCAACACTAACATCACGTTTAACATATTGGTTATGCGTCTGGTTATTGGTACCGTTGTAGTAGTACTGTCCACGGTAATGTGAATGTCATGTGATTTCGCCGTGTTGTCCATCCTTTGAAGAGTTCCGCCGTGCCGTGTTTCGCCATTGAGTATTCCCGTTTCTAGCGTACTGTCCACCGTCAATGCTGGGTTATGGATTGGACGCTATTCTCATAGATTCAATCTGAATAAATTGGTGAAGTTGCTTAATTTCAAATGAGACAAAATTTATATTCATGCAAACTTTGTCTTTATATAAATTCTGTCTCTAACTTTTATAAAATTTAGGCCTGAAGTACACTTTGTATGTGACCTATTATTAATAATATTAAAGCTCAAAACATGTTACTCATGTTCATGACTCGCCCACACCCACTTCACAATGCATATAAGTCTCTCACTTCTCAGACTTGAAAACTAAATTAGTTTTGAAAATCCAGCTCCGACCACTTCTGTAAATTTGCATTCGCCGCTATTTATATTAATTTTCGTCATTAACATCTTATGTATGATACACGTCTATATAGCGTACATTTTAGCCGTCTGCGTGACGCCTCAATGATTCTACAGGCTGGTCGTTCTCCTGATCTCTGCCGCTTTGCCTGGTTATAAATACGGTTGTTGTGGTCCAATCCTCATAGAAATACTCAATAATTTGTTATTATTGCCTGCCATTGGAGATAATTTAACAGTCCTTAGTGTCTTGGCCTATTATTCTGGTCTGAAATTTATTTGCTGTCCAGTGCTTAATCTGCCCGGAAGTGCAAGACAATGCCAAGCTTATAGTGTAATTATTTAATTGTTGTTTTAAATAGATAAGAGTGTTGACTTTTTTAAAAGTCGGACGGCGTTTTGTTTTCACAAATTCTGGCATCATCATTTTCGGTTAAAACCTCTATTACGAGTGCTGCTGTCTGAATTCCTTTGTTTCCCATGAGATAATCATTTTGTTTCACTATTTTCAGAATATCACCTGACCATGAAATTATGTTGAATGGACAGAGTTGCCACATGTTATGTTAATTTAACATTTACATTATAGTCTCTAACAACTGTATAACACTTTTTAAACTTGTCTTTTGCTTGGAACATCTCCTCTTGGCATTCTTGTTGCCCAACCTCAAATGAGCATATATCTGAAATTATGCATCTCATGACTCATATTTAAATTTCAGCGGAAATGTTTCATTAAGGAACCTTTAGTTATTCGAATTACCGAGTGCTACTGCCTGTCCTGTTCCGCCCACCAGACTGGCTGGTCCGAACCTTACTAATTGTTACTTGATTCGTAACAATTAGCTGTTGCAGAGGATGAGATTAAATAATTAACTCGAAGGTTTTGATGAGCGGTAGTGAAATACCGCCGACTACCTTGTAGTTGTAACAAATTACAATGTTACAGAGTCAGCTAGTGCTTACAGAGTCAGCTGGCTGGTTCTCATATCCAGCTAGTGCTACTCATGTAGATTCTCATCTCCATGTGCCCACTTGCCCAGGCAGGTTCGCTTAGTGATCCTCCGGTTCGGGCGAGGATCAATCACAAAACACACGCTTAGACCATTTTCAGAATTTGTATCGCTGTTTTCCCTGCTCATTGTTCGTGCTTGTTAAGTTTTAACCTTACCTTTAGTTAGTTTTAGCAATCTCAGCTTCGCATTCGAATCTTGGAGGCTGGTGGCGCCTTTTGCTGCTTATTATCGAGCAATAGTCACTATTCTGCTGTATGCCGTAACTGCCATCAAATTCCTTGCAGTATTACCAACTTGAGTATACACTTACTGGCTTTTACTAATTCACTCGCCAGCGCACGTGACTTGGGTTTTTACCTCTTTGTAACCGAAAGAAATGGTTTCACCGAAACACTAATTATAACATTAACACATGCCACAACCCGAACCCTAAACAATCGAATTCGTGTTTCACTAGCCTGTCACGTGACCAAAACAGTTTTTTGCTAATAACTCTTCGGGAAGCGTTTTAACCATATGTCATACATGGGGTGTTTCCGGTTTCGGTATCAGCATCGACAAATAAATCTATAGAACTACATTTACATGATCAGAGCCCTTCTTTAAAAATTAAAAATCCATTGCGAGTGATTTAGTGGGACCGATACTTACTTTGATACTTTGATATATTTGTAATAACTATTTATTCCGTGGGTTATTATTTTAAAATTGATTTGATATATTTAAGATTGTAACACTTTGTTGGTAATTCATTTGACCTAAGAAAAATTAGTTTCTTCATTTGGTACCGCGCAAGTAAAACTGCATACTGGACGATTATGCGCCGTCATTAATCATTTACTTTTTACCATAACATATTAAAATATGTGCATCAAATGGTATATTTAATCATCGTTAAAATTACAACGATCAATTTAAATTTTGACGGCGGAGTTGGTTGACGCGGAGTGGTCTGTAACTCTGTAACTCTGTTCCATTGTCCTAGAACCCCTGCCAGAATGACTAATCCCCATTCACTTAAATATAACCTACCCCTTCTCCTTTAGTTGACGACCCTGTGCGGCAGTCGCGACAATATTTAAATGTTTGGGTTACTCTCGAAGCGGCTCAACAGAGAGGAAAGCGACTCACCGCTTCAGGAACGGTACTCGGCGTATGAGACTCCAAGTGGGAGACGCAGTTCGAGTGCCGTGCAGACTCCTACCTATGATATAGACACATCGCCCGAGTTTCCAGGTTCGTACCATGCACTACCTTGCTTCTCGTGTGTACTTTGTGTAGGTTATCAAATGATTGACCTTTTCCGTTTCGTCAATGTGATAGTGAAGTTGTGATTTGTAATCGAAGGCGCACAGGGGCACAGTGTGTCGCGCCCCCTACGACTTACAAGTATGATTCGTTGTCGCCCCATCCCCATCCCCATTTTTTATTATACTTTTTTTACTGGGCCGCGCTCAGCCTGTCATTCCGCCAAATCTATATTCGGTTATGTTAATGAACATAATAGCCTGGGGTCCTCAGGTAATACTTTTTAAGATTAAATGTTTTCCTTAATACACTATGGGTATAATTGTAGGTAGTAAAAGATAATTAAGGATCTGTTTGAAATGATAAATGATGATACTATTACGATCATTGGTGTGCATTATTACCAGTCGTGGGACTGTGAGATAAAAATTCGTTCGCTTTTGTTCGTAAACTTTCTTCTGCCTTTAGCTTTGGTAACATATGGCTATGTGTCTTTTACTTTTAACTTGTGATTAAAGAATGACCAACCCACTCCTCCGAAGTCCAAAGCCTCAACAGTTAAAGTTTTAACCAATAATCAGAATTGATGTCACCAATATCACCAGTATTCCAGATTTTATCACAGCTTCCGCTCCGTTACCGTTGTCTTTGTCTTTGTCTTCGTCCTTGTCTTCGTCCTTGTCCTTGTCGTTATTGTTGTTGTTGTTATCGTCACTTTTACAATTTGCCTTAACTTCATCACTTCCGTCCCTACCTGCAGTTCGTTGGTGTATTTAGAACAAATTCAAGAAGGTTACCGGAAATCGGGAAATACTACATCGGGAAAAAATATATATTTTCTTTTTCGAAAGTGCGTGCTCTCAAAAATAATTTGTAATGTATCAAATCTTATTGTTTTGATGTATACTTTCTTAATATGAAGTTAACAGCAGGGCCAGGGCATAAAAGCTGGGGGGGGGGGGCCAACCATATTAAAGTATATTAAAGTATATCCCCGGGTCAAAATCGGAAAAAATCTTACATTTTAATATACTTTAATATACCTACAATAAGAAGATTTATATTCTTCGTAAAGATTTACATGATGAACTATATTTTTCACTCAGATTCGCAAGATAAGCCTGTTTTAGGACTAGTACATGAATTTCCATCCAGATTGGTCAAAAATTGGCTGAGCTATGAGCTTTAAAAAATATGCCCATATTTGGGCATACGCTTTTGCCCAAATTCGATAAAATTTCAATATTTTTTAATGAGACTAACTCTATGTGAAAGATATAACTCAGTGTTTGTTGAATATAGTGGATACTAAGTAAAAAGACCTCCATGAACAAAATTGGGAAAATTGCATGTATAATATCTCGGTTCGGAATACTAGTCAAAATGACTTCATTAAAATTGAAATAACTCCATCAGTTTTCAATATTTTTTCAAGAACTTTTTGGAATCGATTAAGAATTGCATTTCAAGCTTATTTTGGGCAACAATTTTTGATGTAGGCCTCCAAGGATAGGGATATATTAAGTATATTGGATAGGGATATATTAAGTATATTGTAGGTATATTGTAGGTATATTAAAGTATATCCCCGGGTCAAAATCGGGAAAAATCCTACATTTTAATATACTTTAATATGGTTGCCCCCCCCCCCCCCCCAAAAGCTTTTGGTGTATGTCCCCTTAAACACTACTACTAGTTGGTTCTGTTAGTCATTGAGAAAATTGTTCTTCGAAAGGCTATAAACTAATGCTAAAAGGTCGAGCCCGAGAAGTGCCAATTTTAAACTCAATAATTGCTAATAAATGGAAATTCATGAAATTTTAGAATTTTTGGATATTCCCAAACCGTCGAATTATTTTTTTACCGAAGTTAACTTCAGAAATTGTATATCACATCATACGAAGAGTATTTCTCATGGATTGAGCTTATTAACATTTTCCTGCTAAAGTGTCATTCAACTGATCACTGCTCAAAGGTTGGACTTTTAGGCTAATTTCAGCTCAGCTCATTTACTGTTGATTAGATCCTCCTAAATAAGAAGAAAGTAGTTCAAGGTTATGAGGGCAATAGCAACTGCCCTAAAAAAACACTTCGTTTACATCAATATAATACACAATTTTCGTATTCTCCACCACCATGCATACCACACTGCTTTACATATTCGAGTGAGAAGTTGATAGCCCTTGTTAATAGATGTGGATTTCGATGGGGGATGGAGCATATTATTTAAAACTTGACAGTGATTCTGGGGTTTGATTAATAGAAGCTGATGGGTTAATTTCTGAATTTGAAATAAATTTGAACATTATGTCTAATTCTAACTTGTCCAGAAATTAGAATAAATATAAAGTGTTCATTGTTCTATGAAAGCTCTCCTATCGATCAACCATTATGTACCAAGAAACAAAACATGACATTGAGCAAAGATGAAGTTCCTGGATCAGAACTTTACTTATTGGTCGCATTTTACAATGTACCATGATGAATATGATAGTTCAGAAATTATTTTTATGGTATTGAAACAAGTAGGAAGTCTCAGCATATCCATTTCCTCGATTCATTTGTTATAAATATATATAATATATATATATAGCACTGTTGGTATTATTCAAATATTCTGAATTGCCTGTATATACTATATATATATATAATTATAATATATATGTAGTAGTTCAACCACTTCATAGCAAATTTATAGAAAATGTATGACATTTTTGTGCTCACTTCTTCACAAGCTTTTGATCGTTCGACTTGAACTTCACTTCACAAAATTTTCATGAAATAAATTGAACTGTCTGGAGTCCCCTCAATTGCCGGCTCTAAAGTTAAACGGTCCGGAAATAATTGTCCCACATAAAAGTGCAGTGATATAATCCAATAGATATAATCTTGATAAAAACTCACATTGCCCATAACCGTCTTCACTATCGCAGAATAAATCGAATTTGAGGCAGTAATACTTGTCACTGCACGCTTTGTACCTGAAAACAGGTTATTAATCCATTATTAGGGTGGGTCTGAATATTTGATCTATAATTAAATAAATAAGATATCGCATTTGCGTCATGCTATGTCTCAATTTGTTAGATTGATCATATTCTGATATTCATTGACGTAGTAGCTCATCATCCTGCATAATTAAAATGAGGAATAATTTGCATAATTTGTTTGTTTACCTACCCACTTGGACAGACTAAATCGTTGGAGCCTCCTTTGGTAGATGTTTGTTTAAAATCAAAAGAGAATCCCTCAGAAATGCCACTTAGATCTGTCATTATAGCCACCGTCAATCCCTGCGACGTTGCTTTAATTAGATATCGTTATTATACTTAAAATGTCAATATTTAATACGCCTGCAAGGTTGAAATATTCAGTTAGCCGAGTTATTACGTTAATTTTCGTGTCGCAGTCACCATGCTGGTTCGGCTGAATGTAAGCTTTCAGCGTAGACTATTTTTCATGATTATCCTTAATTTTACGAAGGGTTGCGGAGCCTCCTCAGTATAACCACAATATAGAACCGAGAATAAGATTACAATTAGCGGGGGAGTCTGGTCACTATATAACCTATATAACCTTGTTCGTGGTTGCAGTGAAAGTTTGTTCTGTGATTGTTCCTGTCAGTTGAGCAAGTTGTTTGTCTACTGCTACATTGTTCCCATCGTACACCAAAACCAGGTCATTTGCTCCCATTTTTCCCGACTTGAAGGCTGGGATATCTTGGTGTGAGCGTAGATGGTTGCCTGAAAAATGACTGTATTTTGAAAATTCGAGACTTTTACGGTAAAACAATTGATAATAAGTTACTTATGGTTGTGTATTTGGTAGAGGTTGTGGGAAGGATTGAAACAGTTTTGTACAGATAGTTTCGAATGTTCTCGAATGAGAGGAATTTGGTCGAGTCTTCCGCGTACACCATAGTATCGTAGTCAGAATCTATCCTGATATAATATAATATGGTTGTGTCTACTAAATTTGTGGTGTGGCCGTCAGTTAGTTACGTTGTTAAAGTAAAGTTACTTAAAGTTCAAGGATGTCTATTAGTGAGCCGGACCTAACTGTAACCAGCTGATTGCCAATATTGGTATAATATTGGTCTAATGCTATTGTTGCCTAAAATTTGGTGACACTGACAGTAACAACAGCTAGTAAAATGATCTAAAACAATTCATTGGCAGTGGAGTTATAGGGGTCATTTATGTACCGTAACGTAAGACATGTTATAAAGTAAATACTGATGAGTAATCACTGTCTATTTGCGAGTCGCTCATTTGCCTGAGTATAGATTGTCAATTAAGTATGCCATTTTTTGGAACTTAAAGTATACCCACAACTATATACTCAACTTAAACCCTTATTGTTGAGTAGTGCACTTACGCCGCCATGTTGGTTGTTATCCAGTTTTTGTAGTAGAGGACGTCAGTGTTAATGTCCCACGATTTCTCTGTCTGTTCACCAGCTCCGGGCCCCCAGCTAACCAACGCCAGCTGCACAAACTCATCCACTCCCGTCTTCTTGAAGAGAGGACCTCCTGCCAATTATAGTCGTTCGTATATAGTAAAATTCTAAAGATTCAAAATTGTCAGGGGCTCAATGTTTCAATGAAACGCTTCTCGAAAATACCGGTTTTATACAAGTTTTACTTACGCGTCTCGAAAATACCGGTTTTATACACGTTCTACTTTAACTTACCAGAATCTCCTCCAGCAGCATGTTTCACGGTCATAGGAGCTTTGCCAGTGCACAACATGCCTGGTAATATTGCAGAACCATAGTTCTCCTTGCATGTTGCATCTGAAACTACCTCATACGGCAACTTACGTAACTCTGTCGTGGTAGTTCCTGTCTCGGTGGTTCCCCAACCTGCGTGGACAATAAGTACTGGTTATATTGTATGTTGGAGTCAGTGAGTCATCTTGAAATTAGGGAGATTGGTATAGTCAGTCATCTTGGAATTAGGAAGATTGATGTAGTCAGTCATATTGAAATTAGTGAGATTGGTATAGTCAGTCATCTTGGAATTAGGAAGATTGATGTAGTCAGTCATATTGAAATTAGTGAGAATGATGTAGTCAGTCATATTGAAATTAGTGAGATTGGTATAGTCAGTCATCTTAAAATTAGGAAAATTGATGTGGTCGGCCGACCTTCGTGTCTTCTCTGAACCAGAACATTGGTTTAAAAAATAAAGATATCTATATATAATATGCCAGCAATCATGGTAATAACCATCGTATATGATATCGGTCATCAGAAGAAGTTAAAACCTTTTCTTTTTACCTATCACTGTGATTGGAGCTCCTTCGGCATACAACTGCGCTTTGTCTGCCTCGGCGGGAAGTGATATTGCCTTGACTTTGTCGTTAAACACGATGTCTTGCTTAGTTATCAGCAAAGCGATGTCATTTCTGAATTGTGTTGGACTGTATTCAGGGTGAACAATAACCCCGGCCGTGTCCAGGACTTGCTCAGAGGTTTCGTACTCCGCCAGACTTGTCTCACCAACATGAAACTAATAGAACTGTTCTTAGGGTTAGACCTTTGTGATTTTAATAATTATCAGTGGGTTCAGCGTAAATTTCAACTATTCGTTGAAACTTATGATATTGTACTGGATGATTATAGTACCTGCATGTTGATAGGTTGGTTGATAGCGGACACAGTTGAGTAATCCTTCATCTCAGTCTCACTGACAACGCAGTGCGCAGCTGTTAGAACAACTCTCTTGCTCAGAATAGAACCTCCGCACTGACCCAACATCATGTCTTCAGTGCTGAACCCTGACTGAACAAGTAACACGCCCTGAGATGGAACACAAGTGAATATTTCCATTGTTGTCGATGGATCTTGATATTTTTGGGAAAGGGCTGGGAGCTGGGGGTTATGTTTTCGGTGCAACAGTTTGGACCGTGAGAATCTAACTGAGAACGTATTAGCCTTGTACCTCAGCAATTATGATTAGACTAGCAGGTCACCTCGACGTCATGACAGGTCATTTCAATAGCTTATTTGGTATGTTGTTATGGTATACAGGACAAACACCAACATCCTTTTAAGACTAAGTGCCGCATTAAGTACCGCATTAAGTGCCGCATTAAGTACCGTTTAACAACGTTGCTGGTTGTTACCATCTTGTTACCGGATAACGCCGTTTATCACTGTTTTTACTATAATTTCTTTTTTTTTGCAATAGGAACAATTATTGTTCCGTTTATCGACCAGATCTCATAAACTTTTACAAACAAGTATTTATAAGTTTGTGACTGCAAGCCAGACTTTGTTGCCACATGGTAACCAGCTATTCGTTAGAATTAGACGGCGTCATCTGATACTTGACGGTAATAAACTTCGTTTGTAACCGTTTCTAAAAAGCTCTTAAACGACGGTAAGTAGCTGGCCCATCATGCATCGACTGTTTTATGATTTATTACGAACCACGAAGGGGAATTCGCCGGCCGTAGCGTCTTCTGCATTATGAATCCTAAAGTTCTGTGTGTTGTTGAAAACTTTTCTTTGCAGACTCCCCTCACATAATGTAACAGCTTGTAGTAAGACTGCCAGTAGTTTAACACTCTGCTGGAGTCTGGACGTTAGGTAAGTTTTAATAATAGCAATTTAACTAAACATTTAGATAGTTAATTTCAAATAATCTCCACGGTGAAAGATTTCACTCCTGACATTGCCAGGAATAAGCCTGTCTGAAAATAAAGCTAAGTATACGTCTAGAATGTTCTCATCCCTGGTTATGTTCCCTAGCCCCTAGGATTCACATGTCTTGAAGTGGACACATTTATCTCACCATGATGGTAGTTTTTTCTGATTTGTGGTTTACAGACCCACTCGATTATAGTCAGTTATGTTTTCCGGTCGTTAAGTTCGAGCACGATTATCGAGTTATTATAAACTTTAGTAAAATTAGCAAGCAACGACTGTTATAGATGGTACGAGACAAACAATTGTAAAAGGTTTTGACATCATTAATATTATTTTAAGCACTGTTTGAAGTAAGTTTGTGGCTAAAACAACAATATGATTGATGAAATTAATTGCACAAATTAATTGTTGTCTGTTTACAGTCGTGAGATGCAAGACATGCCAACTGCCACGTATTGCTTACACTTTACCAAAAACAAAGCACAATAATTTCATTTCTACATCTAGGGATGGGATCGACCAGGGGTGTCATAGAATTTTAAGAATGGGGAGAATGTTCTGTTATCATGTTTTTCAATATTGAAGCACTTATTAAACTTGACAATCTTTTGTCCGGTGAAAATGTATAACCTCAAAAACAAAGTCAGTGTCATGTCAGTGTCATATCAGTGCAATTCTTAATCTCGGGATTGTTTTTTGTTAAGTTAAATTTGTTCTTTCCATGGATGCAATCCCCTCCCACAGTAATTATATCCTAATCTTGTGTTGAACCTTTATTTAAAGATACTCATTACGGGTAAATGCCTCACAGAATGGCTAGCCTCACGGCTACCGGACAACTGAACCCAATTTGGACTTTTCCTAGACAGGGTAGCTTGGGAAAATAATTATAAACCCAATCAGACTACCTAATTAACTTTGAAACGACAAAACAGAGACAATATTTCATTAATGTTAATTTTAATAGGTAATTGTAAATAAATAATAATTATTACTTAAAATCTCACACAAAATTGTAACTAATTTTTTATATAAAACTGGTAGGTTTTGTGGATACCATATGAAACAAAAGTCTTCTGGCAACACTTCCTGTGGTGAAATCATTAACTATGACCACATTTTCTGGCATAAATATGACTGTTTATGTAGAAATTTTGAGCACTGAAAATTTGTTTTCAAATTTTTGAACTAAGTTTACATTTTGGTGAGAACTTCTGGCACCAGTATGACAGAAGATGTTTAAAGAATAGTATTCATCAAACAAAACGAACATTGTTCAATATAGGAAGAAAAAAATGTTAAAATGGCTACACGCCTCACAAAATGGCCACTTAGTTCAAATTTTTGAACTAAGTTTGCATTTTGGTGAGAACTTCTGGCACCAGTATGACAGAAGATGTTTAAAGAATAGTATTCATCAAACAAAACGAACATTGTTCAATATAGGAAGAAAAAAATGCTAAAATGGCTAAACGCCTCACAAAATGGCCAAAATATGCCTCACAAAATGGCCAAAATTTAAAACTCCTTTTATTCAATGAAACAATAAGTCTAAAGTATTCACAAGCTATTTATCATGCAATAACACCCCAGATGGAGTGTTTTTACAGCCGAATGAAGGTTATAAATCATGAAATCAGGGAATATGAACAACACCACACAAAATGGCCATTTTTGGTGTAGGAAATTATGCCCTTTTTATTCAGTTCTAAGAAATTTCACCTATATGGGGGTGTTAACAAGGCATATTAATAGCAGCAGCATGCCTGGAACAAGAACCAAAGGTTTTAGAAAAATAAAATTTTCCCGTTTTCATTTTTTTTTGGCCATTTTGTGAGGCATTTTTTCTTTTTTGTGAAATAATTTTTCACAGCTCAGTTTTTTCGTGAGTTTTAGGTTATTACCCCATTCCTTAATAGGTTTTCTAACAACGTGTGGTGATAGAAATTTAAAAAGTATCTCCATCAAATTTGGCCATTCTGTGAGGCATGTTTTTTTGGAGGAAGATTTTCCGGCCAATTTTTCTCAAAGAAAAAATGTTTATGAGATTAAATCAACCCCCGGGAAGAAAAATATGAGTGTCAACTTAGCTTCTTATGAGATAAAAACTGGAATAAAGTGTGTTTTGTGATTTTGAGAGACCTTCCTTTTTTTGGCCATTCTGTGAGGCATATACCCGTAAGAGTTAAAATTCATTATATATACTCCTGGGCCTTGGCTAAAGCCAATCAGTAATGGTGAGATCTACCGTCTACAGATCTAATAGTCTTAAAGTTACTGGTATGATGGTACGGGGCAATTAACCTAAAACAGGTTGCATCAGATACAGTTTCAAGCTTTACCGTTCATTTTGCAATCATCTGGTTATATGTTCCGAATTTCTACGAACCAGTTATGGCCAGTTGTGGCTCTTTTAGCCGTTTAGACACTAAGTAGCAAATACTGCAATGCATTTAAGCGTGGATATGAAGTAGGCCTGCAATAAAAATAGGTTACTAGCATATTACGAATGGACCTCATGCAATCAGTAGCCAAACTGTTGCTACGTTATAACATCCTCAGTCTTGTTGTTTGTAGCCCGGGTATAGAAGCAGCAGTCGAAATCACCCATAGTGATTAGTGACGTTATCATCACACCGTTACCATAGTGACGTTATATTATCATCACACCGTTATCTTAGTGACGTCATACCACTGCCAACATGTATAAAATGCGGGGGTTCCATGTCCAAAAGCTGGAAGTGTTGCGGTCTTCCAGCGCTGAGAGCACCTGTTCCACTCGTTCTGTCTCCTGCTCCAGCAACATATCTCACTCCAGTTCAGGTTAGTCTAACTCTGACTCCACCCTCGCAGATTCAACCACTTAAATTTCGTTTAAACCAGATAAATTGCGCAGAAAAGATTGAATCTGACTTTGTTGCTTGAACTTAAAACGATCACCTTCCTTCGATTAAGCTAATAACCCTAAATTGTCCCCAAATTGGTTATTACAATTATTGTCTTTGCATTTCCTGCTTAAATTGGCCATATTGCCCTAATTTCATATTAGATTGTGATCCATAAACTGGTGTCGAGTGTTCTTGAACGACAGTATTTATAATAAATCGAAGTGTCGGGCCAGTTTCGATGGAGAAACTCCCAATCTAAAATTCAGTATAGTGATGCCTGATGGAGTAGTTAACTCACAGTCTAGTAGTTAGTAGCAACTTGTCAGTCCTGGGAATATTTATGTGTCGTTGTTTTTCTAACGGATACTGTAACCGGATATCAGCCTGGTTTGGATGCTGTCCTATAATGCTTAGATCAAAAAGTTTGCAACTAAATTCTTTATAAGTGATATGATTTTTGAGTATCAAAACACTTTCGGACAGCTTTGGCTCTGTTTTAAACCGTTATTATATAACGAATATATCCCCTAAATTGGGTGATGTATGCTTCATTTCCTGAATTGTTCTAGCTGGAAGGGCTTGACACATTTAATAAAGTTACTGACCTGCCCCAGCTTGATATAATTGTAGACTGAGAAAATGTTACAGAAATGCTGAAACGGAAATAAACTTGGCGAAGTAATTTTTCTGAATCTTAAATATTTTGCCTGCATAAACACAGAAACTTGGAGCTTGGACAGTCGAAGATAGACATTAACTAATCGGATTGAATTTACTCAATGAATTTTGGGTTGGATTTTTGGGTTGGAGACGGATAAGTACAGTCAGTTAGTGGATATGGACTTCTACAGCTTCAACCATGATCCAACCTATATATGTTGCAGAATGTCCTGCCCAAAGAAATTTATAATTCCTGTTACTTCACCATTTTATAACATTTACAGCCACAAATCGCTTAACATGTAATACTGCAGCTTTTGAGTTTGGTACATCCAATACAATTGCGCGGATGCGTCAATTAGTAATCTCGACATTGGCTAAAAATAAGATTCAGTTATTATCAATCCTTATCCATGTCGATTGTTGAAGTAATTGAGGTTAGTCCAGGAAACCAATCTAATTCTAATGATCGGTTCATTAAGTAATCATTGCATTGTCTCCGATCGTAGCTCAATATTTTGTACGTATTTGTAGTAAATCTTGTAATCCCAAAATGGATGGTGCGCCAAACTTCTGAGTAGCTCTTGAGTATTGAGTTGTGAGTTTACTTAACTGTTGAACGATGCTCTATTTAGGCTATTTCCTGTCTCCTGTTTGTCAGATAAGTGCTGGTATGAAAGCATCTGGGAGACTATTAGTCTCTGAAATTTATAGGCGTGCCATGTAGAGTTGGACTTTTGTATTCTTGGTGCTACAGTGAAAGTGAAAGTGAAAGTGGAAATTAAAATCATCAATTTCCAAAATTTCAGATCCTCATAGGATACCCAAGGTGAAACGGAAAGTGATGGAGAGAAAGTTCAGGATCTCACCGGCAACTTTGAGAAACGAACTTGAAAACAATGACGTTTATAATAAGTGAGTAGTGACTAATAGAGTGACTAGTTAGTAGTCAGTAGTGGGTCACGTGAAGTTTTAAACCCGGTTTATCTTCTTTCAGCTCAATTGTAGACCGTAGGGTAATGTTCACATTCTATTACTTCCATATCCATCCTGATTGACTACCTATCATTTATCGCATATCTGGTATTTCGATGAAACAATTTCGTGATTCCTGAAAACATCGTCCCGAAACAGGGTTTAAACTTTTTAATAAGTCTTGTCTGAAACTGTTCTCCGACCAGCAACTACCTGGAGACAGTCCTCCTGGATGAGTTCTTAACGAACCTGGTTATGAAGGAGTACGTGTGGCAACTTAACAGACAGGACATCAAATGGTAAGATCTGGGAATATTGTCAGCATCCAATCGTATAAATATTAAATGTACATTTTTTGTGCCAAACTTGATATGTTTTCTGAGGAGAATGGTTGATTCTGTCAACGATAGGGCATGCCCAGCAATATGATTTCCCATCGATATTAATTAGACTATATGTCTCGTCGATTTGAACAGAGTCAGGGCAACTACAAGTGCCTTGATCCTCATCGGTTATTGGAATATAACTTATGTTAACTCGCAAGAATCTCGAAACTTAGCTATAATAAGTCTAGTAGTGCAATTAGAAGAAATTTTGAGGACTAGATTATGCAGTTGACCAATGACCATTGACCAATAACCATGGAACACGATTATATATAATTCATGTTGTAGAATGAGGTATTGAATCCGAAATCATATTATTATTATAGAAAATGGTTGTATAACAGCAATCTGAAGACGTTCTTGCCAACAAAATTGTTAAATAACTTAAGGTTAGGGTTGGCCGGTTGGCGATAAGCTTTATGCGAAACCGTTTTGTTTGACTGCAAAACCGTAAAAACCCAAGTCACGTGATCACTTTTGGGCGAGCGAAATAACTTTTTACAGGGCCAATTTAGCTGAAAAGACTCTTTTAGCTATGCGGTATGCCTATAGTTATACAGTTCGTCAGCTATAATTCCGCTTAACCTCAAAATCTGCCAATATTTCAGTTTCAATAATGAGGTGATTGGAAACATAAAAGCGACGGTGGGAGAGAAACTGCCCACGAAGATCAACAGGGAGATCCTAATCCGCTCTATACCTGCGGAGAACAACTACCTTGTGAGGATTGGACACCGCATTCCTTCTGCAGGTAAAGTTTGTTGGTTATGCTTGAAAATGCCATGCATCGTAAAATAGGATAGTTGCGACATTCTTTCTTGTTACCTTCACCGATTCAGTTGATATCAGTTATTGTATATTCCTTTCAATATATACTTTCAACACTACTATATAACAAATAATTTGAGGAAACGATGTAACAGAGTCAATATGTGTTAATTTTTCCATGGGGTGGCAAGTCCCCATACATCGTAGTCCGATAGTTTCACTGCGTCATAATATATCATCTTTCTCAGACTTCCTGAAGTTGTGGAGGAACTACGACACAGATCACTCGGGATACCTGGAGATCAAAGAGCTTCAGTTTCTTGTGCACGACTTTGCTCAGGTAAACAGGGCTTACAGTCTACAGATTGAGATTTTGTGGGGGTATGAGTCTGAGGGAGTCTGAGGGAGTCTGAGTGACTTTCTGTTTAAGAGTAAATCACATGTCACAAAACTGATTAAATAAGCTGCTCAGTTACCGTAACTCGCAAAACAGTAACCCTTTTAGATAGTTTTATGTCTGTGATATTGTAGCGACTTAAGCATGACTATCAACTCTGGTACCCCCCATTAGCTGACTATTAACTCTGGTACCCCCCATTAGCTGACTATTAACTCTGGTACCCCCCATTAGCTGACTATTAACTCTGGTACCCCCAATTAGCTGACTATTAACTCTGGTACCCACCATTAGCTGACTATTAACTCTGGTACCCCCCATTAGCTGACTATTAACTCTGGTACCCCCCATTAGCTGACTATTAACTCTGGTACCCCCATTAGCTGACTATTAACTCTGGTACCCCCCATTAGCTGACTATTAACTCTGGTACCCCCCATTAGCTGACTATTAACTCTGGTACCCCCAATTAGCTGACTATTAACTCTGGTACCCCCCATTAGCTGACTATTAACTCTGGTACCCCCCATTAGCTGACTATTAACTCTGGTACCCCCCATTAGCTAGTAGGAGAAGACGTATCGGGCGAGGATCTGAACAAGGCGCTGAATAGCCTAATGAGTGAGTTTGATGTTAACAAGGACGGTAGACTCGAGCTTGAGGAGCTGTCCCATCTCATGAGTGTGGAGGATAACTTTATGAAGGCTTTTTGTGTGAGTTACTGTTAGGCTTAATGGTTTATTGTCCCACGTCCTAATTTTTTCCACGTGGGAAGAAATGGCCAGTTTACGTTTGCGTGGCAGGCAGCGTGGGGCAAAGAATTTAAAGGTGTTTCAACTCCTATGGGCAAACCCAGCCATCATTTCAAGGCTATAGATAAAAAAGATTTTCAGCTTTCAGACATGCAATATTTTATTATATTTCACAGAATAATAAATTATAACTTTACACCTACAGAGCAGACAGTACCTGACAAGAAAAGACTTTGACAGGATATTTGCTCACTACGACACGGACTCGACCGGATACCTGGACAAGGAGGAAGTAATGGCCCTTCTGAACGATATCCTCAAGTACCACGAGTCATCTGACGCACATATTCCTGTACCAGTTCTAAAGGTCAGTTAGTACCTCTGGGTAAACTTGGGAATGGGGCATGGGGGCATTAATGGGGTACGTTGGCTCCCCAACTTTTGTTGGATGAAATTACTCAATTAGCATCTGAGATAATCAGAAATGACCCACTTTCCTCGCTTGATTTTGATTTTTGCATATTCATTATTCGTATTGATATTCCGGGTTTAATTCTAGGTGGAAAGATTGTACAATGTACAACTACATAGGGAGTTCAAATTTGAACTTTATTGGTCGGATTAAATATTTGTTCGCCAACCTTGTCATTGTGTTGTGTGTACGGAAAATTAGAGAAATAAAAAGCCAATATTTCTTAAAACTAAATGCAAAACAACAATATATTGTGTTAAAACCGTCCCATGAATGCATCAGAAAACTTATCAAACATAAGTTCCCATAAGGAGTCCCTCCAGAATAACCTGTTGCTTTTGGATCGTCTTGTGCAGAGCCTTGAAATCCGTGATGTCCACGTCTTTGCCACAGGACACTCTGACCATGTCAGCGTCCGCCAAACAAACCTGGGGATGAGAGACGATCTCAGAGATGGACATGATCACGTGGTTTATCAGGACCATGTCGCCCTTTTTGAAGTCCCCCCCACTAACGTAGCACTTCAGCGTCTCCACAGTTTTCACCACCTCCACCCCTCGCTCCTTGTTTGTCAGGTGGCTAAACATCTCGGCGCATGTGTCCTTTTTTGTTCCGTATCGGGACATCACCAGAGTCTGTATCTTCTTTGTCGTCTCCCAAGCGTCTATAATGGAGCTGTTCAAGGATTGGGGAGCTTCAGGGCAGATCCCATTTTTGTTTGCCTTCAGAAATATAGCCTGTGTGGTGGTGTGTAGGACGAGGATTGCACTGAGCGTGGTCAGGAAAGTAGATGAGATCATCGTGATGGTGTGGAGAGAGAGAGAGAATAGAGCAGTCTGATCTGATGAACAATTGAGAAGATCGATAACTGAGTTCAATTCTACGGATTGTCCCTTTTATACATTAGGCGAACTGACTGAATCATTGGGCATACGCGTCAGTTGGATGCCAGGTGGGCAATTCACGCGTAGGTAGAGATGAACCGGGATTTTCAGCAATGTGTTCGGCCGTTTCTAATGGATCAGTAATACGCATTACGCATGTTAAAACTAAGAACATTTTAAATCATTCATTTACTTAAACTATTTAATAGAAGCTAAAATTGCTGCGGATTGAAAGATCAAAGTAAAACATGACTACATGGGCGGATACACGACACGGTGCGGGGGGGTAAATTATAAATTTTACGTAAAAGAATCATTCTATGGAGCAGTTAGTTGGGCGGATCTTTGACGGAGATACTAAGAACTTAAGAACTAGCGCGGGCCGGACTAGCACGGGCAGGGTCAGTCCATTAACAATGGACAAGGTGGATCCACAAAACATTATTTGATCTAAAAGGGGTCAGATCAAAGCGACGATGAAAATTAGTCATCATAATAAGCCCGTTCAACTGCAGCACTATATTTGCAAACCATGCAAATCTCTGATAATGCATGGGGACCCAAATGTCAGTACACATACTTTAGGGCTTGTTTCTCAGTCACTCAATGCCCGATTGAAATAATTCTTGCGGGTGATGATTTGCGATTATCACTCATTCGAGGAATATATCAAATCAAACAATAGCAATGTTTATTTTTTCCGAATGAACGTCAATTTTGTGCGGTTTTTAGATATTTCGAATGATTGGAGTTGGACCGATACGAGTCAAATTGTAACTAATTGAATTTAGCATTTTAAAATAACTTGTCCTGAAAAATGGGTGCTTTAGCTATTGAGATGCCATAAATTAAATGGGATTGGGGGTCTAAAAACTGTCAAAATTGATTGCGTACGAACTTTAAATTAAAATGATTAAGTATATAAGTATAAACAGTCTCTTATTAAATTGAAACTCATTCAGGAGGTTTACAAGGAAGTAATGAAAGCGTGCGATACCAACAACAGTAACACAATACAGAAATGTGAGCTCGCTCTGCTCTTGACTTCTGTTTAGGGATAAAGCTCGGAGACCCATCGTACGGACACCATTAAAGCTCATACTTCAGATTCAGGCGAGATAAAGATTAAAAATGGACACTATTAAATCTCAAACTTCAGATTCAGAGGGATTCTAAAGATAAGGGGAGATAAAGATTAAAAATGGCCTCCTTATGTTCAATTTTAATTCATTTTCTCACTACTCAAAACTGTTTTTTTGATAATAACCACGATTTTGTTACGAATAATAAGTGAAAACTTGTAAATTTTAATGTAACGTCAGAGATGTGGGATGATCCTTCACATTAAAGTCGTTTTTGAATTGAGACTATTTGTTTAAGATGGCTTATCTCAAGAACATATTTTCAATTGACCAGTTTTGTTTTGTTATTTACAAGTTATGAATTATTTAATTGGAATTGCAGTTTTCATTAACATAAGAATAATTTGCATTTGTTTACGTATTTTCTCCTGGTCAGTAAACCTTTTCAAAATTTTGCCAAATTATTTCTGATAAATAATTTCTGATTGGGTAATTCTGATAAGAGAATCGAATGATCTTTAGGGTTCCACCAACAGTTTTAGTCGATTTTCCCTAACCTTCTTTATGTTGACTCAATTTCAGTTTCAACCTTATTTAAATTCAATTATATATAGTGTAAAGCAGAATAGTTGACACACTCCAAAACTTTAAAGTTTTTTGTGTTGGATGAAAATAAGTCTTGTAATGTGAATCCTAGCTGGTGATTGCACGCGTGTCAACTACAATTTCCTCTTCTAAGTAAAACAAGGGTCATTCATTTTGTACATTGTACAGCAAAAAGCTATAAACAAAAACAGAGTTTAAATACTCATTATAACTGACATATTCACCATCTAGCATGATATAGTTTAAAGTTAAAACGTATGTCATAAGTGAGATAAATGTAGCATTGATTATACGACTTCCATTTGATAATGTTGATAATGATTTATGAAACGTGTTTTGATTGTAATTCCAATTTTAAGGTGCTAAAAATTTGTTCGTTCATTAAATTTACTGACAATTTATGAAAGTTACGATTAGTTGAAGGAGGAGGAAGAGTTAGTTGAAGGATTACGAGGTGTTAGTTGAAAGAATAAGAGGGATTTGCTGGAGCTCCCGTAGAAGTCTGCAGATAAGTGAGAACGTCCTGACATTCCACACTGTGTGACACCTTCCTAGCCATCACATACACATTCCAATCATCCTTGTTAGCTACACTGCTGGTATTCTTGAACACTACCTCTCCTCTTAGCACGGGATAACCTGTAATTATACAGTTTTATTTAAAATATCATAAATTACCATTGGAAACAGAACAAACTGTAAAGTCTATAGTATGAATAGGTTTAGAAATGAACTCTGAAAAAAATGAAATGTAAAAGTATAAAGGATAATACAATGGAACTAACCAGTAAGAATGCACTGAGGAGATGTGACATTGTTGTGAACATTCAGTAGTGACCCCTCATAACAACCCCTCTCGTCCGTGTTCAGGACCTGCTGGACTCTCTGATCCATGGATACTGCTAACACCCACTCTTTAGCTTCCTCACGGTCCTCCTCCTGCACAGAAACAAACAATGTTATTGTCAGAACGGAAAGGCAGCGGTTGGAGTGACGCTTTTCAAGGGGTCGTTATTACTTTTTGACAAATTTTGAACTTTAACGAGTTTAATTATAACACAGATGAGGCCAATCAGTGGCCACACTTACAGTTATGGAGTAGTCCTCTGGCAGAACGATATCGTAAGGAATATCTGTATCGCTGAAATCACTATGGTCCAACATATCAGTGCTTCCGTCCTCAATCGCATCACAAATGTCCAGGAACCTGTTAAGGAAAACAAACGCCATGTTGTTCCAGCCGATAGCACGGCATGCAATCCCAGCTTCGAAGAAAGCTTTGTCTGGGATCAGGTAGTTCGTGTAGCGCAGAAGTGAGACCTGGGATCAGGAAGAGTTTTTTATTACGGTGATCTGATCTATATCCTTATTTGTCTGAAGAAATGCAGTGTTTCAAGACATGAGCATCTTACATTTATACAATTTAGATTTATTTGTGAAACGTTAACTTACAGCAGACTTAGCGCCAATCTCGAATAGTTGTTTGTGTCCAGCAGAGCTGGTCCTGACAGAGAGAAGGTGAGCACATTGGAGCAGCGAGAAGAACTCCTTGTTTTGAGGTAACTTCTCAACCTGAGAGTAGATTTATGTTTTATAGGGCCTTCTGGTGACGTAGTAAAGCGGGCAGACTAGTTTGTAATGAACATATAACTCAGTTTTACTGAGGATGACATGTTTAATACTGTTTCAGTGAATGAATCTGACTCACGAGAGCTGCGAGAACGTCTCTGAGAGCAGACCATGTTTTAAAAGCTGTGAGGGAACTAAAGGATTCTGTCAGGAACAAGTCGTTACACAACCTCCTAAACAAGGAAATACATTATAAAACATGAAACTCTAACCGAAACCACAATTAACATAATAAGAAAAATCAGTAAGCACAGAGATTTTACTCAGATTCTAGTATACATATTACACAAGTTGAAGATGTGCATGTACGAGATTGGTTTATCTGCAATCTGCATGATACTACAAACGAGGAAGGAAATTGTACCTGTAAAGGTTGAAATTTGCAGTGTTATCAGAAGTTCCGTATTGAGTGAAGACTCCAAGTGCCTGGATGGGTTGTCCGTCTTGTAACAACTGAGCTGCGTACAGAGCCACGTACTTGTTCAGAACTTCTTTGCCCTGGTGATAGCCGTATTATACACCAGATTCTACTGACAACTTCATAATCTCTAGTCCGAGTAGGACTAATGTTCGACTAAAGGATTAGCAATGGTAGAAAACAACTGATTTAAAATAATATCTTACCTCGTTTTCTGCTGTCTGTAGACACTTTGCCCACTGTCCCCTGTTCGCTAACAGATCTAACCCCGCTATTACATCCACATTGGCAAGCTCCTCGGCCTTGCCTCCTCTCTTCAAACTCTCCACGTACTCCTCCTCCACCCTGTGTTCGAACTGTGGAGCGTGCTCCCTCGCCACTGCTCGAGCCCTGTCCCACTTGTCCCCCAGTATAAACGCGTCAATACTCTCCTTGTACCGCTCGATTGACAGATACGCCTCGCCCGCACTCTCGAACCTGGAGATCTCAGCCAGCCGTTCTGCTACTGTTGTACCCACGTGACTTGCTTTCATTGGCACAAACTTCAGAGCCAGTTCCAGGGCTTTGTACCAAACCTAGGAGAAGAAAAGTTAGCCCCTGAAAAGAGATCAGACGCACTGTATTAGAATTTTTCTTTAAGAATATTTATATATTCAAAAATAAATTTTTCGTACAAAGTAATGGTTTTACAGTACCTTAATCTTCTAATTTGACGTTCTGTGGATCCAATTTGATGAAACCACTTTATAAATGTTGCGAAATGATTATCTATATTTAGCTTTGTTCAACTTGGTTTATCGATACACTTTCTCGTTTTTTATAGATATCTTGGTTGCCCGACTTGTATGAGGCAACTCATGGTTATGTTTGGATTGAGTACTTCTAGTTGATTGATGTTTCATGTCGGGTTGTGTGTCGTCAGGGAGGAATATAATGTTGATTGTTAATAATAATTGTTGTTGTATTTTTGTTTGTTGTTAATAATCTTTAACATACTTTTAGGAGTTTTATTTTTTACGCCCGCTTTTTGTTTGTCAAAAAAAGTTTTTTTTAAATCCGTTTCTTTTTTTCTTCCTCATTTTTCGATTGTTTTTTTTGTACTTGCAGACAGCTTATCGAAAAACAAATAACTAATTACTTTAAAACAGTCACAGCACCAGAATGTACAATAAGACAGAGTTCTTTGAGCACTACAAGAGTGCAGATCTTACAGTCGGGACAATATATCTGACCTGCTTTGCATGTGGACTCCCGAGCAACATTTTAGCTCTCTGCTTCTTTGTGAAACAGCGCCTGCGATCTTCTGAGCTGAACAATCACCTTTACATATTGACCACTGTGAATGATGCATTCATTTCACTGCTCACCTTGAACTATGGTATGACCATGGTAAGATACAGAGATGTTTGGCTACCAGATTTCTGCCCAACCCAGCATATCCTCTTCAAGATGTCTCAAAGAATATCTGTCTTTCTAGTTGCTACACTTTCACTTAGTAGAACGTACATCCTTCTCTTTCCCCTGCGAAAAGTCAGTCAAAGATTAGTTTTGAGCCTCATTACTGTACTTGTTGTGTCCATGGCATGTTTCTTCGCAATTCCACCTTTTGTCAAGCTGGTCCAGATAACCTACCACTGGGAAGGTGGCTATTGCTGGGTTGAATCAATACCTGGGAGAACATGACTCAAGTTTGGGATGAAATTGACAATACCTTGGATACCATCTTTCTTGCATGCCCGGTCCTTCCGGTAACTGTTAGTTGCATAATTGCATCTTACAAGATCCTTTCTTCGAGGAAAGACAAGCCTGGGCTGACCAAACTTGCGAAGCAAAGTCGAGCAGCTGTGAAGAAGAAAAGAAACCAGATCACATTGACCATTATCTTGGTTACTCTTCTTTACATCGTATCCAACATTCCACTCTTCCTGAACTACATCCTGTATCTTATAACGATTTATCGTTACAAGTACCCTGGACCCTTCTACAGCTCTCCTGTGATGTACTTCTACGCCTGGAATTTCACAGCTCTTCTCAGTACAAGTCTGAACGCAAGTGCTAACCCGATAATTTATTGGATGAGATTTGGAAACTTCAGAGAGTGGATAAAAGGAGGATGTGGACTCAAGGCAACCACTTTATCTTCACTGAAAACGGGTGAGTTGTGCAACTCAAAGTCAGCGATCCAGCAGAGTAAAGGCGATTTGAGAGCTCAAACGAAATCTGTTACGCTGAAAAGCAACAAAACTTCATCAGACGTGTAGACAGAAACTTTTGGAGGGATCTGGGAAGACCATCGCTCTGGACTCAGACTATTGAATTAGTTCGGACACTCTTACACCGTGGAAACAAATGACAATAGACTCGAATTTCTTATTATAAACTGAATAAACATACTATCACCTTATATTATTAAGTCCTTTCACAATTGCATTCAAAAATTGAATAACCGTTGAATTACGAAACAGCACCAAAATTAGTCCCACAAGGAAGTACACCTTCAAGCACAGACTCCCTGGCGTTAGGTTGCTAAATAGGCTATCTTGCATTCATAAACATAAGACGTATTGTAGATCTTCAAAAATCTTGTATTAATATATTTTAAAATTAATATCAGTGATTATTTTTACCGTAGCTAAACCTCCTGATTTGACTTTTAGTTTTGCATGGCCAAATAATTTTAGTTGCATATTGCAATATGAAAGGAAATTTATATCTTTCTTTAGTTCGTTAATCATAGATTGTTAATGATATTTAACATCTGTTATTACTCACTGCTTCACTGCTAAGATAAGGGTAAACACTGTTTTTAAAATATTTAATTATGAGTGAGGTATCTCAATTCTCGTCAAAATATGCTAAAGATTATTAACGTGATATTTCCCAGCATCTAACAGAACTTCACAGATTTCATAAATATAGACGAACAATTATATTTCCACAATTGGTTTATTTTCCTCTCTGACGTAACACTAAACACAACAATCAATGAGAACTACTCAGCCCAAACATAACCATGAGTTGCATCATACTGGTCGGGTGACCAGGTTACCCGTATCTTGGTTTACATTATACATATTGGGAGAAATAAAAGTATTACCGTTACAAACCAAGTTGAACATGTACAAATTCTTCGGAAAGTTATATTTGTGTATTTACAAATTCACTATGTAGTATTCTTTTGACTTTGTGCTCTTTACAGTTCTTCGTTATAATCAACAAAGCTCCAAATTTCAAAAAGATTGAACGGTGAACAAGAAAAGTGTCCTGAAACCTCTTTTGAGGCAGACCCACCCACCACTCAACAAAATATAACAATCTACAAACCTCCTCCAAAAGAGCATAGTCGGTGGTCTGCATTACTGTCATCTTGAGATAAGCATCAATAGCTCGAGAATAATCACCGTTCGCTTCCCAAGTTTTAGCTGGAGTCAACATGTCCTCTCCTCCTCTGTTGGGGATTAAGGGATTAAGATTCTAGCACGGTGACAACTTCAGAACTCTTATTTCTATTTTAACTATTAGGCTATCTATGATCGGACGAATGTATAAAATAATTTTTTTGTAGTTTATACTTACAACCTGGATCATTTGATACATTTGGTCGTGTTTACAAATAAAGCTGGTATGTAGAAGAGATAATATTGTGCTTTTAGTGTTATCGTTGTACTACTTTAACGAGATTTCTTAGCGTTATCAATTTACAGTGATGGGACACAGCAGTTTTAAGATCGATTAGTGCATTTTTGTTTGATAAGCAGTTCTAGTCACTGCTTATCAGCTTTATATTACTAAAGTGTTTAGTTTGTTTCATACTATACCACTATACTATAATTTTCCGAGTGGAGTTGTACCCCAACCATAATTACTTACATGCTACGAATTTTAACTGATTAAATTTTGCCTTTGTTGCAATTTTTACGTTTGAGTTAATAAACTATGATGATTATTCATTATATTATATGAATTTTACTTGATAGAGTGCTTATCTTAAAGTTACATGTTTTTACAGGCTCAAATGATGTAGTTTTACGAAGATTTCAAGCCTTACGTTGTGTGTTTCCCTTCGTTTCCAAAAGCATTATAAAATAATTTTAATTGTAAAGCTGAAAGGCATTTACCCGCTAGTAGAGGCAAGATAGCTCTCATATTCATCCTGTATCAGCTGTAACTTGTGAGGCAGGTATTCTTGAGTCAGTCTCAGTGCATCCTCCCAATGGGCGCTGTCTTTGTAGAACTTCACAGCAAGTTCAGGTCGCTCTGCTCGCAGCAGGAACGTTTCTGCTTTTCCGAACTCTTTGCTCTCAAACGCTACTCGGGCCTGAGGATAATCTTTAATCAGCCTCAGATAACAAAGAATTTTGAGCACGAAACAAATCTTGGACCAAGTGTAAAATCAGGGCGACATTTATAGAGCAAGTTATTTATAGAGCATGTTATTTATAGAGCATGTTATTAATAGAGCAAGTTATTTATAGAGCATGTTATTTATAGAGCAAGTTATTGTAGCTACCTGCCCAACCAGAACATCAGGAACAGAGGCAGGGTCATGAGCTTCAGCTATCCTTTGAGCAGAGTCCCAATCTTGGCAGTGCACATACATCAGCACGGCTTCCTTGGGTCTACTCGCCTTGATAAACGAGGTTTCTGCTTCAGCAAACTTACCTGAACGGATAAACTGTTTTTGCACACCAGTTACAAGTAAAACTGATTTTCAGTAAAAGTTGGAGAATAGCATGATAATTATTTCAGTGATTGTAAAGAGAAACCTCGCAATAAAATAATAATAAAATATCAGCAGTTTTAAATAAACTAACCCTCGTCTTCAAGGTGCATCGCTTGTTTTAGATTCAAGTCGGGGAGCTTGTCCGTCATACTTTGATGTTTGCACAACTCAAACGCGTACGGGAACGCTCTGAACAAATGTACAGTTACTACTACTCACGGCTAAGAGTGGTGTGAAACATTGCATTATTTCACATCACGAAAACAAACTTAACATCACGATGCATCGTGTTCGCCATTCAATACCACTTTGAACCATAAATAGATTTCATGAAGATTCTTCAGAATATAGAACATAGGATTGACCAACGACAATTAATAAATAATAGCCATTTCTTGAAAGTCAGGTCTCAAATATGAGCCATGAATTCTGTGGAGCAACAGAAAGAGAAAGTGAGAGAATCTGTTAGAACTGACCCCGACTCAGCTGCGTAGTCAATGCACTGTTCCAAGAGACCCAGTTTCAGGAGCAGTCTGATAGCGGAGTCTCCACCAAGTGTCTTACTCCATACATATGCAACCTGAAATTGACAAACTGATCAGGTATAATGCGATAATACATGTAACATCAATTTAAAGTGAATCAGTTCCTTTATTAGCCCCGCCGGCCGCCATGTTGCTTAGCAACTCTAAAATTTACCTTTTTGGCAGCGTTAGCCCCGCCATGTTGCTTAGCAACTCTAAAATTTACCTGTTTGGCGGCGTTAGCCCCGCCATGTTGCTTAGCAACTCTGAAAGCGTCGTCCCACATGTCGGCTACTCGGTACATGTTTACACAACTCTTCCAGTCCTTTCCCTCAATGTAGTTCTTCTCTGCAGCTTTGAACTGTGCTTCGCCTTCCAGTTCCTGGGCAGGATGGGCTGTTAGAATATTTGTTACTGATAAGTGATAAGCAGGCACCAAATGTTTGTGTGCTATTAAGTGGCCAGTTGGTAATCTAGCTAGGCACACTTGGGGCACACTCGGGGCACAAAATTGAAATTCCTGGGGCGCACTTGGGGCAAAAAGTTACTAATTCCCTATTAAGTTATTGACAAATTAAATCCTCAGAGGTGATGTAAGCCTAATATTGCGTGGGAGCATTTAAGCTATACCTAAACCAAATATGTACAATTATACAGAATGCTAAACTTAGTGATACTCTGTTAATTCTTTTAGTTTGTTTTTTTTTTTCAGTCAACTCTTAACACCGGAAATTCAAAGATCGGAGAAGATGCCTGTTGCGGCTGAGAAGAAAAAGGAAGAAGAAGGGGAACTGAGCAATATTGACTCAGTTAAATTGAAGATAGGGCAGAACGTTAAGGAGTACGTTGACCGTTTTAAGAGCAGGTACTCCAAGAAAAGGAATCTTAATTATTTGTGTAAGGCAGTTGTGGGAGGGGTGGCGATTCTTGTGGTTCTTGCTTATGAGATTAGCAGTCATCGTCTCGAAAGTTCCCTCTACAAGTAAGACTTTTGCTTTGTGTTATTCGTGTGAACATGTTATTCAACTTCCTGGGATCCTACATTTGTATTATACGTATGTCGTATATTGTATAATGTATAACTAACATATTTCCACCAGCCCAGACGATGCCGTATGTGAGGATCTCTCCGAAGTTAACGAAACTATGTTTGAAATCTCTGTAGATGCTCTCAATACTTTTCGACGACAAGGTAAAATAATAAAGCAAGGTTCTGGTAGAATTCACAGGTATTTTAACTGTGGTGTCATAAGAAGACTATTAATATTAGGTTTATGAAACAGCTGAACAGTCATGGACAGTTTATTGCATTTTAAGATAATTAGAAGTTCCTTACTCGACCACCTTTCAACTTTTAGCCGGGTAAATTTTTCTAAATCCTGATGTAAGCTAACATGAGCTTTTTCCTGCTAGAATTGCGGCGGGATATGAAACAGGACACAGATGGAAGCTGGTTAATGACAATAGATGTAAATATCGGGGATCTCACTGCACAGGATGTCAATAACTTCAACAAGTAATACAGATGTACAAATGCTCACTCTGGCATAGTTTTAGAATTATCAATTATTGGATTGAGGTGTGACCGAAAAATAAAACGCTTCCAACTCATAAATTAACACACTCCACAACTTCAGATATATCAACTGCTCTGCGAAATTCAGATGGCTGCATCCAGAGGATAACGAAATGTCTTATTGGATAGGTACATCGTTTGTAAGATTTCATGCAAATGCTATGCAATCATCATACTGTTACATTGGGATATTATATGGTTTATATAATGAGGATAGATATCGTGATATTCATGCTTAAATGGAGTCTGAAGATTAACATGAATATTGAATATGATTATAGTCTCCCTCAGAGTCTCCACGAGAGGCACAGAGATCGAGAAGTAAACAAAAACAGCCCGAGACGGATCAAACAGGATCCAAACTAACTAAAGCTCCGGGTGATAAACAGAAGAAAGCTCCGGGTGATAAACAGAGGAAACAGCACCACAAACTCAGATCTCAGCACGGAAAACAACACTTCCACAAATTCAGGAGAGGGTTGGTGTGCTGTTAAAAAATTCGCTCTAACTTAAATAAGGGATTCTCTACTTAAATATCGATTATTCAATAACCCTACATAACGTCGTGTTCACCCAGGAGTTTGTCTCATGGGGATGTAAGACGATTAGTAGTAACAGCGAACACTACGTCTCAACGAATGGAGATGATATTTAATGAAAATATTTGCATCAAGGGAGGCAACCCTCACATCTGTGAATACGAGGTAATACATATGCAAAGTTTTTCTTTTATGGAACCTAATTACTAATTATTAAACACTAATCAGGTGCGTATTTCCAATCTAAAAACAGATTCGTTCCTGATTCCTTAGGAAGTCTCTATAATATCCAAATGATATCGTCTTCCTCAATGTGTAGCGATTATTGTATGTCAATAAATGCGACTCATAGACACTACTACGTTATCTAAGTCACTCAGTTTCCAGAAAAGAAAAATCATAAACCTCTCTCCCAACCCAGGAGGAAGCGGAGATGGTCTACAAAGCCAGGATTCAGCGGACAGTTGTGTGGCTGGGAAACTTCAAGTTGGGTCAGATCTCTGCTGCTGTTATTAAAGATAAAGAAGCCGGAAATAATATTCTCCGAACGAAGCTGGCGATTGGTGGGGGAGAAACTCGCTTTACCAGCAGCTCCTTCGTTAACAAAATCATCAATGTAGCAGCGGTGCCCCACGCTAGTGTAATTTTGTACGACGAGATTTATGCTCAGAATATTTACCAACACATGATGGAGGAGTCTTTTATTAGTGCTACCATTATGCAATACCTACATGAGGATTAATAAACTCTTAAAGAGAAAGTTGGCAATGTAAATTATATCATTTTATTGGACTAACACGTGATTACTTAAGACCTGTCGTGGCTCGAGAATATTTTCTTTGAACGCTATATTCGATCGGTTTCTGTCGCAATTAATTTATTGGATTGTTATGTTTTGTTTGTTTATATTCATCTTGTGCTATTTTGTGATGATGTGAACTTGCTACTGTATTTGTAATGTTAAAACCCTCTCTTTTTTTGAGTCTGCACCAAATAAAACCTACTTTTCCGAGATGTAGATGAGTGTCGTTAAGTAGATCATGATGGTAGATGGAGACGAGGCGTATCATGTTGTCGTACTGCCTCAGTTTCTTGTACATGTTGATAGCTAGGTCAGGTTCCTTTACCGTCAAATATAACCTGGTGATATTGATAGATTATTGTCAATTTATGATAGAAAGTTGAAGTCGAAGATACGTTGATTTTTGTGGATTTATTTGGCCCTTCTGAATGAAATATGATAAAGCCCGCCCCAAAAACAGATATTGTTAACAATTTAAAATTCCATCTCACTTCTCAGCCTCCTTGTATCTGCCCTTTGCCTCCATATCCTGAGCGTGTGTAATGTAAAGCACTGCTATCTCCTCCTGCTTCATGCAAGTCATCGCCACTTTGTGAGCCGCCTCCCACTCGTTCTGGGATATGTACATGTCCACTGCACTCTCGGGCGTGTCCCCTCGTGAGTAGTACCTGTATGTAGCTCCAGTTAATAGTGAATATATGAAATATCAGGTCTTTTCGGGATTATCAAAGTTCAAATCCTGATGTATAGTAACAGATTTGAAGTTCACAACTCAAATTTCGTGCTTTATATTTGTACAACTAAAATTCAACTAAAATTCAACCTCTCAGCAGTAGCAAGTTCTCCGACATGAGCATAGTGATCAGCTATGACTTTGTAATATTTCCTAGCAACCGACTCTTCTTGCGCCTCTACGATCTGGATAACCTTAGCCCATTGTCTCGAATGTATCGCTGCTTCGATCGCTTTTATCGACTTCCTGATGAAACAAGATTTGTCAGTCATCCAAATTCTGGAAGGTTGTTACAATTTCATTTGCCGGTTTATTTTGTCATGCAAACATAATATGCATAAATATAAAACAAAAGGCGCGCAATTTTTTATTGTTTTCATATCACACTGCGAAGTCAAAACGTTTAGTTTTTACAAATCTTTGTCGTCGCGCGTTACATAAATGTGGTACCGTTTGTCTTTGTCACAAATTTTGCCACAAGAATAGATTCGAAAACTGCAATTTCAAATTCTTATTTCAAAATATCGCAGCAACAATAATAGTTTTTTGAGATAGGTCCTAAATTGGATGACTAAATCGGACTAATCGAACAAATCATCTTACCCAGATTCAATGTAGTGACTGATTGCAGCGTCCATTTGCTGCTGACTCGCTAAATGATCGCCCCATTCCTCTTCAAGTGCTATAACCTCTTTCGGGAATACAAATCTTGCCAATTCTACAGCTCGTCTGAATGCTTTGCCTTGACGGAATGATTCTAGAGCTCGTTGATTCTGGTCTATTTTCTCGAACAAGTCACCTGCCTAAAAGAACACTGATGTCAGAATATGTGAAGGTAAACCCTAAATAATATTGAACCTGAATAAAAAATTATTTTTAAGAAGCAGTCTTCACTCTTTATGAAAACACAATTCAATAATGTCTTAAAAGAAGTAGCAGCACTATAATCCAATACCCGTTCATAAAGTCCTCCTTTGACGAGTTGAGATGCTATCCTTTCAATAATTTCAGTTTGGGAAGAGATATCAGGATGTGCTATTGCGATCCTGGCTGCTTTTGCAGGAAGTCCAGCTTTAATGTACATTTGTAGGGCACCCATGAAGTCACCTTCTTTCTCTAACAACTGAGATTAGGTTTGAATTGTTAGTGTGTTCGCTGTTCATCAGAGGCTAATAATAATAGAGAAAGCAGAAATTAGTAGGAAAAGTGAAGACCAATATGGTTGCGAAGTCCTTTTTGTTCTAAAAAAGAAAAAGGATGTGTCCTAATATGTTATTACTAAAATATCTTAAAACTAACAAACCTGTCCTGCCTGCTCTTCCTGCTGAGTATCAGTCAGCCACTGGAAGTAGTTCCTTCTCAACAACTCAACCTCAGGATGGTTCTTACTCTCCGCAATGCGCAGTGCATCATCCCACTTGTGCAGTTCCTGGTACATCTCCATCGCATCGTCCACATACCCCTGCTCCAGGTACAGCGCCTCAGCTACCTTGAACTGCTTGTCCAGCACTGCTAACTTGGCTTTCACTCTGAACTGCCCCTCGTTCGTCTCAGACATTGTTCTTAAGCTCCTAATGTAGCGCACTCTGCTGACGTTGCCCAGCGCTGCGTAGCACCGCTCCGCGATGTGCAGTTGTTCTGATTCTAGACTCAGTTGGGACAGGGTTTTCCACATGGCCTCCGTTTCCGGGGTCAATTCAAGGGTTTCCAGGTACAACACAGCTCTGGGGTGGATATTGTTATTAGATACACTTTTTTGAAAAGATTTCTCTACTTTTTTAGTTTTCTCTTATTCTCTACTTGTCTAATGTACAAGAATAAAATAAACTGTGACACATAACACAAACTGTGATTATAAGGAATAACAGATAATCATTCAGAGTTCACTCACCTACTGTAGTCTTTATCATCAATAGCAGTCCCAAACTCGATGAGTCCCTCGTCGAGGGTGTAGCTAATTGTAGTTACTCCTTCGTTAACAACTACCTGGTATCAATTAGATAATTAGACATCAATTAATACAATATTTCCTGATGAATTGAAAGCAATGAATATAAAATGCTAAATGCAGCCAAGAATTGTAGGTCAATTTATCTTATCATCAGTTTTTACTGAAGAGCATACCAACAACAATTATTCTCTATAAATGTATGGTTTACCTCCGTTTTGCCATCAGTCCGCTCGATCTCCTCAATGTCCCCCTTGATGGTTACCATGGTAACTCTCTCAGGACAGTCAATGTTGTACCAGACACATAAGTTGGATCTGTTTTGTGCTACACAAACGTCACTCATTGGGACCCACTGAAATGTTGTTCTGTGTTAGTTCTGTGTTAGTTCTGTGTTAGTCCTGTGCTATATTATTATTGTATTGTTCTGTTTCAATTACGTATCGAGTGGAGGATGTTTTATCTCAAAATTGTTAGATTTTACCAGTAGATTATCAAGTCATCTCCAGCTTTTGATTAAACGGTATATCTTGCTCGTTAATCTAAAAATAATCCTCAAATACGATAAATATCCCACCTGAACGTAAGAGCAGTAGTTGAGGAGAGTAGTCCTAGCCTGGGTCTCAACATCCAACAAGTGAAGTCTCAACTTCTTATCTCTAAACAGCATCTTTCTGCTCGTCTCGTTCAATTCTATCCAGTCAATTCTTGTGTCGTGAGAAATGGTAGCCAGTGTTACCCCGAATATCAGATCAACTGTAAGCAGAGGAGTTTGTTAGAGAAGAGACTATAAGCTTATAAGGTATAAGGGATATAAGCTTAAACTCTAACAGAATTCATCGCATGGACAATAATATGTTCATTTATCGAATACCATGTTCCTGTATATGATAACATACCAATAGATATGGTTTTGAGATCCACCAGATAAGCTATCTTCTTGTTATCCTCTCCACCCTTCAGCCTTCTCTCGTTTATCCTCACACTCACCAAATGAGGTGACATGAACTCTGTTCTTACCGAGCCCAGGATATCGTTGGTTCCGTATTCCACCTAACGTCAATTGTTCAGAGTTATTTTCATTTAAATGTATAAGCGAAACTGGATTGAGAAGTAGGAATTTATTTAGAATTGGTCGTTTTCCAGGCTGATATATTATAACAGATTGGGCGACATCTGTCCGACAGCGACATCTGTCCGACAGCTGAATTAGGGATTTCGGACAGATGTCGCTGTCGGACAGGAGTCGTTTTTGGCGACATCTGTCCGAATTTCGGATCATATTGTCATTTCGGTTCACATTCGTATTTCACAAGCTCACGGGTAATCTCGTGACGTTCTAAAGCTGATGTGATCCATCGATACGTGATTGACTAGTTGAGAACAGGATCGTGCTAGCCGTACCCTAACAAGCTGTCGATCACATCACAGGACATGAGTACATATAGGACAGCAGTATGGACATCTGGGAGGAGTACCTGACTCCAAACTCTCCTGTTCGGGATTCTTTCGCGATGACTGGAGCGATTGCCTACGTACCCGAGACTGACGTCCCTCGAATCTGTAGACACCTGAAGCCCCTCCTTCCTATAGACATGGCTGAGTTTGCTTCATACTACGAAATCACTTGGATCGGGACATCAACCACCAATCCTAACTTCGCTCCCCACATGTGGAATCAACACGAAGCTGCACAGATGAGGATTCCTCGCTCATCCAATATCGCAGAAGGTTGGCATCACGGATTCCATTCAATGCTCTCCTGCTCGAAGCCCACAATTTGGAAGTTCCTTGATTGCCTTAAAGCAGAACAAGCCCTTACAGACGTGAAGAAAACCAAAAGAGACGGGCGGGAACTACCTGAGCCACGTGCACCCGAATGGATCCGTTATGATCGACAACTTCAGAGAATTGTAGATGATTACGACAACTACAGCAACCTATGGATTTCCTTAAAGCTATCGGAAATTTGACTATGCTTTAGATTTGATTCTGTGATATTGTCCAATTTATCGACATCAAATGAAAATAAACTGTGGTAGTAAACTCAGATCATATCTCAAATTGGACATGTTACGTATACAATTTAGCAAGTAACAGTTTAGATCATGTCTCTAATTGGAAATGTGTCGTATTGAAATTAGGTCACAATTTCGGACAGATGTCGTTTTTTTCTGGTACCCTGATTCGGACAGATGTCGCTGTCGGACAGATGTCGCTGTCGGACAGGAGTCGTGTTACCATTATAACATGGTAGCGAAATTACAGCATTTTCTATTTAAAAGCTAATTTTCAACTTTGTCATTTCTCAAGACGCACGTAGCTCATCATTACACATTTCAACAAGCATAAGAACACGTTAAAGTTACGGTCGCTTGCTTGTTATCACATGATCACATATTATGATCGTTTATGACTAAGATGAAATGAGAAAGGTCGCTCGTAAATAATAGTCGTACGGGTTGCTTAGATCGTAAGGGTTGCTTGGATCAATTGATAATCATGCCATAAGGCCATATTGGGTATTTTTATTCTTATAAAGTTATAAGGCATGATTATCACTTTTCCCCCATAACTAAAGTTGTAAAATTAAAGTGTTCGTACCAGAGTAAGTTCACCGGCGTTGAAGATCATACAGACGTTATTGTGATCAAACACGAACTTCTCGTTGCCTCCTGTCGCTGACCAGGCAATCTGAAACACAAGGAAATGTTTTATATGTAGGGATTGTGAAAACAGTTTAAGTGGTGGATTAAATTAAAGTGGCTTCGGACAACAACAACAAGAGTTCTGTTTCTTGAAAAGCAATTCAACATTTGTCTTACCTCGCTTATGCGGAATGTTTTGAGGTCTCCAAGGAGAAGAGTATCAGATGTGTACGCTACAATGTACTTGTCGTTACCCATTATATTTACCTGCAACAAATGATTAAGATTTCGGCAATTCTAAACAACACGGTTTCAGTTATGATCTGAATGGATTTTGAGTTACAAAACATTTTAAAGAAAGCTGATATCTAAACGTTTATGAACCTCTGTACCTTTTGTATCTCATAAGAATAATGAGATTTAACCACCACCCTCGTACCAGTCTGCAAATTCTTCACAATAACTTGGGATAGCCCCACGTAGGTCATCTCAAACTTGTTCTTGTAGATTGTTCTGCGTAGACAACAGTCGAACAAATCAACCGCACCACACAGTGAACCCTGCAAAATTACAAATTACAAATTACAAATTGTTTCTTTCTGAAATCCTCGAAACATCTGATATAAAAACACCGTATCTCTCTGACCTGACGATCAGTGACAGTTTCAAGGACATAACTGATCATTTATTTCAGCAAGAAACTCACGCAAATAAGTCGAGAGCCGTCCTTTTTCCAGCTAAGAGCGGTGATGGTGTACAAGTTGGGAATGTTTTTAGGAGTCCCTTCCTCCCAAACCATCTTCCTTGGAGCCCAGTTAAAAACTCGGAGTCTGTTAAAGCTTCCTAAAACCAGAGAGTGACCGCTGGGACTGTTAGCTGCCACTGTGAATTCTTTCTCTTCTAGATCTTTTGAGTAGTCGAACTGTTGGGTTATTTTTCCTGGGGAGGGATAAAGTGTTGGTATTGAGTAGCAAGTACTCCTAGTGGAATGTTTATTATAGACAAGCTCGACAACCAAATATGTAACAGAAATTGGGAAGTAAGTGATAAAATCCAGTGAAAATAACTTTAAACAGCATCATGATATCTGCTTGATATAAGCTAGTTGATAACATCATAGCCTACCATCAGCAGAGTACATGATGATCCGCTTATCACATCCAGCAGCCACAATAGAACTGCCCCAAGCTAAAGCATACGGAGCACAGGAGTGCTTCACAATCTGCCCGTGGCTCAGACCTGTACCCTCGTTATCAAAGAAATATCTCAGTATCGCACCGTCTGCGTGACCACTGATTATTGCCTTGTTCGATGGACTGAAGTGTAGGTAATCGTTAATCTCTTGAGACAATAAAATGTTAAAATAGATTAATAATTGCAATCGAACTGGTAGGATTTATAAACTCTATTCATTAAACTTCCCAACCAAATATAAAAGTAAGTAAAACCACTAACTTAGCAGCAAGTGCCACCACACAGCTGTCAGTTCCATAAAGTGGCTGAGATTTGTTGGTCCTGACGTTACACAGCCTGATCTTGCCGCTAGCTAGACCAATAATAAAGGCAGGTTGATCAGGAGGCCAGACCATGGCGGTCACAGCTGACTCCTGGATAAACTTGTTGCAGATCGTCTTCCTTTCTCCCCATTCCTCCCCTATCTTGTAGACAAAGACAATGTCGTCTGTTTGCCCGACTGCTATTCGAGTGGAGTCTGGTGAGAAAGCCAGTGCCTTGACTTGGTATTGTTTCTTGATGTTGTTGGGATCTGAAGCTTTGGTGGAGAATTTGTCTCGTTTTTCTCCGTGGTCGTCAAACATGAGGACTACTTTGTCGACGGTTACGACTGCTAGTTTAGCGTTGTTTGGAGACCAGGCAAAGGCGGTCACCTTGGCCTGGCCGTCCTGAGGACTGACCAGGGATTTGAGGTATCTTAGCTGCATCCTATTTGAGGTGAGGGTTGTTATCATCTTAATTTGAATTATAAATTCGGTATTGAGTACATAGCACTAAATAAACTTTCGAGAGCGCACTGTGAATATCAATCTGAAGTTTATCTAATATTATTCCATAATATTCAACCTCGTATGGTCAAATCGACTGATCTTGAAATTTAAACGAATTGAAAGTTCGTCCTTTTTAATTGAAAGAAAAATCAAAATCGTTCGATTAAATGGTGAATTATTGAAATTTAACATAATGTCAATGAAAAATTAAAATTCTAGATAAAAGATTGATAGTATGAATTTTTTATTTGGTCAAATTTGTCAACTTATTTCCATGATAACAATAAAAAATTGAATTAAAAAAACTGTTAGTCCTCTTCATTTCACCAACTTATTGAATTAATAGTATGCCATCAGATCATCTAGAAAGTTTCAATTCAGCAGCGGCCTCTGCCACAAAAGACTGCAGTTTGTAATTAGAAGAATTCGAAAACTCCTTTTCAAAATATTGAGCCAAAGAACTAAATATTATAAACAACGATTTCAAACTTCTCTCTAACTTTTCATCCAACACTGGGACACCGCCATTGTAAATATTCTTCAGAAAAGTTTCCACATATCTGCCAAGAAGTTCACCCGCACCAATATTGTCTAAAGTCTCTTTAGAATGTGTCGCGAGATCAACTACCATTTTTTTCACAATTTCAGTGTCCACATACGCCCCTGTTCTTGATCCTAAACTCATGACATCACTGATGGTCTCGTTTAGCTCCTGCAGGCCTCTTAGTCTTGAGCAGGTGCTGTGTGCGATGTGAAATGCACTGGCGAGGAAACTGTCATCCTCTCTCAGCATGTGTTTCAGTTGGATCGTCTGATAAACACTCCAGTTTTCACTTTGCTCAACAATAGTCCGATTCAAGTGATCTAAAACAAAACCCAAGTCTTCGTCCGACTTTCCTTCAGCGTAATCATAGAAGAAGTTAGCAGGGTACAGCTTTGAAAACACGGCAAAGTTGGCATTCAGCGCGTTACACGGTGTGTAATGATCGTACAATTCAGCTGACTGATCAGCATAAATTGGTTTGATATCTTTTATAACTTTAACGTAGTGTCCCAAATCTGTCTTCACAAAATACTGCACAGATAACTGTGACCTCCCTTCTATCACTTCGCGAAGCTCGGAAACTAACACAGATTTTTCAGATGGTCTTGCTTGAATTTTATTCATGTCCAACAAAATAACATCGTCCTCATCAACTGAATAGCCGACAACAATATGGGTCTTAGAAATGTCAACTAAATGTAAATATATCATCTCAGTCAGAAAATTGAGTCCAATCTCAGCATTGGCAGCCTTGGTCTCTTTAATCATTACATAGTACTCCTCACACCGGAGTGTGTATATCATAGGACGTAACCGTCCACAAATCAAATAATCAGCACATGGGAAGGTAGTGTGCATGATTCTCACACCATCTTTCTTCGTGATAAAAGGGTTGTTTTGCACAGTTTTACACACACTCAGAATAAAGTGAAGTCCGTCGGGATCAACCTGAAGAACTGAGTGATGTAAACCAAATATACTACCCTCAATACAAAATATCTGGTGCTCGGTTGACTTTATCTTAGGTTTATGACGAAGTAGTTGAATGATGGAACTCTCAGGGACACACCCTGTGTCAACTCTGTGTGAGGACAGTAAACATTCTGTCACAAACTCTCTGTATGGGTTGGCGGGGAAGTCACTGGAGATGGAATTTATTACATTCTCCAGAGTTGTATCAATGTACATATCACTTTGGTATTGCAGGAGCACTGCAATGGTGTGCATATTGGCTGCAGACTGGATTTTAGCTGCGTTTTTAACGAGATCAACACCAAATTCATGTGGTTTGTTCATGCTTAGTTCGTAGAATCCAAGCTCAACATCAGGCTGAGGAATCTCCGGGGGAGCATTCTCATCTAATCTCAGCTGACTGAGAGACCGGGATTTTTCTAACTCAGCACTCAGACACTCCAAGTTGCCGAGAACGTGAGGGAGAAAGAACAGAGCAGCTACTCTGCAGGACACCTTCTCCACACCAAGAATTGCAGGAATGTTGTTGTACTGAGTCTTATCATGAATCATTCCTTCCAGAATGTAAACATTGTTCTCTAAAACTTGAGCGTACCATTTCTGTACCGGAGCACAAGATGACTTGTAAGAAATACTATTGAGTAAAGTTGATATGTTCCCCAAAACTTGGGACACAGATTTAAGAATATCTGCTGGGTCTTCCTTTGAGTGAACAAAGTATGTTTCAAGAGCTTTGTATTGCTGAGAAAGATTGTAAAACTTAGCAGCAGTAGAGCGATGAAGGCTAAAAATGTCCTGTAAAATACCAGTATCTGTGTTGTCATTCGCGGATAGAAAATAATGCCAGAGTAACCCTTGGGCGTACCTTAAAATGTCGATATTGGCTGAGGTAGCGAGAAATTCATCACGAACTGCCGCAGCGCTGATGATTACCGAAGGATGTTTCAGACTTAAGAGTACAGACACATTCTTTGGACCAGGATTGTGTGTCACCCTAGTTGCTATAGCTTCTTGCTCTATAAGTGTGGATTGTAGCAAAGTGTCCTCATACAGCAGAGCACCTGCTGAGGTTATCAGAACACCATTCATAATGTTTAATAGAGGAGGTGTACCTATGCTTGATGAAAATAGTTTGCCAAGTTTCTTCCAGACACGATAAATTGTGAAGCTTTTTGATACCCTTAAAAATTCGCCAGCAATGTTAAACATTTGAAAGGACTGAATTTTTGTTGAACTCTGAAGGACATCTTGAAACAATTCTAAATCGAAATTTTCAGCAGTGAACAGAGCAGGCCTGGTTCCGCTGATCTGCAATATTAAAGGAACACAACTATTTCTGTCTTGCAGCAGAAAATCAGTCTCAATAGCACGAGCAGATCTTAACACCACCTCACCAATTGAATCATCAGTGCAGACAATATCTATGTGGAGATTCACTTCATTGTGTACGTTCCCGAGTATAGATTTGTGGAAAGAACTCGGTGCAACTAGAGAAACTGCATATTTCAGATCATCAGGAATGTCAACGGATCCTATTCCAATTTTAACTTTCTCCGCTATCTTACTAGCATTAACCCATTTGAGAACGTTTTGCAGACCCCAGATGGGAGGATCGATATCCGAGGTAGATTTGTACAGAGTCCCTAACCTCGTAACCTCACTCGTCTTCAGGCACTTTGCTCCTGCAATATTGGAATTATAATATCAAAATCTTTCACATATTGCATATGATATGATGGATTATTTCCCAAAATTTTTAAACATTTAAATCCTAACATCTAAAATAGAATTTAAATATCAATATCATCGTGAGATGGTAGTTTAGGGATAATCTATTATCCGCGGTTATGTTAAGGCCATGGCAAAACAAAAAAAATGCACTGAAATAAATTTATAATTTCAAGCATGCACACGGAAGTTCGTAATTTATGAAGTTAACAGAATTCTGTACAATATAAGATGCTTTTAGCTGTAGTAGTAAGGTAAATTAGAAAAATATCCTACCCAATTGCAGGTGGGATTTAGCGATGACATAGTACTCGGAGTTCTTTAAGAAACTATTCAGCAGACTTGTATATGGGTTGTAAGGTAGAACCGGTTGTTGGAGAACTTGGTCTAAAGCTGAGGACACATTTTCTTTGATCTTGCTGTTAGCCAGGTAAGATTTTATATCATGTTCTTCTTCCATGGATAGCAGATAAGAGGTCAACCAACAATCCAGGGATCATGACGTCATCACCATCACTTGGAACACTTTACTAATATGGAAACCTGCTTACATTGTCATGTCCAATAAAAATTGTGATGTAAATATCAAACATGATACAGTAGTTTATTGAGTCACAAGGTCCGGTATTACTACTAGGAAACGACAAAATTTCGGGCTGGTTCAGTTTGGTCCAAACTTTTCATCAATTCCAATAAAATCCTCTTTGCCACACTGTTGTAGAGCACATTTCTGCACACTAAAATGTGAAATTACAGCGGTATATAACACTATAAAAAGATATCTATGTTTGAAAATGGTAACTGTTGTCTAAAACAGCTTCACCAGTAAAAGTTTAGTTAGTTAAAATTGATTTGAAAATGTCTTTAACAAAATATCTTAATTAGATATAAAAATGTGGTTCATCTAATCTAGATAAAAAAGGAGCAAAATTGTCATGAACAATATAACATTGTTTTTATTGTGATGACCTAACCAAAATCATCAATATTGACATAATTCAATATCCATGTAATTGTTAAAACTCTCATTGAGTTCTGGAAAGAAAAGGCATCAATATAATCTCATAGATGAAGGCCTTATATATTATAAGTGTGAAGATAAGAGGTTTCCGAGATGTAGATTATCATATATCTCGAGGGTATGGTTGCATGCAAACCGTTCTAATAATTTATTTCAACCTATAATAAATAATTTAACCCATGATATGATGAAGTATTGAAACATTTCTTATCAACTATTGGCCAAAAACGTTACATCTTTGAAACAATCATCTATTGTAGTGATTGAGCCTTGATGTTATCCGAACATTTTCATAATCAAAATTAGAATCAAGTTGAAAGGGTTCAACAGTGTTGTTATCTTCGTGGGATTGTGAGTCTATCTGGTCAGCTATAATGTTTGATGGTGATTGAGTCTCGCCACCATTTGCTGATTCTCGTCTCGACCTCAAATGAACTCTGCTTGTGGAATTTGGTGCAAAATTGCTTCTATCTATTTCCCCAGGCAGAGAAATATAATCATCGTTGTTCGGAATATGATCAGGTGTTGCAGGAACAGCTGCAGCAGCATCGTTCACAGCTGAGGTGTTAACAGAAGAAGCAGAGTTTACTATAGGAGTAATGTTGTTGGAATGAAAAGAAGGAATGTAAGGATGAGTATCATTCAAATCATCCTCAGGTTGGATTTCACTTTCATCAATATCTTTATCACTGTCATAGCCACAATCTGCACTGACAAAATTGTCGATTCTTAAATTAACAGGCTGTTCCATGAATTCTGATAATATATCAGTGTTAGCAACACTAATACTATCATTACTCATCTGTTCTGGGGCATCTAACTCAATAACTTCAAAATCGTCAGTTTGACTAACATGAGTTCCCACCAATGACGTCCCTGAATTATTGACTGCACCTCTGTCATTATCAGGTACTTCAGATGAACAGTTTTCAGAGGAATCTGTAACAAAACGATTGTCAACAGCTGATTGCAACTGACCATTATTGATCTGTACTGCATTCCTCATATTCAATTCAACGCTGTATTCTGGACTTCTTTCAAGTGATGTTTCTCGCGCTTGTAAATGATTAAGCATAACATCTAAACATTGCAAACCACCATTCGAAAATGTATCGAGCTCACGAATAGTGTCAGACTGTGGAATAGATTGGCTCATAATGGTAAATGTGCCAATATCAAGTGCTTCATCATGATTTTGTCCGCTTATGACATCATTTTCCCTGGTCTCGAGATAAGAAAGAATTCCATCAATATTATCTTCACTGGGAACGGATTCGCTTGTTAGAGAGGGTGATTCACCAACAGATATAAGATTGAACATGTTTGAAAACTGCTCAAAGGACTGATCTTCCCTACCAAGGAAATTATTGAGGACAAGAAGATCTTCATTAGTCAAGCTTGCATCACCAGCTGTAGGCATTGTTACCTGTGAAGTAATAGCAACAATGAAACTAAATTATTTATTTATGATATTGTAGCATAAGGATTTGGAGGTTTATAGCCTACCAAGACATGTGCCGAGTTGGACTTGTCGACAGTCTAATATATGGAACAAATATTTTACGATTATCACCTGTTAAATAATGATCAGTAAAAATATATATAAAGACTTTGACTTGTAAGCGGTATTCAAATCTGAAACCGATTGATGACAGAATACACCAAAAAGATTCAAGATCATTTGGCAGTGAAAATCTTCATTTAATAAACAACTTCAAATCAGAGGGCAGCATCAGAGGGCAGCACACAGAATCAGCGGGAGGGTGGTACTTAGGGTATGTTACACCACTGACCCAAAAAACACTGTTTTGACTGAATTTTTCTTAAATGATCAATAGGTGAGTTCAATATGGATGGCACAAGATATGATTCAGGTACTGGAAGTTATATTACCGAAGAAAGCTTTGATAAACATAAAATCATCAGAATAGACAAAACATTTTAGAAGATGTTTAAATAGAATCATTTCTGTTGTTTTTATGATCGAGGTACTGGAAGCTGAATATCTGAACTTAAGTAACTCGTTACATTTATATATTAATGGTCTATCTAAAGTTAAAATAAGATATGATAAGATTTACAGTAATTCCCCTTCGGGCATCTCAAACAAGAATTTTTCAAAACTACACAATTACGATTAAATAACTAACCAAATTGAAAATACAAAAGTTGTACTGATATATGAAGGAAACCCTAATACTGCTAACAAGATGACAAGAAATTGTGACGGTAGCATTGCATACTATCCACTTAGATGTATAATCGGAATCCGTGCCTGGTAGCCTTCAAAACTTTCAAGTAAAATAAAAGTAAAATCAGCGAACATTGTCAAAAGTAAAAATTGTAAATTTCTATATTTTATTTAAACAAAAAAGTTAAGTTTGAAGTTTGACATATTTTTTTACTGTTGCTGTTAAATTGTACAGTTTTGTTTACCTGGCACACCAATCCCTGAGCGCGGTGCTCTAGCTCTTTTCAAGCTTCTAGAGGGGAGCGAGCAATAGACTAGCAAGCTAGGTCATAGGTAACAGCTTTGTATGCGCATCTTTCGTTACCTGGGGACCTCAGGCTATCATGTTCATAAACAGATTTCTCCGAATAGAGATTAGGCGGAATGACAGGCTGAACGCGGCCCGGTAAATCTTCCGCCGTCTCGCCTACGTTGTACATTCAAGGCTTTATTTTGCATTTCATCGATGCGTTGTAGCGCGATGCACTACTAGTCGCGCGCGCGCATCCAATAATGCTTCTCGCAACCACAGCAGATCGGTGAGATGCGAAGGATTGACATCGTGAATCAAATCGATGCGATGAGACAATGAGTCGGGCAACGTTTAAAAACTTTTATAATGCAATTGCCAACTTGTAGGTTTACAACTTACCAGGACGCGCGCCGAGTTGGACTCGTCCTAATATATGGAACAGATATTAGATATTAAAATATATCACCCGTTAACTGCCAACTACTGTACATTTTTGAAAATATTTATGAATAGCCATATTTTCGTTTTATTTCAGTGTAAGGTATAAAAATAAACAATTTTGTGTGACCATTGCTCGTGTAACGAAATTTGGTTGTCGTTAGCGTTTCGACGCTCGCTAAATTTTTTTCATGGACTTTAATAACACGTAAACATTTTACATAGCCATGTGTCTACGCGCACTGCGTGACGCGCTTGTTTCGGCGGTCGCGCGCTGCTGCAAGCGAGAGGGCTCTGGTTAGAGCAACGTAAACATTAAAGCAATAAAAATGTATAAATACCAATATTTGTTTTCCAATGTGTGCATCGCCCATTGTAGCGCGATGCACTACTGGGTCGCGCGCGCATCAAATAATGCTTCTCGCAACCAACGATTAGATCGGTAGATCGGCGAAATGCACCACTGTGCCTCACCGAGCTGCGAAGGATTGACATCGTGAATCAACATCGCCCATTAATTATTAACAGGTAATACTCGTAAATATTTGTTCCAAATATTTTCCAAGACCGTCGACGAGTCCAACTCGGCGCGCGTCCTGGTAGGTTATAAACCTACAAATTAATTATTAACAATACCAAAAATCTTTCGCCGTGCCGTGAAAAAATCGCAAAGCAAAGCAAGCTTTTTCATTTATACAATATACCACAACATACAAATTTATAAAATTAAAAATTAGCACATGGCAAAACGCAAACGATATTATTTCATAAATTATTTTTAAAAGCTTTACTAAATCATAAATGTCGTTAAATTTATAAAAATTAAATGATTGATTTTGATGAAAACTGTATGAATTTAATTCATTAATTGTTTAAACATAGTATGTAATATAACTGGGAATTAATTTGAATTGAAATTGAAATTTGAGCCGCGCAATATTTCCAACAGTGTAGATCGAGCGCTACAGTAAAATGTATATGTTCATTGATTATTGATTACAGAGCATCAAGTATTCGTTACATGTTACCTGTTGAATCGATCGCAGGACCTGATCCATTACAAGTACTCACTTATTGTCATTTACTAGGTTACTGAAGCTGACATATCATGTGTGCACATGACAATGCCAAAGCTAATACTAGTTACTTAAACGTTCACTGTCCATTATATGCTGAAGATAGATGAGTTTGTTGTTTAGAATTCAGAGTTTTGTCTTTCCTGATCTATTCTTGTTTGTTGCTCAATGTGCAGGAAGACTTGATAGTAACTTTTGTTTCGGGATATGGATGAGATACTCTTACATCAAAGAAACGGCGCCCAAATGCTGCCATATGTAATCTGCTGTATTTGTTGAAGTACGGAAGTCATTTGGATTGAACATCATAGCACCCTGCTTCTTCAATTAGATTTGCCATGGTATCTCCTAGAGGATTTATGTCTTATGAACACATGGAATACCTTTTTACAGGATAGTATATGTGAAATCTGGGTAAAAAGTGATAACAGTAATTCAACGAAACAATAAGTTTTAACAGGACGATCATTCATCCTCACTATTTGCAATCAACAATCACAAGATTCACATGCATATGATGGAATGAGATTAAATGGAACGAATCCCCCACGAGCTTCTTTGATAGTCTTTCCCCTGACCCCAGTATGAGAACGCCCTGAAGTAGAGAGAAGCTAAGTCTCTTTCTTAAATAGCCTATTACGAAACATGAGCAGATTCCTCACCCCTTTTATCTGCTATTTTGGCTGCCACCCGCTGAATGATCTTCGTGCATCTTGTTCCTGAGCCCCCTTTAGTCAAGAAGACAAAAAGTTCAAATGAACCTTTCTCTGTGTCCAGTACTCTATCTTGGTATGTCTCCTTTTTTCCCTTCTCGTTTCACGCATGTAGTGCAGGAAGACTGACAGTAACTTTTGATGTGGCATATGGATCAGACAACCTTACATCAAAGAAAGTGTGCTCAAATTCTGATTACCTTACGAGACATATATATGTTGGGCACAATTCCGGTGAAATAAATGATTTGGGAATGTAAATGTGGGAATTTTTTCCGAAAACCGCCACATTTCATACCCCAAATTAAATCATAGTATTTGGGGATCTAATTTCATCTCCTTATCATTTTACTAAAATGAAACCCAATATTTGAGAAGATTAAATACTATGACATTTATTAGGAAGAGAGTAAGATTTGACCTTTTGAGAACAACAGTCATAGCTCTTAGAGGAGAGAGAGGGTTAAAAAGTAGTAGTGCAGTAAAAATAGCAGAATTAGATATAAATTTGGAGCCAGTTCTTTAAACTGGCTTACTTATACTACTTAAAGGGTGTTTATTTAGTTTTCTATTGAATTTATATTGAATTTTTATATAGGGTAATTGTTATATTATGTGTATATTGTTTGAATAATCTTCTTTCTTAAATACTAAGATCTTTTCCGATAAGCTGTTTCATCTTTTTTTAAATTTCTCCGGAGCCTTTGAAAGTTAGCCTCCACTTAACTTCTAATCCTCCAAACGGTATAGGAATCCGATGTTGTCTAATCTTCCACTACTCCTGAAATTTCACCGCCGTGGCCAATACAGTAGTGACACAGGGTCACGCACAGACTTAATTAGCGGGGCTGGCTATATCATCACCACTGACAATGACAACACTACCCTAGAGGAAAGATCATTCAAGCTTCCTGATTATTGCACTGGCCTCCCTTCTTTCAGGACTTAATATGAACAATGTTATTCTTTCCTCCATAGGCATTAAACATCAAACTGCTCAATCTTACCTTCTAGGGCGATTTTGGTTTACGTTTCATTGAAAAATGGTTCATTTTTTATTCAAAAGTAATCTCTTAGGGGCTTCAGAACCAAATTTAAGTCTCATTCACAATCTGACATATAAATATCCCGCAGTCATGCACCCCAAAATGAGATGTGAGTGTGTTCCCTTGGTGCCCTCAAGTGATTTCAGTTAACAATGATCTTTTTTACTTGATATAGTGGAAAACACTCCGCAGCAAAGTACCCACTCAACAACTCAACTATGTTATGATACGGTTATACTTGTTCATCAGCAGTCCTAGCTGAAACCTGTACATAAGTCATTTCTGTTACTTGCATAATGCACAGAGAATCTGGTGCAGTTTGGGCCTGAGCCTCTTTTATTTCTCTATGATAGTTTTTGTTTGCAGTTTAATACTGCTCTACTCTGTTTTATGCCTGTTTTCCCTAGCAAAATTCACTGGAATACATCCCTCAAACTTATCACTGGGCACTTCTTGCCTACTTGGAGGGTGTTACTTGTCCTCAAGAGCTGTACTAGCTCTGAATCTCCAGACCCAACTATAGGGATTCAGGATCAAGTCACACAAGTATTCTGTAATGGGCCTGGGAGTCCAAAAAATTGAATTGGGCCCTGACCAAATCACTTGCCGATTTCAATAGTGATTATATTCTTGTGCTGATTTCATTCACCGTAAAATTTCTTAATCAAAACTTGAAAGAAAACCAGTACTCAGTAGACACATGTCATTTAAGCTTCATTTGGGTCTCAAGTTTCGTAACAAAGTAAAGTGAAGGCACTGAAATTGCTCAAGACATGCAATCCTCCTCCCCACCTGACATCATGAACTAAGATTCTGTAACTTCACAACTGTTCACCTTAATTGTTATTAAATGTGTAAATCTCTACTACAAACTTCTTGCCATACTATACTACAAACTTCTTGCCATACTATACTATAGTTTAGTTTTCAATAAACCATATTTCATTATACACAATACATACTCGATATTTGGTTGTGATTTGTATGGTTATGATTTATATATAAATATAACAAATTGAAGAAATATATGATTTACTAGATTTATTATCTTACCAACTAATTAGCAGTTTGAAGAAACATGGGACGTGTACGAACGAAGACAGTGAAAAGGGCCAGCAGGCTGATCATCGAGAAATACTACACCAGGTTGACACTCGACTTCCACACCAACAAGCGTATTGCTGAAGAGATCGCTATCATCCCTAGCAAACGTCTGAGGAACAAGATCGCCGGATTCGTAACTCATCTTATGAAGAGGATCCAGAAGGGACCCGTGCGTGGAATTTCTATCAAACTGCAGGAAGAAGAAAGGGAGAGGAGAGATAACTACGTTCCAGAAACCTCAGCTCTTGAACTTGAATCTATCGGTATTGACACTGATACTAATGAGATGTTGAAATTATACGACTTCAAGGGTCTGAAGAATATCACAGTAGAAAGCAACACCCCGTTCAGTACATAGATGTTTTAAATTGTTTTTAATTTATATCCCGATTCACTGTGTTTAATTTGGTGTATGACGAGATGATTGCATTGAAATTAAAGATTGACAAAAACATTCAAAATCAAGGATGAATTTGAAATTATAACAAATTAAATGTTTAGAATAAACAATTTACTATTGAGTGCATGCTCTAAGCCCTAACACCCAGATTAGCAATGGATAATATGTTATAAAGATGCCTAAATCAAAGATCGACAAAAGAAATATAAAGGTAAGTGCACTGATTTACAAGTTAAATTTCAGATACTATTTGAATGGGGGAGGGGGGTAACGTGTCCGCTTAAGTCCCATTATCTCATAGAGTCCAAAAAAGAGAAGGACATCAGCGGACGTGTCATATAAGCTAATAGTTAAAAAATTAAAAAGTTTTGATTTAAAGTTACACGCTACGAATATTAAGGAAATCTCAAGTCGTTCAAGTGACTGAGACAGATTAAGACTGTAAATGCTTTAAGTTACCTTATTAAGAGATTGCTCACATACTAAGCCAGGTTCTTGCTATTTTAGACCCCTTGGCCTCTTCCGTTTTCCACTTAGTTATCACATGGCCAAAGCATGGAAATAAAACTAGCCTTTCCGAACCGCTATTTATCGCGGACTTGTTGTTTGGTCACGAAAAGAAACATACAAATCAGATTACGTTTCTTCTGGAATATAATTTAACAGAAAATTTCATGACCCTCAGCTTCGTTTCAGTTCGAGAACCTTATTTTGTCTGACAATCTTAAAAGTCATGTAATTATGGGATTATAGAACATCGAGAAAATTCGTTGGAGGCCTTTCTTTGTCGTCTCTTAGGTGACAGATAATAGCAAATAACAATTCCATAATTTGAGCTGGAATGTTCACTTCTACTCTGTTCTCTTCTATTCAGTTCCATTCTTTTAGCTCCTTAGAATATAACCAAACATCCTTTTAGTGTTTTGTTAGGGAGGTTTTCTCCATTAGATGATTTGTATAGTGCGACATTACTGGTTATCTCTACGCTAAAATGTTCCTCAAATTATGACGTTTGAAAATGGTCCAACTGTCCTATCAGTATTTACAATTGTAACTTTCATTTAATGGATATTTTGTTGTGCTCCTCTCTGACTTGTAAGGTATTTGGAAAAGGTAGGCAAGATACAACACCTTTTGGTGTACAATGTATATCTGCTCACATCGTGATTAAGCGTTTTGCTTCACCCTCGCACGCGCTGCTCAGTCGCCTAATACTCGACTAATAATAATACCACTAATATTCCCACTATAATAGTAGTAGTAGTAAATCTTTCAAAGTACGAAATATCTCTTTAAAAGAGCATCCTAGGCACCTTATAGATATCAAAACGCATAAAAAAGAAAACAAAAACATCAACCATCTTCTAACTTCTTCCACTCATCCCTATCTAAAGCTAAAAATCTAAGGTTTTCGAAATCAGTCAAATTCTTAAGTCTAATATCAAGATTTCTACTAGTCAAGTCTTTTCTAATAACATCTAATAAGTTTAAACATGGTCTACCCCGTCTCCCTTCCATAAAAATATCAGAATTTATAGCAAATAACATAGAGGTGTATGCTGGTGAGTCTTCCTGTCCTCTTAAGATATGTCCTAACATTCTCCATCGAAACTTAGAGACTCTCACAGACAAGGGAGTGACATAACAACGAGCATAGAGTGCCTCATTAGAAATAACCCCAGTAGGCCATCTGATGTTGAGGATTCTTCGGAGGTGTTTGCGATGAGCAATATCAAGTTCATTCAACGAAGCTAGTGGTGCAGCCCAGGAGTTGCAGTTGTAGAGTAGAATAGAGACTACTTGTGCCTCGTAGATTTTGATCTTCCTTTGGACTGAAATCTTGCTCTTCATCCAAACTTTCTGAAATTTACTAAAGGCAACATTACCAAGGAATATTCGATTCTTGATATCCTTAACAGTGCACATCAACGATCCTAAAGTTTTGTTAGAGCGCCACTCTTCATCACCTCTATACACTTTTCCAACAATCACCTTGCGTTTAACAGTGGGTTTAGGATCTGCTAAATAAAAATGGACAAATTCAGTCTTGGAAGAATTGATATAATACCACTAATATTACCACTGTAATACTCGACCACTTCATAGCAAGGGTTCCTGTCCCTTGCATTGTGTGATCCACGAATCAAACAGATATCGTGGAAGTCAGGTATACAGTTTAAATGCGAACTCTACCCTAGTTGTTGCCCATTTCTAAGTAAATAATCCTTCACTCGTATTCGCCGTAATTCAACTGCTTATCCTGTAGGAAATTCCAACATTAGAAAAAGAATGGACAGAATTGTGAAGATTAGATTAAGAATAACGACATAAACATCATCACTAGTTTTACAAATTCTTCCTAATTTCGTCATTATCAGAACTGTGAACAATTCACAGCCTTCGTTAACTTTTCCAATTCTGTACCTACAGCGTAGCTCTCACCTATATTGATGCTACAGAACATGTGTACAAACCTTACTCCTTGGTCCCTCCATTGCTACGAATTAAATCTATATTTACTCTGCTCCAATCACGTCTTACACTGCTTTTAAGTCCGGATTTAGCTGCATTAGAGCTACCAAACGAAACTTAGTAGTTCTCCAAAACTTAGTAAGACAACTTTCAGTATGAATACGGATCGATTTGATGTGATTTTCCGACATGTATGGCACTAGCCAGTATGACAAAAGGAACTACTGTATTTCTTAGAAGTTGTATGCTATAAAACACCACAAACCATGTCCCGAGAGCAGGGTTCAGCATTTTTATTTGTATATTTCTAATCCGTACAGGTGTACACTGTTACAATTCGCGTCATACTGTCGGTCGAACTCAAAGTACTAGCAAATTTTGTCCATTCTCGTACATCAAGCGTTTCCAAATATCATTTAGGCCAAAATTTTGCGCGCGTTTCTGCGAGCGCGCGAAAAATCCTTCCTAGCTCGCGAGAGAAGCGAATTTGATAAGCGAGCTCGCTTCTCTTGAGATTCTCAAATTCGCTTTCAATCTACATCAATACAATAATTGTCACAAAAATTACAAATATAGCCTGCAAGAAGACCATGTCCAAAATTGCTGGATTATTGAAATTCTCACGAAATGATATATCGTTGGTACAGGAAGGCAAAGAGATTCACCGGTCCGGTCCTCTTGTTCTTTGGGTCAAATTTCTTTATCGTTACCTGTGCGAATTATGCATGGAGTTTACCACTACGTTATTTACATTAATTTTACAACAAATTCCACTTCAGAACCGAAAGTCCAGCTCAGACTATCCGTGTGGTATTTGCGATGAAGAGGTAGGAGACAATGACGATGGTATTTTCTGCGAGAGTGGGTGCGACTTGTGGTACCACAGAACTTGTACTGGCATGACTACTGATGCTTACAAACTCCTTACAACCGAGGTCATTATTGTGATTTAGTAAAACTGACCGGTAAAATCTTGTCTATACTTACTTTTAGATACACCAAAATTCAGCGCTAATCTAGCATTTCAGTGTCTTTGAAAATGATTGATTTCTTACTGCCACGTTCACCGGGATTTTGGAAACCATAAGTCAGATAGATGATAACAATATGTACAGTCGATATTAGTTCCACCTAACCTTCACTAGCAAGAATAAACCTAACTTTCCAATGGTTGCAGGTAGACGCTGAGTGGGCCTGTGATAACTGCATAGTTAGGGGAGGAGTAAAACTTGTTATCAGAAAACCTGACTCCCCTTACAACGTGTTCGTTCCCTCTAACGGACCTGACAACGATAAGAGATCAAAGCGGAACGGAAAAAGTAAATGAGAGGACTTTGCTGTTTTGTTATCAGTTTAAAAGGTCAATTGCACTAGCTGCAATAAATTATTTGTTTAAAGTTTCTGTTAACTTCAGAACTGTGGAAGTTTCCAAGTTATGATTTCTGATCAGTTCTGTACATTGTGTATGATATCAGAAGTTTTGTAAATTATCCAACCGCTTTGCATTTATCGGGACTCGCCCATTTTTCTCCTAAATTCATTATATTCATATTTTATCATTTGTGTAACATAATATTGAAAGATTGTTAATTATTATTATATTTTACTCTGATTGTAAAGTCGGTCGTATCATTTGTTGGTTTTATTTGAAGTTCAATGCAGCTTTTATTAATCGTCCTTCACTGGAAATATGTAATAACCAATTTGGCGATTATCACATTTTATTGATAGGTCGAAATGAATCATGCTGCGCGGTTAGGAAGACACGCCGTAAAATGTACTCGTCACGGATTGTCTGCTGCCCAAGTCCGACATTCATCAACCTTCAATATGGTGAGTTATCGCTAAAAGCTATTTGCTTAAACAATTTATTGTTTAATCCCAGATTTTTAATGCAAAGCCAAGATTTAAAGTTAAAAGATGTGCAAACTTAGAGTGACAATTAATTTTCGAATACGTTTACGTATGATACGAATACAATTAGCTCTGGTGTGCATTTTTAACGCTTCATTGTATAAGCTCTGTTGAATCGGCTCCTAATTTTCGTCTGTAACAACCTCTTTCATTCACAAGTTTCTTGTTTATCTCAGGTTGTGAATTTCGTGCCCCAGCAAGAAGTATGGGTTATTGAACGGTTCGGTAAATTTCACCGGATGGCAGAAGCTGGCATACAAATTGTTTTACCAGTCCTCGAACAAATAGCATACCACCAAAGTTTAAAGGAAATGGCTATGGACGTTCCCTCCCAAAGTGGTATTACTTCCGACAACGTCACTTTATCTATTGACGGAGTTCTGTACATGAAGGTTATTGACGCTTACCAAGCATCATATGGTATCGAGGACTACATTTACGCTGTAAGTCAGCTGGCTCAGACCACGATGAGATCTGAAATTGGTAAACTAACTCTCGACAAGATCTTCCAAGAAAGGGAGACTCTCAACCTTCAAATTGTGGGTTAGTCCAAATAGAATTGTGTACACGTAATCAATTTCGAAGTTTTTAAATTATCCAGTCCTGGTGTCCAATAGGTGTAACATTAACCTTCAAGTGGTGGGTTGGAGGGGTGATGTCACAACACATTGGGATATTACTGTATTATAAGGGCGAATAGTGATGTTTCACAGTACTACTATTTCTTTTCCCTTAGCTGCTATAAACGACGCAGCCGAGTCATGGGGTGTCCTGTGTTTAAGATACGAAATTAAGAATATAGAAATCCCGGAGTCAGTGAAACATGCCATGCAGATGCAGGTCGAGGCTGAGAGGAAGAAAAGGGCACATATTCTGGAAAGTGAGGGAGAGAAGACGTCCACAATTAACATCGCCGAAGGAGGTGAGATTTTTGTACGACTAAATTTCATATTTGTAGAAGATATGTGTTCTGGGTAATCTTATTTTAGCGTGTTTAAAATAAATCACATTTAAATTTTCGTCAGAAAAGCAGAGTGTTATCCTTCAATCTGAGGCTCTGCGATCGGAGAAAATTAACCACGCCCTCGGAGAAGCTGAGTCGATGAGATTACAAGCTGAAGCAAGAGCAGCCGCCATCGAGAAAATAGCAGAGGCTATAACCGCTAATGTAAGTTATCTACTTGTAGTGTTCGCGAGGGTACCGTCGGTTTAAAAGAAATAACAATTTGTGCAAGCGATTTCTAGAATGTGAAAGCCGCTTCGAGTAATAGCTTAATTAACTTAAGGGGGGGGGGGGAGGGGGGGGGGCAATGGGTATTTTATTGTGAAACTTGATTTCGAGATAGCAGTTGACCAACAAACTAGGACCAGTGACCGAACTTTTGAGGGGGTCCCGGACCCCAACCGCCAAACGGTGCCCGCGGGGCTGCCACGCCCATATTTGGTCCAAATTAGGCCCAATTTATCCAAATACCCTGAAATTTTCGGAATCGACTCTAAATCGCATTTCCACCTTCTTCTAGGAAGCTGATTTTTGATTAAGGCCTCCAAAAAAATTTGGCGGTCAAATTCTGAATTTTGCCAGGCAAATTTTGGAACTTGGCCGCCAAATTTTTTTGGAGGCCTAAATCAAAAATGCCCAAATATGGGCATATGTTTTTTGGTTCATAACTCAGTCATTTTTTGTCCAATCTTGATGAAATTTCTTAAAACGAGTTCAGGAGACCACTAGCTACAAGTAGAGCACCATAAACCTGGGTTTTGAGAATGTTCAGGGTATTTTGGCTAAATTGGGCCTAATTTGAGCCCCAAGAGATTTCAATAAGTTGAACAGCTACAATAAATGAAGTTCTACATAACACTGTACAATGATCATACTATCCTAGAACGGAGAAAAAGCTGCAGGCTTCGCTATAGCTGAACAGTACATGACAGCGTTCAAAGAGTTAGCGCAAGAAAGCACGACTCTCTTACTCCCTGCTGACGTTAACAATCCCGCCTCTATGGTCGCTCAGGTAATTAACTGAGCAAGTTTCTGTCTTATGTTGACTGTTTGCGAGCTTCCCTTTCGCTACAATTAGTATTAAGTAATTTCAACAACTGAAATTTAACCATGACCTCTGTTTCGCAGGCTCTGACTGTGTACGATAGACTTGGAACCTCAAATAGTACCCCATCTATCCCTTCCACTGCTGAACCTTCAGCAGCACCAGAAACACAAGCTCCAAACACAAGCGCTAAGTCGACCACTAAATCAAGTCCCCGATCACCTGATGGCATTGAGCTTCTCAGAGATTCTCAAACTGCTTTTGGCTCCTCTAAGGGATTTCCCAAGCAGTTCATGGGACACTGAATGACTGTTCTTTCTAGGCTAAAGTTGCTATCTGCTATCTAGTTTTAACAAACATAGTGATTTTGTTTGAGCGAGGCAGTTTATATCAGAATATGAGGAGTATGAAAATGTCATTTAATGTGACCGTACTCCACTGTCCACAATGTTGGTGAGTTGAGGCTAAATCAGTGACCATTTTAACTTGTTCGTGGTTTAAATTATTGATAGATATTTCGCCTTTTCTGTTATAGATACAGTTACAGTTCGTGGATCCGAAGGGGAAATGGTGGTAATAAAATATAAAATAATGTTTTATCTCAGCTCATATCATTACTTTGTTTCTGATTAAAAAAGTTCAAAACTTGTTTAGCACCGTTCATAAAACTCACGCAAGAATTTTCCAGATTTGAGTTACTGATTTAGTAAATTTGTTTATTTGTAAAAAGTAAGTTAATTACACTATCTTTTGTAATAGTTATCATGTCCTTGTAATCATTTATACAACAATTCGATATGCTGGAATAACCTCAAGAGTAAAGTTTTCTTTCTAATTGTACGTCAACGTCTAACTATATAAACTCCATGCATAGTGCAAATTGTTCAAAATACGGTATCGAAAACGTGCTTCTGCATTCTTGTTCTGGATCCAGATGAAAGTGCATTGACTTGTGACTGTTATTGTTATATTAAGGGGTCGTTCACATATACAATACATTACGTTATCAGCCGAGTAGATGGGGTTTCAAAAGATAACGCTAGTGTAATTTGAAAACAGCTATGTGTAAAAATGATTACTCATTATTAGGGGGCCAAAAAGTGATAACGTAATATGTGAACTACCTGACCCCTAACTCCAGCGTTCAAAAATACGTCTATTCCAGTTGGTTTCATTTATGAACTAGCTTTGGGATCTTGTAACAAAGTTCGAATGAAAAGTGATCTGGGAGTGATCTTACAGTTACACTTGATATTGACACTAATTACTGTTCACGCTCGTTTCACCATTGTATTACTTCTGATCTCGCTGAGAGAAGCGAACAATGGACTAGTAGGTTACCGTTAATTACGTACAAAAACGCGCCCGAGTTAGACATGTATCAAGTCCATGGTCAATGGTTCGGTGATACTTGTAAAAATAAAATATTGTTCCAAGATTGTAGGTTTACAACCTACCAGGACGCGCGCCGAGTTGGCAGTTGGACTCGTCGACGGTCCTAATATATTTTACGAGTATCACCCGTTAAGGCCAGAGGGGGGGGGGGGTAAGGGGTCAAAAAATTCGACCAAAATATTATTTTCTAAATCAATTTAATTTTTGATGACAAAAACATTGCCGCTATTCACATATATGTAGCTGCTTAACTTTCTTTTATAATTGAGGTTAACCGATTTTCACAAAATTGACTATACAACATTGAGGGTAATAAAATTGAGGTTAATATTTTATTACACTCCATAACTTTTTGTTATTTCGGTCAGCAAATGTAAACTCTAAATTTTAGGTTCATAATTATCAGAAAAAGTAATATCCAAAAGTGATTAAATGAGGTTAACCTCTTTTTTTAGATATAGCGAGAATAAATCAAATGATAGAGTTATTATTTTCATTGTAAGTTTACGGTATACACATTTCAAAATAGATGACGTGTTGATCGACTTTCTTTTATCTTGGGAAAATGAAAAAAATGAGGTTAACCATCGCATTTTTGCACCGTAGGGAATATACATACGATTCTTACTTATGTAATGTACCACAATATCGCAGTGAGGTATCTATTGGTATCACAATGCCTACATGCTACAACTATAATCATGTGAAAAAGGTGATTTGAACTGACCATATTTTAGTAGAAGATTTTACCCGTAAATGGCTAAAAAATGAGGTTAACCTCTTATTTTTTGAATATCTGACCAGTCGATTACATGTTAACCTCCAAAACCTAATCGTTACACTGTGTAAATGTTTTACTACATATATAAAAACATATTGATAAACCAATCTCTACTCAGTGTTATATGGTATACTACTGAAAGTGGCTAAAATCATTTAGGGGATGGCCAGGTCTGATCAAGCAAACGTTGTAGGTTTACAACCTACCAGGACGCGCGCCGAGTTGGACTCGTCGACGGTCCAAATGTCCAATATATGGAACAGATATTTTACGAGTATCACCCGTTAAAGCAAACGTTATTAGGTGTATAAAAAGTCCTAACTAACGAACTGTGATACATTCAAGTGAATATTCAAAATTTTGAAAACACTAAATTGCATCTATCTCAAAACACAATTTTGTGGCTTTTTTATTTGACTCGTTTCTCGAATTATGAGGTTAACCAGCTAAATTTTCCGAATTTTTGACATGGTTAACCTCTTAATTCAATAACCGAGTCAAATAAAAAAAATGTGCTGCATAATAAATGAGGATAAATGTCCAAGGAACCACTGTACCAAACCTCAAGATCAGGGAGTGGACGGTTTTCTCAACTAAGGAATCGAATGGTCAAAAAAGTTACAGCCGTTTAAAGATCCAGTTTAACATGTAATTACAGGTAAACTTCAAAATTTAGCGCGCGATATCCCAGTAGCGCAAGGTCAGATTTTGATCCGGTTTTTTTCTTCTTGTTCGTCTTCAGCAGTTATTATCAAATATGTGAAAACTATAAAAGTTCCATCCCCCCTCTGGCCTTAATTCCAAGACGTCTCCGAACAGATATTTTGTTTTTACAAATATCACTCGTTATGCGTTGTAGGTTTACAACCTACCAGGACGCGCGCCGAGTTGGACTCGTCGACGGTCCAATATATGGAACAGATATTTTACGAGTATCACCCGTTAAGTTATGCGTTAACCATGGACATGGATGACGTCGTAACTTTAACCTTTAAGGCGCGCATTATCATCTTTTGTCTTTGTCCCGCTAGTAAAGCTGGAATTGACGGATGTTACTCGTCTAAATTTCTTCGAAGTAGCGCGCGCCGCGCTTTCTTCTCGAGTCAAGTGCTACAAAATAGCGCGCGCCGGGCTAGTCCAAAGCCTTAACAGAATTCTTTAGCAACATTGCTAAGATATCCAAATGTAATGAGGACCTCAGAGATAGTACAACAACCATAGAGTTCTTCAACGAGCATATCAAACACCTCATACTCAAGGAGGACAGTTACAAAGATCACTCCAAAAAAACAGAACGATTAGTAACTGGAATTGAAGACATCACTGAAGACATAGCTGTTATCAAGGATGTACTTACGAAAGTAAAGGAGAGTGGCTCAGCTCTTGAGACAACCAGTTATTCTCTCAAACAGGAGATTGATGACCTGAAGGACTCTCTCAAAAGTATTCCTATTACAGAGCAACCCCCGACCAACAGCAGTACTTTCGATCATGTTGATAACCTGATGACCCAGATCAAAGTGCAATTGGAAAAGATCAATGATCATGTTTGTCCCTCAACGTCCACACAGAAATTTGATGAAGGTGAACTACCCAACAACGACTCTATCGTTATGACCCCTAACACTACTTCCCCTCACTTTGCTCCATCTCAAATTTCTATAGACCCTGCATGTGACCCTTATATAACTTATCAGGAAGATATAGTGCCTGTTGAGCTTCACAGCAAACTTATAAAGCTGCTGGAGGACAGTAGTGCAGATTTTTCTTCGGTTGGTGGCAGCAGGGATGTCATCTACTTTGGTGAACATGGATACTGGTATACAGGAGCATATCATCAGGCAAAGGAAACTCCAGTAGAGATACAAGATCTTTTGGACTGTGTGCGCCCCTCTCTCCCCAATAGGAAGAGCTGGCTGAACTCTTGCCTTGTAACAAGATATACAGGCAACAGTAGCCATATCCCTCAGCACTGTGACAATGAGGTACTTATTGACCCTGAATCAATAATAGTCACTGTGTCTCTTGGTGAAGAACGCACAATAAAGTTCACTCATAAGTCGACTGAAAAGTCCTTAAAGCTCAAAGATGGAAGTGTGTACGTGATGTCCAGGTTGTCCCAGGAAATCTGGAATCATGGTATTGAACCTCTCACTAATGAAGAAGATGAAGAAGAATCTGATGAGAAAAATTCTGTGAGGTACAGCTTTACCTTTAGGCATATTGCGCCTTACTACAAAAATAGCACAGTTTTAATTGGGGACTCAAACACTAAATACATTAAATTTGGTAAAGATGTTGGAACTCTCGGAAAATGGGTTCCTGGTAAGCGAATGTGGGCTGCTAAAATTGACGATATTCCTGCTCCGAAAGACATAGGCCCTTATCGGAACATTGTTATACACACGGGAATCAATGATATTCGGGATGATTCCAACAGACCATCTACTAGAACACTTATTGCTAAGCTTAAGAAGAAATGTAGTGAAATTCAGCAATTTTATCCTAATAGTAAAGTTCATATTAGTCTACTCTTGCCCACTAAATCACAGTTTGTTAACTCACGTATAGGGGAGCTAAACAGTTTAATTGTCGACATGGTTTATAATAGGAAAAACATGTTTATTATAGATAACTCTGTACTAGGTTCTGTTAACGGATGCATGCCTTCTAAGTATGGTCGATTCTCACGTGATGGCACACCATTGGTCAATGATGTTGTACATCTCGGAAGAGAAGGCCTGAAAATATTTTGCATGAGTATAAAACGATGTATTGTACAACGTGGTGGAAGTCAGTCCACGGAAAGATTTAAAGGTGGAAATGGTGACTATAGGAGTGCCCTAAGTAGGGGTAGTAGGGGTGATATCTTACCGATATGACCTCAATAAACTTTAATATTACAAGAGAGAGATGTCCAGGTTGTGATAGCAATGTACTAAGCCATCATAAAGTCATAATATGTGAGTGTTGCGATACAATATATCATGCCAAATGTTCTGAACAGAGCTTTAAATTTGACCATGTTAAACAAATGTGGCACTGCAGTCAATGTTTCGCCTTCAAATCCCAAAGGTACAATCCTTTCAACTCAATTATTTATGACAAATATGATCCCAACACTGTAGAAAGAGACGAAGATATGGAGACTATTTCAAACATTCTAAAAGACTGTAGGTCTTATAACATGACAAATTTCAACCGGCTGTCAAAAAACATACTTAACCATAACAAGCCGTTTATATCTATTGTGTTTAACAACATTGATGGGAACGCATCTAACTTTGACAGCTTTATTACTGATATGAGTCAATATGATGAGAAATTTGCAGTTATTGCGCTAGCTGAAACAAACATTGATGAGGAAAATAAAGATTTATACAAAATTGATGGTTACAGCAGTGAGTATAACTCCAAAACTGATGGGAAAAAGAAAGGTAGTGGCCTTGGTGTATATATTGACAATAAGTACCAATACAGCCGAATCGAAAAGTTATGTAAATGCTCTGACAATCTTGAAACACTTTTCGTTGAGATCACTAACACAGAGGTTCCACAGATTGCTGGTGTTGTCTACAGGCCCCCTAGTGGTGATATTCTAGATGCACTTGCTGAGCTTGACGTGTTGATGAAATTCCTACCGTCTAATAATGTAGCCTTGACAGGTGACTTCAATGTTGATCTTTTGGCCCAGGGACGAAACATAGCTGAATTTGAACAAACTATCTACAGTAATAATTTAATCCCTTTGATATCGATTGCCACCCATGCCAAGCCGGGTTGCAACGAAAGCTTAATTGATAATATTTTAGTGAACTCTACTGAGCGTGTCTTAGGATCTGGAATTCTTGAATCCAAGATTTCCCATCATAACCCAATCTTCTGTTTCATATCGTGTAATACTAAAGAGAGTCCAAATGATACCAAACTTAAACCTAAGTATGATTACTGTGAGTCTAATATAGAAAGCTTCCTTAATGATATTGGAAGGGATATCTACCGATCGAACTTTTCGTATGATGAGGAAGGTTTTGAAAAATTTGTCGAAACTGTCCATGAAAAAAATCGAACTGAATTTCAAATTGGACTCTACTGCTGGTTTTCAATCAAAACGCAATAGATTGATGAATCCATGGATCACTTCTGCGTTAATTAAATCTGTGTTTACTAAAGGCTTTCACTACAAGCGATGGAAGGCTTCGTGTACCAAAATCAACCCATTAGGTGAGGAAACTTTATATCTTAAGTATAAGGAGTATCGTTCTATCCTAAACAAAGCTATAAAATCTGCGAAAAAAGCCCACTATGGAAAAAAATTTGAACTTGCTAAAGGAAATATTAAAAAAAACCTGGGAATTGATTAACGAACTCAGGGGTAAATCTAAAAAAGATATAAAAGCATCATTCTTAATTGATGGTCGAATTGTAACTGAACGCCGTGAGATTGCTAACGGATTTAACATCTACTTCTCGTCTATTGCTCGTAATCTTAATTCAAAAGTTCAATCTTCTGTACCATCTCGTACGGTAACTGATGGCAATTTTATTAAGACGAAGTTTAAACAATACCTCAAGGGCAGAGAAAGAATAGTGAACTCTTTTTTTCTCAGCCCCTGTGACGAGGAAGAGATAAGTAAAATCATTGGTAGCCTTGAAAATGGGAAGGCAAGTGATATCTCTGTTAAAGTCTTAAAAAAGAGTGTAAATTATCTGTCTGGTCATATCTCTAGATTCTTTAATTGGTTCTTGGACAATGGGGTCTTTCCAAACAAGCTTAAAACGGGCTCTATTACACCAATTTATAAAAAAGGAGACTCACGATGCCTTGATAACTATCGACCTGTTTCTACATTACCGATATTTGGAAAAATACTTGAAAAAATAATCTATAATAGGTTATATAATTACCTCAGTGCTATGAACGTGATTTATGATCGACAATTTGGTTTTAGAAAACAACACTCAACATCTCATGCCGTAAACTATTCTGTCAATAAAATACTTAATGAGATTGAACAGAAAAATCATGTAATTGGAATATTTATTGATCTAAGTAAAGCATTTGACACAATTGAGCACGATAAACTCCTGCATAAACTTGAACACTATGGAGTAAGAGGTATTGCACTAAAAACTCTTGCTAGCTATCTAACAAACCGTAGCCAAGTAACTTCTTTTCAAACTGAAAAGTCGGACAAGTGTTCAGTTGAGTATGGTGTACCCCAGGGGTCAGTGTTAGGACCTCTACTATTTCTGATTTATATAAATGATATTGTGAGCTCCTCAAGCTTGGCTGAATTCGTCCTGTTTGCTGATGATACAAATATTTTTGTGATAGGTAGTTCAGCACAGGAAGCTTTTGAAAAAGCTAATCATGTAATGAAACAAGTCAGTAACTATATGGAGTCTAACAAGTTACATATAAATGCAGGGAAAAGTTGTTATATGCATTTTCAGCCAGGTTTGTCAAGAGCAACACAGACCTGTGCCAGAACACGGCCCTTTAACAGGAATCTAACGATTTTAATAGATGGCAAAAAGCTAGAAAAAGTTCAATGTACAAAGTTTCTTGGGGTGATAATAGACGAACAGCTAAGCTGGGAACCACATCTTAATCATTTATCTTTAAAGCTGAACTCCAGTATTGTATCGATTAAGAGAATTTGCAAATTCATTCCCAAATCTGAATATTTGAAACTATACAATGCTCTTTTTATGTCACATCTTAGCTATTGTATAAGTTGCTGGGGTGGGATCCCTAAACATAAGCTGAATAAAATCTTTGCAATTCAAAAACGATGTATAAGACTGCTATTTGGTAACATTCCCAATTTTGATCATAAAGAATACTATTTAACCTGTGCACTTTCAAGAACTTATAACGAACATATGGCTAGCAAGAACTACTGTCTTGAACACACTAAGCCGCTATTCACCGAGCAGAAAATTATGAACCTGGAGAATCTGCACATGTACCATACATTAATGGAATTATTCAAAATTCTTAAATTTGATGTCCCCCAGTCGATTAAAGATCTTTTCAAGTTCTGTCCTAGAAATGAAAAACTTCGTCTGATTGTCCCATTACTGAGGTTAGATATCTCCCAACAGAACTTTTTGTACACCTCTACGAAAATTTGGAATGACCTCAGCCCCTATGTATTCGAAATATGTGATGCTAATGTAGATGGGTTGATAATCCCGGGTTCTTCCAAGAATTCAGACTTATCAGCTTCGTCAGGTGTTATTAAATCTAACCTTAAAAAGCACTTGCTATCCCTCCAAAATCGAGATGACCCTAATACATGGTAACTAATCTATATTATATCTCAAACTCTACATCCGGTACGGCTATGCACACATGATATCTCTCTCTGCCATGAAACATGGCTAACCTTTTAAACTGTGATTCAAAACCTAAAGCTAAACTAAAACTCAACTGGGCTCTCCTTTGTCACCAAACTAAACCAATAAGTAATTTAAGATTATTATATTTTTCTATATTTGTATACTGTAATTAGTATATTGACGTAGTGGATGGTTGAGGGGGTTTCAAGCACAGGTCACTCTCAAATCCTAAAGATAAGCAGTGGCCTTCGGCACTTGAAACCTCTTCAAACCTCCCCTGATTTATTTATTATTGATATTGTTTGATTGTGCCGTAAAAATAAATATTTGTTTTATTAAAATATTTGTTTTATTAAGTCCATTAATGATGGACAAAGCTGGAAAGGATCTTTTTCATTGTATGACCCGCCGCGCACGAGTGCGCGACTCCCCTGTATCGTAGAAACTCTATTACCTATTTAATTCGCGTTTTTGACACCACTTGGGAGTTCAAATTTTTGGCACTAAAATTCTTATTCCTTGGCAAATTTTTATTTTTTCATTTTACCTGGGGACCCCAGGCTATTATGTTCATAAACATAAAGATTCGGCAGAATGACAGGCTGAGCGCCGCCCAGTAATTTTTCATGCTGATTTGAAGGCCATTAAAGCATTTGACCCAGCCGAAAAAGTTTCAGTTGCAATTTGCATATCTTTTACGGTTTTTGCGGAAAGTCGCGTAAAAGTTGATACCGATTACCGTGGTGTCAGTAAAATGGCACGGATCCATATCGTAGCTCGCTTTATATATAGTAAGATTATTACACGTTAAACTTGTATTCCTTATTTTTCGTCCCATATTTAACAGTAACCCATCTTCAGAAAAGCATCCTCACTTCCGTCCACGGTCCAAGGTAACTCAAAATGCCTTTCTAACCATGCATATGCCAGACAATGGGTTTTACTTGCAAGCTTACCTGGGGACCTCATGCTATTATGTTCATAAACATAGAATAGAGATTCGGCGGAATGACAGGCTGAGCGCGGCCCAGTAAACTCAAGCCCGCAGCTTTTTCTCGGGGACCTCTGACTTTGACTATGACATGACAAAACACTGGGGTAGTATTACATTGGATCATGTCAATTGTGATAACGGGACCTCTGGTGCTGACTTAAAGGTTCACGTTGAACGAGCTTTGGATAATTTTATATATTGGATGTTGTTTTGTGAACCGTTACGGTTAAGAGGTTTGTGGAGCTGTATATAGGTTTATATAGCTAAATATAGGGAGGTATTTTCAATTTTATTTTCCTGTCCCAATAAGATACCGAAATGACCACAACTCACAACAGATGCAGGATGCTAAACGAACAATTTCTAGTAGTTTAAAAACGAGCTGAGAACTGACTCTACTAAATTAGTATTACTTAAATTATCATTACTTATATCACTTATTGACAATTGATATATTCTTACTATAGTTTTATAGTGTAAACTTATTCGTTGATTCCATATTTAAGCAGGAAAATAAAAACTGAATAAATTGCTTCCACCAAACCAAAAGTCCTTCTAGTCCTAGAGAGCTCACCGTGAAATTATACCCAATACTATATACATTTGTAAAAGGCTTTTGATGAAATATAATGATATTAGCATGACATTGACAGCGGCGAATTTAGTTCCAAATCTAAAATATTCAATCGTGCGACCCGATTCCGAATGCAAATATAGAAAATTCTCTGGATGATGATTAATCACTCGACACTCGACTGTAACGTGACTTCTTCAACCCGTTCTCTAGCTGGCCCTGAACGACTATTCAAAACACGTGATCGAGACAGTTTTTAAGTTTTTTGCCAATATCAAATATCTCGCCAGGTGAGCATTTTAACCCCATGTCATGGGGGGTGATTCGGAATCAGCGTCCGAAAATACATCGATACAAGTTTAGAACAATCTCGAAGATCGACTGTACAGTGATTTAGCACGCTCGAAATTCTCTCCTTGACCGAAATTTCGCAGTTTTGACTGAATTTTCGATAATTAGTGACCAATCAGTGAGGTCGGTGAAAGTGACAAAAGTCACCATCAAGGTACTGGAAGCTGTATAACTGGACAAAACTTTGATGGAATCAAAATATTGAATATGTCCTACCGGTAGGACATTTTTAAATTGCAGCTTATTTCGCGACCCAAATTTCACTGTTTTGACTGAATTTTCTTCAATGACCAATCAGTGAGTACTACTCACTGATGATGGCACATGAGACACGATTGAGGTACTGAAAGTAAGTGTAACTAGAGTCCAGGTAGCGCACTTGAGTTCGACAGAGTCGAACAATGATAAAAATAGTTTAGCAGCTCAGTTGTAAAAGTAACATGTTCTATTTATTAGTAGACTAGAGCGCTGCTATCCTAACCAGAACCTACCATTGGTGGACGATCATGTGACCAGCAGCCAAGTGACCTAAAATAATGACTAATGTGAGAAACTGAATGGTTACGTCAAGACTTCGACACCTTTTATTGAACGAAAAAGCTTTTATCCATTGAAGTCATACTCATACAAATCGAAGATATGTTACATGACAGTCCTATTTTTTTTTCTTTTCTGCACCTCTTAACCATTAACCAATATTACTTATAAATAGCAACTTGTACCTTATCAGTCATATTGTCAAACCGCAAAAATCGTTCGAGATGAAATTATTTTATGCTTCTTGCATCTGGTTGATGATATTGATAATCCAATTTGTTTCTATGAATACGACTAAAACGAATGGTGAGTAATAGTATTACCACAATAGCACAATATCTAGTATGTGGAATATTTGAATGGCTGTCAAGTTGCTTTTTTTTCTTTCTTTTCTCATCGACAATTGATAATGATAATTTTTCGTCATATTTAATCGAAAGCAGCTAAATCATCAACTTGAAATGGGAATGAACTCAAGATTTTGGAATAAATTGATAATTTACAATTTTGCTGGTTTTGATAAACTTTTACCAGTCTGAGTCAGAACTTTTGGGATATACTTATACTTATAGTTATAGGCCTATAATCTATATAGCTATACTTATACAGTATACTGATACGGGCGTAACATACAATAGTTCGTTGACAGCGGAACTGTGAAAGTTTACTGCGACACTTCTGCGACAGTACTGCGAAAGATATTGTACATTTTCGTCAACCCTTTTTCAGAATGTCCTGCGTCTTTCCCCAACGTCTACCACAACGGACAGTACTGTTGTAAATCAAACAAGGAGAAGGTCTACACTCCCCAGGGTACCAAGTGTGACGGCAGTGTGATTCAAAGTGACAGTTTGTGCTGCGACGGAAACCAGTACACAAGGTGTCCCAGTAAAATTTGTGAGAGCTACCATGCACCTGAGCTAGGTAAGTGTTTGGTTGATCGTATATCTTAGGATAATTAAAAGGAAGGGAATATCATTCTTTCAGTTTCACATTTCACAACCGAGGATATAGTCGATCAGAACAAATTGTACATATTACATACCTTAACGGACGTTATTGACTGGACATTGCCTGAACGAACATAATTCTGAACGGACAATAATATGGACGCTCGATGGCATCTCATATGTTGACATACGGCTTTTTAATAACTCTTAGTCATCTGTATAAAACTTCCAGGCAGTGTTACTCCAAGTTGTGAGATCCAAAATGATAGAGGCTTTCTCAAGTACGCCTGCAAAGAACCAGAGAACTCAACATCGAATCCTAGTAAAAACTCTTTTCTACATTATATCTACAAGTGTGTTAACTCATCACAATTCTATAAGATCTTCCATGTCACACTCGGCAGGTATTATTTGTATATTTTCTCCGTCTCCATGTCTGTTTCTTTGTACTAATAATTATCCGATTAAAAATTTGTCAAACACCCAATTGTTGATGTGCTTTACCATTATCTACATTATCAGATAAACTGACACAAAATGGGAAGGCTTTAATATGTTTTTAAAACTTCAGATCAAGAGGGACTATTTACCGTATTACTAATATTTGAAGCACTATCCAGTATAATTGTCCAACATTGTACTCAAGATCACAATGTTGTAATATCTACCTGTTTTATATTCTCAATTTCAGGACTAGCTACCCTACAGTCGATGAACTATGCAGAAATGACTTACATCACTACCAAGCCTGTGGAATAGAATCGACGATTCGTCACATCAAACCATTTTCTAGTTTTGCAACTAGTTCGATGGCAGGTAATGATTCTATCATTAAATTAAATTAGTTAATATACATGACAATGTAAACACACGTTCAGCCTGGTATTTACATTAACAGACACCTCGTGCACTGTGTAATGTGCACTCACGGCTGTCTAGGGGTCCATCAGAATTAGATTAAGGTTTGTGTGCCGTGTTTACTGTCTCTATAAATATAATAAATACTTAACTCTCCCAAACTAGGTGAATACCCATGTGGATATCTTTGCCTGACAGAAATGGACCAAAGCAAACAAATAAAACGTATCATTCACATAGATGACATCTACTCTGACGGGAAGTTTGGAATAAGTTCCTGCGACGGGAAGAATGACTGCCTTAATACAGACCTCGATGAGGCTTTCTGTAAAGATCAAAAAGACTCTGAGCTGTGCGACCTAATGTGCTCCATATTTGAAAATTGCAGGGACGAACAGTTTTGTAATGGTTTTGAATACGGTTTTCAGTGTGGAGATTCTCCGAAGAACGATTACAATTCTTATGTTACTGCAAACTTTGTGTGTGACGGAGTAAAAAACTGTGATGATGGGAGCGATGAAAAGGATTGTGTGATCGATGAAATGACAACAACGTGCTTCAATTCAAGAACATGGGTTATAGTTCCGCTTCATAATTATACCCGGTGTGCCGCAAGAGTTCGTTCCAGAGTTTATTTGAATTTGCCAAACGAAATAATACAATTTTGTGACGATTACATTGACCAAACCAACTGCTCAGACCCATCTAGAGTGGGTATAGAATGCTCAGTTCGTGGATACAGTACCACTGTCGCTAAGCAGATCATCTGTCTAAGATTGCAGAGTACCACAATTTCCAATTCCATCAATTCTATTCCAGAAATATGTGACGATGGGATCGATAAAGCATGCGTTGAAAGCAGTGACTCCTGTTTCGTCCACAAACACCTCCTATGTGATGGTCACCCAGATTGCGGTGATGGTAGTGACGAAACTCTGTATCTATGCCAAATTATGACCAAACAGAAATGTACGAGAAGGCATCTTTCCCAGGTTCCAAATAACATTATTTACCCTTTTGCATGGGTCCACGATGGATTATTCGACTGCAAGGATGGTGAGGATGAAAATCTTAATTGGCCAACCTGTGGAAAGGGGTCATCATTCTACCTAGCAAAACACGATGAATCTGAATGTGACGAGGTATTCCTATGTTACAACTCGGACCAAAAGTTCGTAAGCTTTTCCAACCTATGTGATAGGAAAGAATCTTGCGGTAATGAGAATGATATCTGCAGTGTGTCGAGAATTCAGTCTGTACCATTTTCGACAGCCATAAGAGATAGCAAGATGCAACTGAGAATGCTTCATTGTCTGAAAGGACTTATTGAAATATCAAATCTTATTAACCACCATTGTTCAAAAGCAAGTTTCCTTTTCCCCGACACAGACATCTTTGGACGGAATAAAACTACTGAGATAATTCTCCCAGACGTAAGAAAAGACTGTAGATACTTTTATGGAGAGTATTATGTTTTTTTAAGCTGTTTGGGACGTTGCATAAATACAACCTGCCCACTAAAAAGATCAATTAGGTGGGACTCGTGCAGAGGACAATTCGATACTGACAAAATATTCACCCAAGACAAAGGGGGTAAACTTACTTTCCTGATCAAAGATTTCAAAACAGGAAAACTCGGCAACGATTTATTCCTTTGTGAAAACAGCAAATGTATCACTTACGACAAAGTGTGCAACCTAGCTGATGATTGTGGAGATAGTTCAGATGAGTCAGAGTGCACTAACCATTTCAAATGCCAAAAATCTGGCGTGTACCTTCCAATCACCCAGAAATGTGATAAAACAGTTCACTGCTCCGACATTTCAGACGAATGCAATGAAAGTTGTGGTCAAGAAATTGTCAGCAGCACTTTCCTTAAGCTTGTCGCTTGGGCCATTGGCGTGTCAGCTCTCATCTTAAATTTCTTGTCAGTAGTCATGAACATTTCTCGTATCCGAACTTCCAAATCAGAACCTGCACTTCTTAACAAGAGCTTGGTTATTCTTATCAGCATGGGCGACTTCTTGATTGGAATCTACCTTACCATGATTTCAATTTACAATTCTTACCACAGTATAACGTACTGCTCGATTCAGCTAAACTGGCTTTCTAGTAACACTTGCGTCGCTCTAGGCATTTTGAGCACTACCGGCTCCCAGGTATCCCTACTATCCATGACTACTCTGGGTTTACTGAGAGTTATCGGTACACAAAACGATCTCGCGATTCCTAAGGAAATCACACAAAAAAGTTGGATGAAAGTGGTTGCAACAGTTTCCTCTATTTTATTGGTTTCATCAGTAATTTCTTGGCTGCCTTTAGTTGAACAACTTGAAGATTTCTTTGTGAATGGTGTCAAATATGAAGAGTCAAACTCATTGTTTATTGGCTGTCCGGATAAATATGTACACCGAGAAATACTACAAAAGTATTATGGCAGGATAGCAGCGGAGGACCTCACTTGGGATCAAATAAAAGTTTTTGTAGACGCCATGTTCTCCAATGACTATGGAGGGATTTCTCGTTACAAACTTTCGTTCTATGGAAACGCACCTGTCTGTTTATTTAAGTATTATGTAAAAATTAAAGATCCTCAGCAGGGTTTTGTTTTTGCGATCATTTGCCTTAATTTTGCCTGTTTTGTGACTATAGCAGTTTCTTATGTTGCAATAGTTGTCAAGGCAAAGAAATCTGCGAGCACACTGAAAGTGAAAGGCTTTGGTAAAAAAACTGTAGGATTGGACAAACTGACGAGAAAAAGAAACGCCAAACTACTACAAAGAGTTACTCAATGGATTATTTTCACGGATTTTGCATGCTGGGTGCCGTTCATTATTACTTGCTGCCTTCACTACGCCGACATTTTACATGCGACACCGTGGTATCCCCTATTTTCAATTCTTGTTCTACCAATAAATTCGGTGATAAACCCTCTTATGCACGACATCAGTCTAAGAACATCACTTCATTCCAACTTAAACAAATGCAAAGATAACACCTTCGACCTTATCTCTTTAACATTAACAAGAGCTAAGAACAGAATTTTAACTATTCTTGATTGGACTATGGGATTTATGGATCATTCCAGTTATAGTCAGGAGCAGGAGCAGGAGCAGGAGCAGGAGCAGGAGCAGGAGCAGGAGCAGGAGCAGGAGCAGGAGCAGGAGCAGGAGCAGGAGCAGGAGCAGGAGCAGGAGCAGGAGCAGGAGCAGGAGCAGGAGCAGGAGCAGGAGCAGGAGCAGGAGCAGGAGCAGGAGCAGGAGCAGGAGCAGGAGCAGGAGCAGGAGCAGGAGCAGGAGCAGGAGCAGGAGCAGGAGCAGGAGCAGGAGCAGGAGCAGGAGCAGGAGCAGGAGCAGGAGCAGGAGCAGGAGCAGGAGCAGGAGCAGGAGCAGGAGCAGGAGCAGGAGCAGGAGCAGGAGCAGGAGCAGGAGCAGGAGCAGGAGCAGGAGCAGGAGCAGGAGCAGGAGCAGGAGCAGGAGCAGGAGCAGGAGCAGGAGCAGGAGCAGGAGCAATAGCTGATTTACCATTAACATTTACATTTTTGGGTGACCCAAAAACAAAAACCGATTTGACAATTTATTGTGCGTTCACTATTGACTATGCTATATAACGTTTAAGGTTATTTTTGTATCACGTGGTGACCCCCACGGTCACTTCGACGCTACAGGGGGAGCCGCGCACTTCGTGCGCGGCGGGTCATACAACGTATGACAAGGTTATTTGAGGCGAGGTTAATTGCCATTTTTCATGTTTCAGACTTGTAGCTTTTCGCCTTTTCAAATGGCATACTTTTACAACTCATGCGAGGAATATGTCACAAAAATGTAAAAATTCAATTTTAGGATGCCACGTCCTTTACTTCCAACATTCAATTACTTCCAACATTCAATTGCTTATACCGATTTTGGGTAACATGCTAGCAGCTAAAAATTAAAACTTCATTGTTACATGTTACATGTTGGAAATGCAATCTCAATAAATCATAAAATGTGGAGTAGGATATCTGAAACAATATTTGACGGATGTTACTCGTCTAAATTTCTTCGAAGTAGCGCGCGCCGATTTCTTCTCGAAATTTTGGCCCGATCGCGATGGCAAGTGCTACGAAGTAGCGCGCGCCGGGCCAAATCATTAACAATTGTCAACAGCTTAGTCAATATTCAGCATCACATCTCTTGCATTAATGCTCTTGATTCACGATGTCAATCCTTCGCAGCTCGGTGAGGCACAGTGGTGCATCTCGCCGATCTACCGAAGTGGTTGCGAGAAGCATTATTTGATGCGCGCGCGACCCAGTAGTGCATCGCGCTACAAGGATTGCTCTATCCACTTCCAGAGCCCTTGCACTTGCAGTAGCGCGCGCCCGCCTCACGGCGCCCGCAGTGGCGCGAAAGCACATGGTTTCACATAGCCATGTGCCTACGCGTACTGCGTGACCAGTGACGCGCTTGTTTCGGCGGTCGCGCGCTACTGCAAGCGAGAGGGCTCTGGTTAGAGCAACACATAGTTAAGTAAATCTCTTGCATACAATTAATTACAAAAGCGCTAATTATACCTGTTTCAAAAGCATCCTATCTGGAAAGTTCCCTGACTGCATGCCGCGTGTGAATATTTTGTATCACGTCATGACCCCACGGTCGTTTCACTATGGTGAGTAGAGTTTCTACGATACAGGGGAGCCGCGCACTCGTGCGCGGCGGGTCATACAACGTATTATGTACTAACGGGTGATACTCGTAAAATATCTGTTCCATATATTCAATATTGTCCGAGTCCAACCCGGCGCGCGTCCTGGTAGGTTGTAAACCTACAAACAACGTATGGCAACGAATCTTTGGATCTACTTTTATTTATATGTTTTTTATATACCTATATGTTCCTCGCACAATTTCCTTACCTGGGGACCCCAGGCTATTATGTTTATAAACATTAAGATTTGGCGGAATGACAGGCTGAACGCGGCCTAGTAACAATTTCCATGTCCGCCTGAACAAACATGGCACCATCAAATCTTACCTTTAGAAACCCCAAAACTCATCAAGCCTAGTCTGAATTCAAAACTGAAAACTAATTGACCAGCTACGAACAGTTTCTTTGGACATCTGTTGTAGCGCGATGCACTACTGGGTCGCGCGCATCAAATAATGCTTCTTCGGTAGATCGGCGAGATGCACCACTGTGCCTCACCGAGCTGCGAAGGATTGACATCGTGAATCAAGACATCTGGAACCTAGTTTTGGGCGCATGCACTAGCCAATAGTGAATAGTATGTACTATGGTCCTGCAGTGGGGTCTCCTTGTCCTTGGATCTGTGTTTTGATCAGTCTTTTCATAAAATTTTCCATTTGTATCATTACTGGACCGCGCTCAGCCTGTCATTCCGCCTAATCTATCAGGCTATCATGTTAATTAACATGATAGCCTGAGGTCCCCATACCAGGTAATTTGTATCATTGAGAGCAAGTTAGGCTGGACATTTCTGCAAGATCGATTTGGAATGCTTCAGAGAGGGCATATTTTGATGTAAGGGTATTCCGTACCCCAGCCCCCTCCAATGCAAGCAAATCGATCCCAGCAATGTACCAGTCCCAGCAATGTACCAGTCCTATCCCATGAAAATGAGAAGAAAAGGTGTTACAATGCAAGGGTTCTGGAAGTAGAAAAAGGAAGCTTCACGCCGTTAGTTTTCTCAACATCTGGTGGAATGGGTGGTGAAGCTGAAAGACTAGTAATATAAAGAAGCTTGCTAGCAAGATGGAATACCACACATGACACAGGGCAAAGGTATTCAGATGCTGTTGGATACATAAGGAAGCGCCTTCGTTTCGAAATCCTAAGAACAACATTGATTTCTCTACAGGGGGACATTCTCTACGGGGAGGTTATTATTATTATTATATTATTATTAAATCTAAAATAGCTAATAATTTAATAAATTATTAACAGGCCCCTTAACGTGGGCAATAATATACGCTTTATAAATTATATAAACAAATTGAAGTCTATTTTTCCAATGTTGTTAAGTGTCTCTTTAGATCTATTTTGGTCTTTCGTGGGAGTTCCCACATTTGTTGGTTGAGAATGCTCAACATAACATACATGATACTTGACTGCTTTATTGACCCGGACAGGCACCGGGGCAGACATCCCAACACCAGTGAGTTGGGACATAGTGTTGGTCTGCTTCAGGACGTGTTAGATCCTAGAGAGAGCCCTGGTTTCCTGCCAAATTAGTACCTCTGAAAGTACAGAAAAGTGGTGGATTTCGGGGTCCAGGTTACTCCCTCTTTGTTCTTTATGGTGGTAATATTTCTCTGAGATGTTTGCAGAGTCTTTATTTCATGATATTTCTAGTCGGTTAAATCCTGGAGAGCATCATTTTGTCCCCAAAGAAATTCGACTCTCCTAATGAATGCTTTTTGTGTGCTGCTTTTTGTTAACACTTCATCTAGATAGGAATGTGAGTCTACCCCACCCAGCTCTTCTTTCAGTTGCAGGTAACTGGTGTCTTGCACCTCCAGACATAATAGGAGCTGGTGTACGAGACTCACAAGAGAATCGATGAAGCTGTTACAGAAACGACAGGCCTCACCACTGCCACCACCCATGATCTTTTGGATATTCGCAAAGAGTGGTGAGCTGCCGTGAATGTAGTGCGAGAAAGAACTTTGTTGATATAAATAGTTTTGGAGCCACAAGGCCAAGGTTAAAGGATGAGGGGACCTTAGAAAAAGTTTTTTTCTCGTTCAAATCCTTTTATTACATTAATCGTATAAACCACTTTAGTGAAATCCGCAAAGTTGTATTTCATTTGCGCGCCGAGATATCCCGCCAAAACAATTTGAACCTGTGACGTCAATTATGTGAGTTGCTCTGATCCGCGCATATAGAAATACAGGTAAAATGAGCGTACGGGCCGACTAAATTACTAATTAAGAATACATTAACAATTTACGATACTAACGAGCCTATAACCAATGGAGAGGAGACTTTTTATGACCGGTTGAAAAAAGAATTATCACCCTACGATAACCATGAGCCGAGATACACCTGAAATAAGATTGAAGTCACACAGAAAGGCATGTAAATAATGTATATTTATAGCTCCCAACGTAACACCTAGCAACTCCCTGTATCGTACCACAGTTGATATATCAACATGTCATATCAACACAACACGGTCCTAATAAAAATAGATCGGGTAGGTATGAAATGCATGTCTTCATTCCAGTTGGACAAGCACCAAGCAGCAAGCTTTTAAGTTCTAACTCACTATGTGACACTACTTATAAGGTAAGCAAGATTTGCAACTATTACACCAAGCAATATAATATTATACCAAGCATAGCAGACGAACACATCCACATTCGTTACGCTTTACACTCAAGTCACAGCAAACTAAAACGGTAAATTATAAATGAGTGTACAACTAAAGGCCGGTACACGCGCAGTGTCAAACCGCACGTGCGTACTCAGATAGGACTAGAGGCGCCAAGGGCCAGCTAGTTAAATGTATTCTACTACATCATACATTCAATCGTTTTTTAGATCTTCTGTGGCGGCGCTTTTTAATTGTGTCCATATCGGGTTTCAAACAAGTCAAAACAAAATAGCAGTTTGTGGTTTAGTTAGCGGATGCTACTTATCTTAGCTATTTATAAATAGAAATACCTACTACAACTACAAGAAAGCCTTTCTGAGTTACATTTAACTATTAAAGAGAATTATTCGTAACTTAGACTTATTCAGTGAAACCAAAGATACTGCTCTCGCAAACGCCAAAGGTAACACGACGTAATTAAAACAGAACAGAACAAAATTGAAAATGTTGACACCAGCGAAGGGTGCGCGCGCACGTTGGTCTTAACACATAAGTGACGTCACAGCCCAAAATTGCTATCAGCCAATAGGAGCGCGGCGTGATATTGCACGAATTATCGATTACACAGTCCGGCGTATTTTTTGATTCTACACACTTTCACAGGACTTAAACGCGAATATTTGGAAGTAAATTCTAAGGTCCCCTCATCCTTTAATATTCAAATGTTTCTCCCAATATTTGAGATAGGGAATATATTGATTTTTTGAAGGGTTGTTTTTATATTATAGGGTCATTGTGACAATTATGTGTATATTGTTTGAATAATTTTATATTATTTATTGCACTGCTAATAAATAAAATACTTTATTTTACTTGTTTTACTAAAGTAAAGTAAAGTAAAGTAAAAATTATGACATAACATCATCACTAATGTCTACAAAGTGTCATCGCACTACATGGAAAAATATACAGTAACTATTTCTCCATCAAATTTAATTCAAGTAATAATTTATCAAATATTAAGATTCATAAATAACAGCAACATTTAAAAAAATTAATTTATTCATACTTCCCAGTGGAGTAAAGATTTATAAAACGTTTCTTTGCTACATAAGCCCAGTGACATAAAGTGAGGAATCTAAGAATCCAATTCCTAGCCATATTAATTTCCATAGCCACGCCGACTAATTTTTGTCAACAAAATTATTAAATCAACTTTAAAATAGTCGCTCTCGGTTGTTACACACTGTAACGCCGCGCACTGTACTTTAATTCTATATTTATCCGAGAAGATGTTCGAATCGAGCGCAAATGCCAGATTCCTGCAGATTCCTAGTTCTTGCGCTTAACTTGATCCAAGATTTTCCTACTACCAGTATGGTAGTATGGACTGTTTGGTAGTATGGTAGTATGGTAGTTGCAGGAACGCGCGAATAGCTATATGTAAATATTACAAAAGCGTACATGGAATCGTAGCCTAGTTGGTTAATCCGTTGGTACTACATTAGCAGATCGCGAGTTCGAGACCCGGAAAGGAATTCTTTCACAATCTTTTGGCAATTATGAATAACTATACTAATGAATTAATAACTATACTAATGAATAACTAAACCTCTGTAATATAACTAGCAAAGTAAAATGAAATCGTTATCCGGCCGAAAAATTTATGGTAGTCGTTTTAAAAATATATGGTAGCCGTTTTTTCTTTCCAGACTGGATTCCTAGTCCCTTTTTAAATTTATGTCACTGGGTACATAAGGATAAAACCAAAGATAGTGTCGTTCTGGTCGTGAGTAGACTCTTTCTTGTTTCGAGGAAATGTGGAGATAAAGATCCATTTCTGAGTTCGGATAGTGACGAAGGATGTTAAGGCCAGAGGGGGGGGTAAATGGAACTTTTCTAGTTTTCACATATTTGATAATAGCTGCTGGAGACGAACAAGAAGAAAAAAACAGATCAAAATCTGACCTTGCGTTCCTGAGATATCACGCGCTAAATTTTGAGGTTTACCTGTAATTACATGTTGAACTGGATCTTTAAACGGCTGTAACTTTTTTGACCTTTCGATTCCTTAGTTTAGAAAACCGGCCAATCCCTGATCTTGAGGTTTGGTACAGTGGTTCCTTAGACAATAATCCTCATTTATTATGTGAGCGATTTTTGTTATTTGACTCGGTTCTTGAATTATGAGGTTAACCAGTGGCCGGTTTTCTCAACTAAGGAATCGAAAGGTCAAAAAATGTGTTTTGAGATAGATGCAATTTAGTGTTTTCAAAATTTTGAATATTCACTGGAATGTTTCACAGTTCGTTAGTTAGGACTTTTTATACACTTAACAACGTTTGCTTGATCAGACCTGGCCGTCCCCTAAATGATTTTAGCTACTTTCAGTAGTTAATGTCCTTGTATTGTAAAAAATCAGGTTAACCAAGACTTCCTGTAAACACTAACTGCTTAAAATTTGGTTGTTAACCTCGCTTTAGACCATATAACACTGGGATTGGTTTATCAATGTTATTATATATGTAGTAAAACATTTGCACAGTATAACGATTAAGTTTTTGAGGTTAACATGTAATTGACTAGTCAGGTATTCAAAAAATGAGAGGTTAACCTCATTTTTTAGCCATTTACGGGTAAAATCTTCTACTAAAATATGGTCAGTTCGAATCACCTTTGTCACGTGATTATAGTTGTAGGCATTGTGATACCAATAGATACCTCACTTCGATATTGTGGTACATTACATAAGTAAGAACTGTATGTATATTCCCTACGGTACCAAAATGTGTTGGTTAACCTCATTTTTTTCATTTTCCCAAGATAAAAGAAAGTCAATCAACACGTCATCTATTTAAAAATGTGTATACCGTAAACTTACGATGAAAATAATAACTCTATCATTTGATCTATTCTCGCTATATCTAAAAGACGAGGCTAACCTCATTTAATCACGTTTGGATATTATTTTTTCTGACAATTATGAACCTAAAATTTAGAGTTTACATTTGCTGACCGAAATAACAAAAAATTATGGCGTGTAATAAAATATTAACCTCAATTTTATCAACCTCAATATTGTATAGTCAATTTTGTGAAAATCGGTTAACCTCAATTATAAAATAAAGTTAATCAGCTACAAATATGTGAATAGCGGCAATGTTTTTGTCATTAAAAATTAAATCGATTTAGAAAATAATATTTTGGTAGAATTTTTTGACCCCTTACCCCCCTCTGGCCTTAAGATCTCGAGAGAACGTTGGATTAGTACCTATGATAAGGGCTGCAACTAGTGTACTAGTTGAATGTACCTTTACCCTGCGGTTGGGGTGAGGTGTAAGAAATGTGGAGAAGAAAAAAAATGAATATGATAGTATGATACACTGTTGCCAGCTGACTCACCAGCAACAGTGCAAGTCCAAAGGGGAGGCAGAGGAAGAGATACCACCGACAACCTGGGTGACAGGCCTCCAACAGTGCACCCCACCTCTGTGGGTCTGAGGGCGACAAGTCCAAGAACCAGGTGTGACGGATGGCATCCAATCCCCTACCTCGGTGGTTAGCTTGAGAATAACAGGACTATGCCTTTCTCCAGGCCAATCCGTTCAGTAACCAGCTGACCCAGCACCACCTCTGATGGAAGATGTGGTTCGGATTGGACTTCGCTAGGATTTGTCAGTTTTTCTGTAGACACTAATGCTCCCTCGAGGAAAGACATGAGCCCCGGCGAAACTGACCAAAAACGTGGCAGGGATTCCCACCCTACCTATTCTTAACTATATCAGGCTACTCATGGCTAGGTGAAGGGGTGATTCAGAATCAGCGTCCAAAAATACACCGATTCAAAATATTTGTATACCCTGCCCTCAGGGCCTTTTCACAAGAATTCAAAAAAAATTTGGACAAGCGATTTAGAGGGCTGGAGCGGTACGAGAGAGGCTTACAAAGTGTAGCAAGCATATTCCGCTCAAAGTTTGCACATACGAAAGGCGAGAATTTTGCTCATTCGTGATTTAATTTCCAACAGAGAAATTTATAGAAACACACCTAACAAATTTTACCCTGCTAACAAGCTATTAAAAACATTAATAGTTTCATATAAAATTAAGATCTAAAAAATTTCTACCCTTCAAAAAATTAATAAAAATGTTTATTTAACAAAATATTTGACTTTACCAGTCTCTTGACGACTGACGTTTCAAAATGAAAATGAGGTTGAAGATGCAGTTACAAAAGGCCACTGGTTCTCAATGGTTACTGAAACAAACTTTATCCAAAATAAAAGTTTTAAAAGTTTAAAGCAGTCCATATCTGCTTTCCTGTGAACTAAACAGCTCAAGTAGAAAATCTCACTCCCTTGTCCAATAACACTATACGGTACCTACTACACTTCAATATACTTGGTATTACATCCTTTATCATAATAGTAGCAAAATTAGCAAAATTATATGCTATAATAAATCCTTCTCTTTTCGAAAGATTAATATTTCGCTTAAGATTTAGCCCCTCACTTTCTACAATTTCAACACACACACTTATAAACATATCTTCCCTTGAGCTCTGCTCAGTTGCTAGATCGATTTGTTTTGGAAAGAGAGACACTGGCAGCGGTCCACTCTACCCAATTATGGGTTTTGGTCAATGATGGGATGGAAAGTGGTAGTCAATGAAACAAGAAATTTTCAATGAAACAAGAAATTTAATTTTAGCACATTTTTACAGAATAAAAAGATGTAAAACAATTCATAAAATATAATGCCCATTTGGTGTATGACTTTTTGTCCTTGACTGCTAGTTTGGTTTTGGAAGGACAGGTAACTAACGGGGCAAGGAATGCGCGTGCCTGGAAGCTTTTGCACACACCGAAACGCTAGTTCAGTTAAGTTTATAGAGACAAGGCTCAGATTAGGACTAGAAGAAAAATTGTAAGCAGACGTTAGGGGTTCTGTTTATAGTTGTTATTATAGGTTGCAGTCTTGTTGTGACAAAAAGTCTACACTAAAACATTCTTTAGTTTATATTGTGTAGTTCAAGGATATAAAATGCAGCTTAAAGTTGGATATTGGAGAGCTGGCGAAAGATTATGGCCTTTGTAGTGCGAGGAAGCCATTACTGAAATGGTCAACAGAGTGTATGCAGAGATAATAACCTGGGATAAGAATTTGGTAAGGCTGGCAAAAACTTCATCCTTGAGCTAACCAGACTGTTCTTTATGTTCACCCCTGATTCTGTGTGGGAGAAGGTTTCACTTTCCCTTGTTCAGATATTTATTCCCTTGATCCGTCAGAAACCATCTGCAAGATCTAAAGCTCGTGAGTTCACAACAAATATCTGATCGCCAGCCTTCAGAAATGGGATATCAGAGACATAGAGGGACTCTTAATTGAGTGTTAAGTGATACAGAGCCGCCTTCAGAAGATAAACATCACTTTAGAGTTCAATGAAAAGAAGGCTTTCTGCCGGAGAATGCTTCACGGTAAATTAAAGGAAGCCACACGACTAATAGACACAATCAGACAGCTGCAGGAGAAGCACCCCTCTGCAACAAAACGTGAGGGGCCAGAGAAACTTTCAACAATCGATATCCAACCTGTATATTGTTTGAAGAAATCGACGGTGAAGCTATAAAAGCTGCGGCCAAGAACACCCATGGTTCAGGAGGCCCCACCCTCATTGATCCTGATAGTTGGAAACATATCTTATGCTCAAAGAGCTATGGAAAATGCAACGATATTCTAGCTCAAGCCATTACCGATGTCATAAAAATATTATGCACAGAAACTATTGATCCTTCCATGCTCAGTGACCTTGTTGCAAGTAAATTGATTTTTAGACAAGCGACTAGGATCGGAGTCAGACCTATCGGCATTGGTGAAGTTTTGCGATGAATCATGACAAAAACTGTAACAAGAACCATCAAAGAACACATTAAGGAAGCAAGTGGGTCTCTTCAAACCTGTATCGGCATTGAGTCAGGCATAGAGGCTGCAGTTCACTCAATGGCTGAGAACTTTGCCAAGGCCTCCTCCTAGTTGATGCATCAAACGCATTCAACAGTTTACATCGAGAGCAGGCCCTTGATACTGTTGCAACAACCTGCCCTGTGTTTCAAAAATTCCTCAAAAAACCTATCAAGCAAGGACAAAGCTCTTCATTTCGGGGTCAAAGTCAGGGGAGTTCATCTGGGGTGAAGAAGGAAACACTCTTTACGGGCACTAAGAAGCATTACTAGCAATTGTGTCCTTTACCCTCCTACACAATTTGAACATTTTCGTGGTTAATTCATTGAACAACGTCTGACTTATGGGTCACAGGGTGGCCCATAAGTGACTACCCACACGCAACCTCTTAATAACTCACGTAATTCGTCTCCAAATTGCACCAAAATTTCAGAGATTATAGATATGGGTCAAACTTAGATTTCCTGAAAGTTTCGTAAGCCACACCCAATTACAGTGGGCGTGGCGTGACACTCCCTCTTTTTCACTATTGTCTTCATAAAATGAGAACGCTTTAAGCTAAGAACTCAAAATTTTTTGCACACATTTGGCTTGATAATTGAAAACTTTTCCAAAAGTTTCAAGTTCATTGGTTAAAATATGGCTGTGTTATGACCATTTTAAAATCCATCGGATATGTGATCCGAGCACTCAGTCAGTGATATTTGCACTCAATTAGTGATCTCGTCACCCAATCTGATCAAGAGTAAGGCGTTAGCGTGTATTAATGAGGTTCATTAGGCTTTGATTGGATACCGATGATGACTTTGCTAGAAAGGGAAACACAAAATTTTAGGATAAAAACCAGATCGTGACTTTTCAGGAAAAGCCGTTCTCTCCACCACTTCATCCGGTCTAGTAGAGCCCCAGTGAATTGCATTCTGGGAGTTGACATATCCGTTTATATGGCCTTGTCGCTGTACCAGATTTCGTCCTCAAAGTAGGGATCCACATTCTGCTTGGACAGGAATGTGTTGGCGAAATCTATCCTCGATTGGAAATCACGGTCCAAAAGTTTGTGTTTCTTTGTGATTCGGTAGGCCCGGTTCGATGATTCAATGGATGGTTCATTCCTTTTTATTGATTGTAAGGAACCTGTGACTAGCAGGGCTAACAAGCCCTGAAATGGTGACACCACCATAAATTCGTGTGATAGCGTTTTAGGTGCAGTCAGCTGTATAGGCCGGCCCATAAGCAGGCTGCAACCAATCAAGCGGTGCATGTGAGCCGAACAGGCCATTAACCAAGTGACGAGATCACTGACTGAGTGCTCGGATCACGTATCCGATGAGTTTTGAAATGGTCATAACTTAGCCATATTTTAACCAATGAACTTGAAACTTTGGGAAAGGTTTTCAATTATCAAGCCAAATGTGTGCAAAAAATTTGGAGTTCGTAGCTTAAAGCGTTCTCATTTTATTTAGACAATAGTGAAAAAGAGGGAGTGTCACGCCACGCCCACTGTAATTGGGCGTGGCTTACGAAACTTTTAGGAAATCTAAGTTTGACCCATATCTATAATCTCTGAAATTTTGGTGCAATTTGGAGACGAATTACGTGAGTTATTAAGAGGTTGCGTGTGGGTAGTCACTTATGGGCCACCCTGTATGTATTAAGTATTAAACAATTCAGTTCTAAGTTATCTTTTCATGTACGCGTACGCTGTACACTGTAGTTAGTAAATGTAAAACCAAACTTTTTCGATCAGCCGCGCGTTGAACCATTGTTGCAAAGTAAAAATTGTCTATTTTTGTACATTTCTGAGTGTAAATTAATTTATTAATTTATCACACATATCACAAATTATTTTACTATAATAAAACCACTTCTGTGAAATGGTTATTTTGACTTTAGATATTTGAACTAAATATGAATTGATTGTGGGTATAAAATAAAATGTTGTTTTACTAAAATTTTGTTTTACTCAAGGAGATGTTGCAGCAATGCAATTTTACTCCATAGCCACTAGACCTATAATAGATGATCTCAGTGCTTATGCAGAAGCAACCATGGTGTGGGACGCTGATGACAGCTCTGCATGTGGAAGCTTCATCTAACTTCTTCAGTGGTGGAATAGACTTTGTGACATCGGTCCGGGATATGGGTACTACCCCAACGCTAAAAAGACCATTCTAATTGTCAAGAATCCCGAAGACGAAACTGAAGCAGAGACTCTATTTTGGCATCTTGGAGTTAAGATCACGACATCTGGAGAACGTCACCTTGGTTCTGTGGTAGGCTTAAAGAAATTTAGGGAAGATTTCATCAAAGAAAAAGTTGAGAAATGGATAACAGATATTGAGCAACTTGCTGATATTGCATCTAAAGAACCACAGCTGGCTTATTCAGCCTTCACCAAAGGATTATGCCACCGATGGAGGTTCTTCATGAGAACAATACCTGATAATGCAGAGTACTTTGCCTCACTGGAGAGCAAGATCATGCATGTGCTCATTCTAGCCTTCCTTGGTCGTCCAGTCAACCAGCACGAGAGAGATATCCCCGAACTTCTTGTTCGGTGTGGCAGGCTAGGCATCATCAATCCTGTCAGGATAACATCCCGTGAATATGCTTACTCAGTTGCAGTAACTAAAGACCTTGTGAGTTTGATCAACCAATAAGACCAGGAAAATCACCTAATTTGTATAATTTTAGGTAGGGTTGCTTAAAGGGGAGGGGCCGCCAATAGGGGGCGCTTTAGAGAAATTGAGTCAGAGCACGAAAAAAGTGACAGCCCTGAGAGAATAGTCATGCACGTGTAAGAAGCTTCAGAGCTGAGGGGCCAGAGAGAATGAGAGGCCGAAAATATTAGGGGTAATATATTAGGGTTGTAGAAATTGGGAGTGAGATGGCATGAAGAATGAGATACTTTTAAGATCTCTATTCTCTATATTGTTTTCAGCTGATAAATTGTAAATATGACAGATCCTTGCAAAGGATATTGAGGGGTATTAGGATCCTCATTTGATATTTCTATCATTAATAATTAATCATGATGTATGTAATCTCTTAGATTCCAATGTCAGTACCACCACAAGTCAAATGGTACCAGAAAGATTCCTTCATCGGTCTAATAATTGAGATCGTTGATCCAAAGGTAACTGTTAATTTTTGTTAAATCGGTAACCGTGTAACATTAGATTTTTTCAACACAATTTTCGCTATTATCTTGTCAAAAATGTTTGTAAAACTTTTAACGACACTTTTAAACACTTTGCTACACTTTGTTTTTGGTAAATTAACCTTACTGTATTTGAAGTTTTCATGCTCAACACTTTTTCAGAGAGAGTCAGTGAAAGTCGATCTAACCGAGTCTTCTGTTCATTTTGAAGGTGAGATTGGCAGTCTCGCAAAGTAATGCAACGCTACCCGATTTACACTTTTATTTGGTGTTCAATTATTTGAGAAGTGATTAAGAAAATCTGAATCTAACTTGTCATGTTTGTTTCAGCCGAATCAAGTTCTGGAAAGTATGAGTTTGACATCACCCTATACAAAAAAGTAGATCCTAATGTAAGTTCAAAATATAACTGGTTACACCTCACAGTGTAACACGCTGAAAACATCACTGATATTTAATGTTATTTCCAGTTGGCTGCCCACACAAACTGCACACACAAATCGACGAAACTTTTAGCGAATCTAAGCTTGACCCATATATGTGTTATCCCTGAAATGTTTGTATAATTCTGAAAGATTTACTCAAGGATTACGTGTGGACAGTAACTTCTGGGCCACCTTGCATTATATGTATACATAATACTGATCACTGATGGCGACTTGTGTCACTCTCACCGACCTCACTGATTGGTCACAGGTCAAAAATTCAGTCAGGACCGCGAAATTTTGGTTCAGGAGACGGCAGAAGAAGGTTTTCTTGGGAATCAAACTTTCCTGGTACCTCGATAGTGTCTTTTCTTTTCATCAAAGTTTTCTCCGGATAAACAGCTTCCAGTACCTTGATGGCGATTTGTGCCACTCTCACCGACCTCACTGATTGGTCACTGGTAAAAATTTCAGTCAAAATCGTGAAATTTCGGTCAAGGGGACGGCAGAAAAGCTCCTCTTCAAAAATCTTCCAAAATCTCTTTATTATATTCTTAGTATGATTTTCCGTTTATCAAAGCTTTCTTTGGGAATAGTACTTTTAATACCTCAATCCTGTCTTGTGCCATCCTCATTCTTCTGTGACCCTGTACGATGGTCATTCAAGAAAAATTCAGTGAAAACAGTGAAATTTGGGTTGCGGTGAGCTGAAATTCGAATATGTCTTACCGGTAGGACATATTCAAAATTTTCATTGCATCAAAGTTTTCTCCGGATATACTGCTTCCAGTACCTTGATGGCGACTTGTGTCACTCTTACCGACCTCACTAATTGGTCACTGGTAAAAATTTCAGTCAAAATCGTGAAATTTCGGTCAAGGGGACGGCAGAAAAGCTCCTCTTCAAAAATCTTCCAAAATCTCTTTTTATATTCTTAGTATGATTTTCCGTTTATCAAAGCTTTCTTTGGGAATAGTACTTTTAGTACCTCAATCGTGTCTTGTGCCATCCTCATTCTTCTGTGACCCTGTACGATGGTCATTCAAGAAAAATTCAGTCAAAACTGTAAAATTTGGGTTACGGAGAGCAGAAATTCGAATATGTCCCACCGGTAGGACACATTCAAAATTTTAATTGCATCAACGTTTTCTACGCATATACTGCTTCCAGTACCTTATGGCGACTTGTGTCACTCTCACCGACCTCACTGATTGGTCACTGGTCAAATTGTCAGCCAAAACTGCGAAATTTCGGTCAAAGGGACGACAGAAAAGCTTCTCTTAAAAAATATTTTTTGGTCGGCTTTAAAACAATTTCTTGCAGAGGTTCGATACAAAGATTAAAGATCGCAGAATCAAGGTCGTTATTGCGAAGGCAGAAGGTTTGAAAATTATTAATTACTGTACTGGACAATATTTTTCCGTTCCAATACTTTAATGGTTGTTTGTTAAACCTTTTTTTTAAAGATTTTATAAACAGTCCTCACAGCACTGTATTATTCCCGCTGCTCTATTAACATTAATCTTTACCCCAGAAACTAAACCTTAATCTAGAGCCCAGAAACTAAACATTCCACTGTTGATCGAATTTATTGGGCAATTATTTCGCCCATCAAAAGTATGGTGCCCAACCCTTTTACCCAGAAAATTGATATAACTTTCATTCGCAGACTGTCACCAAGAATGGAGCAGACTCACTCCAGACAAACATCGCTGGCTGAAGTTTGATGTCGACAGTGTGGATTTGACTGACGAGGAAACTATTGCGGCGCGCAAACTGGAAGACGCGAAGAGAAAATTAGAGGATGAGCACGGACCGCTCCCTCAAGATACTAAAGTCCAGCATGTACGTGAGGCCCCACAACTTCCGTACCCGGCGATTATGCTCCCGCGCCCCGCGGTTAATTAAATTGGATGATATCGCAATAATAAACTTACTTTCAGTACCAAAATTCAAAGCAATAACTTGTTATATCCACAGATGTCCAGTATGCTGAACTCCGACGATATCACCCGAGATCTCGAAGAGGCAGAAAAAGAGAGTAGGTTCTCATTCAGCATTCTATATATTTAATCATTCTGCTTTCCAAGTTTGGGAGTTTGGGGAATTGTTGATTATTGAAAATTAACTTTACCCACAATATTTTGCTGAGAAAAAATAGCCCCACGTTGCATGTGGCCCCTTTCTATTGGCTGTGAAATGTAATCTTCTAGAAGTGTAAGTTGACCCGTAAGAAATACCAGGATTTGTGGGGGCGGGCAGTGTAATTACCGGAGTGTAAGCTTACATTGTGAGGTGGTTTACTGTGTGCTATAACACACAGTACACACACACAGGTACCCAGACATATAATTAAGAAACAAAAGATCACTATATTGTAAACATTGTGTGGTAATATTACTCCTCCGTTTCCCAATGGGAAATTGCTAGCTTCTCTTTTATGTTGGTGTGGCACATTCGCGGTTGGAACAACCCTTCGCACTAAATGTTATCATTCATCATGATTCTCATTTATTCTTATAGGAGTATCGGTGTCATAAAACAACAAAAAAAGGGGGGGGGGGGGGGGGGGGGATGACCATATTAAAGTATATTAAATTGGTTATAACAGGGTTTCTGGTTGCTATTGAGGAGATTTCGAGCTGGTTCAAGATACGATAATCGGAACCGCCATAATATACAAACACATACATAAAATATATTCCAAGCGGAAATTTTCCACATTTGTCGGAGTAAAGTAGATGTTTACAGTTACGTGGTCCTATTAAAACCACCTGGTCACTGTTACAATGTGTTTTGTGCTCATTATCAAGCTTTAAGTTGTGTGAGGTCAATCAGGTGTAACTACTCAACTACTGACAATTCAATTAGCGAGGGTACTTACTTATTACCTTCTTTTGTTCTCGTCAAAATGTCGATTTCTCGCGTTCACGGACCAATAATTTTAAAGATTGGAAGAGATAGTCAACAAGCCTTGGCCTTGGGGCCTAGAGTTATTTGTCTTCGTTCGAGTATGTTTCCAAGAGATAAAAGAGTCCAGTCTGTGAGAGACCGCACTTTGACTAACCTCCAGATCGGAGCATCAATTAAACGCAAACTTTACGAACTAGAAGCAGAAACAAGATCACCGGAATGTGGTACCTCCAGTTCCAGCCAGGTCCCTCTCCCACCGAGCCCTCTGATACATTCTCCACTCCCACCGAGTCCTTTGGCACGAGTCCAAGCTGGAAGAGTTGCTGGCTCTGTTCGTCGAGTAACAATTAGAGAACCCGCTCTAAACCGATCCAAAACCGCAAAAGATGCCGGGTATCGTGGTATGTTCAAGAACAGGAGCTCCTTCAAGAAGAGTTTCAACAAGGCTCGAGCTATGACGCTCAGAAAACCAGCCGGAGGAACGTCGAGCTTCAAGAAGAAAAGTCTGAACAGAGTCATGTCCCTGAAACAGGGTGAGCTGAACCGAGGATCCTCTGTGAAGAAGGGAGGGTTCAACAGGGTTCTATCAATGAACAGGAAGCAGCTACAGGAGCTAACAGGAGAGGCAGTTGGTGAGTCTGATAATGAGGACCAGTACACTGTGATCATCCAACGCAACGACCAGTCCGATGTTTGGAGCATGCTGGGTGCTGATGAGGCCCGGCTCTCCAGTATGAGGAAGTTCAGGTTTTCATCAATAAGGCGGTGGCCGGACAGTGACGAGGAGGAGGAGGAGGAGGTGAGCCCGGTGAGCCAGGCAGTGTGGGACGGGTATCTGTCACGTGAGGAGCAGTACGAGTTGAGGAAGAAGATATTCCACAAGGGGGAGTATATGATCCTGAACTATGCGCTGATCCTGATGTTGCTGACAGCAGTGTTCAGTATCATATTTGTATCTGTGTGGCACGCTTTTCAGGACAATGATGTGGGCATGTATGTTATGTTGGGAGTGGCGCTGTCTATTTTGCTGACTGTAGTCAGCTTGGTCAAGATACGTCTCAGACTTGCGAGAAGAGCTCCGGGTGGGTATAAGTTTAGAAGAGATGAAAAGTCTACCGTTATCGACAATGTTGGCTGTGAGCCAGATGTTGAGAAATGTACTGAATTGGAGAAGATTAGTGACGTTTAGATTTCAGAGAGTCGAGATCAGCAAGAGAGTCGTATAAATCAAAATACGCGATGTGGTGAAAAAGAAACGAACGAGTGCACGAAAGCTCAAGAAATGCTTGTCACGATAAATAAAAAGTGGACGTTTTTACGCCGTACTTTTACACAAAGTTTCTTACATTAGTATGTAACTTATATTAAGACAAATTTTGTTAGTCGTTTGAATCTAACCGATAAATGCGGTTACTTCGTCAATTTATTTATAGAACTAGGCTCTAGCTAGCGGGTTTTCTTATGTATGGCTGATTTTATAATTTCTAAAGTATCAAAATGTTATTCATGTGTTGAAGTCCACACCGTGATAAAACGCGAAAATTTAAAAATTGAAAAATTGAACCGTTAACGTTATCTAAATATCAAGCAAGGTTATATAAATAACACTCAACTTCAAGTTTGCCGGGACTTCTTCCTGCAATTTGAAATGATTCTGTTACCAGTGTGTTACCAGTTTGTTACCAGTGTGTTACCAGTGTGTTACCAGTATGTTACCAGTTTGTTACCAGTGTGTTACCAGTATGTTACCACACTGTATTTCAGTGTACGACATGCTAAAGAACAGCTACCTAACTATCTACAATTCTGTGGTGTGGTTAGGCTACTTCTACGTCTTCTTCGTATCTCTTCTCAGAGTTGCTATTGAAGGCACAGGTTCGTTATCAGACTACTAACGTTGTAGCCGTTTTAAAAATGTGATTTAAATCATACCACACCCGGTTACTGACTACTGAGGGTGTAACAACTTAGTAAGGTACGTGATTACAGTATAACAAGTATAGGATTAACATAAATCCATTAGCGCAGATTATTTATCATACCATATTGTAGTACACTATTGAAGATTGTAAATATATATAGAAAATGAACTTAAAACACCCTGTTAGGTGCGATAAAAACGAACTACGCCACCATGAGCTGGTTGCTGAGATCCTGTCAACAGACAGTGTTCCTGGAGATTATACACTCGGTTACCGGTCTTACTAAAACCTCTACTTTTGCTACTTTCGCCCAGGTCAGTAAAGAGTGTTTCAATCAGGTTGTAGATTATTTCCTAAACTTTCGACTGAAATATACTGGTCTGGTATGGGGGTGCTTTTTTACATTTTTCTTCTCATCAAATTATTTAGATTATATAAACACTCATGGTAGGTACACATAATGATTCATGGTAGGTACAAATTTGTCGGAGGACTGGTTCCTAAAAACAGTAGATATTCCAACTTTTTTAATTCCATAAAACTATCCGCAAAGTAGCATATTTTTATACTGTATACAATATATTACACACAAATAAATGTTTATTTTGGCCGTATATAAATTGAACTACTAAGAATAGTTCCCACCCAAAGACAAAATTAAAACGCTGTGGACCTAGGTCTTCAGATAAACGGTTGCCTTGCTGTGTGGATTGCCCTATTATTATATATATATATATAGACTAATTAATAATTATTCACACAATAATAATTAGTACTAATTAGTACTATAGTTAGTACTAATAATAATCCACACAGTTACATGAAATAAATTTCGTTTAGGTAATATCAATCAGGGAATGAAGATGTTGATTTAACCCAAATATCAGCACTCGGAAATTAATAAGTAAGCTCCATTTCGTCTCAGGCTGTTCATCTTGGTCTCTGCACTAAGTACACTTCCCATTTTAGAGTATTTTATGCTCGATGGCGATGGCAAAGTAAGACAGTATCAAATTTCTTACTTATTATATTCTTATATTATATATTTTTATCCGGTTTCCAGGGTAACGCTGATTAGCACACATGACAAAATCCTCGTATATTCGTAACCAGCTAGCCTAACAGTGCACCTCACAGTTTCTTGACTTGTCTCACGCTAATATTACCATGCTTCTATCCCTGTTATTACTCCCTCTGAGCATGTCATACCAGACAGATGGCGGAGGAGATCCCTGTAGAAGAGGAGACTACAAGGTTTACCCTCACTCTACTGTTCACTCTACTGTTCAGGACTACGCTGCCTGGAACCGAGCAAGTAAATCAATCTGTGATCTCCACTCATCCGTGCACTGCTACGATAAAGAAAAGGCTGAGAAGAACAAAGACTGCGGAAACTGCGACTATGTGCTCTCGCCGGAGACATGGTACAAGTTCTCTAAACCTAATGATAAGATAGTGGTGATAGATACAGAGAGTCAGTGTCCTCCGCAGGGACATTGTAACGGTTACTACGCACTCACCCTGTTGAGAAGTAGCACTTCTAACTTCTTGTTCCCCGTAATATCTGGACGTATTGAGAGGGGTAAAGCTGATGTGTGCTGGAGCAACAACGGTGATTTCAATAAAACACACATGGTTGAGATAACAGAATGTTCGGATGGTGGGCTTCTGTATAAGTTCCCAGCCTCGCTGAACAACAAAACATTGTGTTCTCATGAGTCTAATGTAACTTGTGGGACCGACTCAAACACAACAACAGGAACATTGTACACTCCAGCCAGCTGGTGTCTGACTGGAAACACAACCAATCCAGACCCTGAACCTAATCCGGACCCTGAACCTAATCCGGACCGAATCGTGGACCCGAATCTGACCCCCAAAAAGTGCTATCTATCGGTCTGAACAGCGCCGTTTTGGTAGTTCTCGTGATAGCCCTGACCCTTTTTGTTGTACACAAATTCTGTATTGGAAAGGGAGCGAGGAGAATCGAGCCTCAAACTCCTCCATCAGCACTAAACGAAGACTTAGAAGCAGTGCCAGAAGCTGCACCTGAGAAAAGTGACTCAGCTAATAAAGAATCTGAAACAGGAGGAGGGCTGAAGAGAGGACCTGGATTAGATCCACCAACTCCCCAAAGTAAGGGGACTCCAGCACAGGGGCCAGTAAGACAGCAAGTTCAGCATGTGCCTGCTGCAGAGATAGAGGAAGATACAGAGCATTGTGATAATGATATTACTGGGAAAGACAAGTTTTCAGCAGTTGAAGGTGGCTCATTTAAAGTTCATAAGGACCCCAGGGGAGAAAAAGGGGGACCTAGAAGTAGAAAAGGAAGAGTTCTGACTGTTCATCATGATGAGCTGGAACCACAGTCCGAAGTTTCAGTAGCAGGAGATGATGTCCTATCTGGAGCGATATTACAGAAACAGGTGGCAGATGGGGCTACACGGGACGTTGTTAGAAAGAAAAGGAGAAAAAAGAAGAAAGTTGGGCCTTCTAATCTTGAAGGAAATTCTAGTTCTGATAAAGCATCTCTTATAGTGCCAGTCTAACAAGATGGAGCTGTACGCTAATTAGAAGGCGATGTGTTGGACGTAAAAGTTACTTAAATTGGAGGATTCACTTGATTAAAGAAATGTAAAGAAAGACTAACTATTTGATGTATTTAACCTCTGAACAGTGAGACCACTCGATGATCAGAGGTCTTCTTTTTCTCCAGAAACTCTGCAGTACCCGCATAAATTAAAATGGATTTCATAATTAAATTGGTCAGTCTTTGACATAGTTTCTGGTTATTCAATTGTAAGTCTGAAATTTGTGCCATTTATTAGAGTAGAGAATTTGTAGAGAAAAGGCGTAAAATACGTCCTGCTTTTTTGTTCATTAATTTATGATAACGTGTTGTAAAATGATTGTCCAAATTCAGATTCAGTGAAGATAACTATCAGTCTCGTAGTATTTTGATATTAGGGAACCAAGGGGTCTTGATGTTTGATGTACATAGTAATGTATCTTGGAATGTATCTTGGAAATCCTCTCTACATATCTGAATTCTGAATCTATCGTTTGTTCATTATATATCTGACTCCATCCATAATTTCTTCTGTTTGCAATAGTAAAGTATAAGATATCGAGTCGAAATGACCAAAAACGACCTCCGGACCTCTGTCAGTCACAGAAATATAAATAGAGCAAATGAAAGAATATATCACTAGCTTAGCTTATATGTCATGATGTTAGTTTGAAGCCCTCTTTTCATTGTTTAAGTAACTATGTTTTTAATTCCTGGTCAAAAAGTCAAAAAGGTTACTACGATCATGTTATATTGCGAGCCTTCTTGTTTTGGTCAGTACAGACTACAGATAATAAAATTAAACTAACTGTTGAATTTCGATCAGGTTAACCCTTAAACAGCGAAGCAAATATGTGCTTGTTAACGGCGAAGAGCACTCCATATGGACGGCCCCCACGTGACATACAATTTGGATATCGATCCTTTGGGTCACGTGGTAAGATTTTTGGTCCCGTGTCATGAAATAACGTAATAATTTTCCCGCAAATATCTTAGGCTTGGGCGCTGTTCATCAAATTAGATCATCATTATATCCTGCAAAAGTAGAGCTACTTTAGTATCAATAACTCAATTTTCTTAGGCTTGGGCTTCGATAAATGCGATCATTGTCAACGATGAAAAATAAAATGCTATCTTATTCGCAGTTTGGTTATTAATATGGTTAGTAAACGAGTCTCCAGGCTATGTGCATGGTTCCTGTCCGGATGATTTTATGTTGAGTAATTTATTGTTCTCGAATCAATGATTTGTTTACTCGTCACCAGTCCTTAAGAAAATTGGTGTTAAGATACCAGGATTGATCATTGATCACGATGAGTTTAAGTTCACAAGATTCAATTTGGTAGCAGAAGTTTGCCAAGTCAAAACTCAAAAGTCGTGACTTTGCATCGACACAGGGGTGTCACAAATTTTCAAAGTTTTCTTGGAAACTACTTTTGTTCATTTTTCATGCTACCCTGATCATTATGAGCTGAAAATATTTTTTTTCGGTTTTCGAAGTCCGCACCTACCCCTTCGATATACGATTTTGGACTCGAGGTTCCCCCTGTAATGCAATCTTGGAAGGCAGGCCTCCCTTTCGCAATACGAGCTCGGAAGCGGGAGCTCTGCCTTCAGAGGTACGTATCGAGATTCGAGAATGACTTGGACGCATTTTTGTTATAAGTTTTACAGTTTTTCTTCGTCTCATACGTTTAATAATTTGGAAACGTTTTTTGTTGAAACACTTATTTCACTTAGTTGCACTTGCACTTGCAAAATACTACGGTTATAACGCTTTATTTAATAATTGTATTACGTATCTGAAGCTAAGAATGTCATAGGTAAAGCTCAATTAGCGACTTTAATATCAGTAATTTTAGCATCTCTTCAACATTATAATTAGTTAATATATTATCCGAGGCAGCCATGATCCTTAATATCCCATTATCACTGGCTGTTATTTGTTCACAAATCTCCTATAATTTCAGCACCAGACATGTTCGTTCTGATCCTACTGGTTAGTATACTCTCGCAGTTAACTATAACACGTGCAAGATCTTTAGAGAGGATTGAGAGAGTAGAAACAAAGGCCTGGCACCTGGCCATGAACCTGAACCCGGCAGACGGGCACGTCATGGGGTACGCTGTTGGTTGGGCTCAAGACATCTTCATTGGAACCTACACTGAGGCTCTGACTAAAGATTACTTGAACCGAGTGATCTGGAACCACCCCGTGAGCTACATAGCCATTGTGAGACACCAGGGAGGGGAGGTGGACGCAGTGAAAGTGTTCCGATTTACACAGAGTGGCAGGTCCCTTCTCTCCCGGTTCCAGGACATGAACCCGGGCAGGGACGTGGTTACGGAGGGTGGTCCTCTCCAAGAGAGCGTAAGCAAGAATGCTCAGAACATGGGAGACGACCCGATATTTTCTGTGGGAGGAGACTTGGCTTTCAACTGGGCATATACCGATAATGGACACAGGATCGTGATGACAGGAGGGTTTCTGTCACCTACCGGTGTTAATGACGACAACACCCACGGACTGGGAAACGACTTTCACTGCAACCCCCTCACCGGAGTCTCTCTCAGTGACCGCTGGCCTCACGAGATATCCAACATCCAAAATTGCCCAAATACCTTGTGGAGTACATCGTGCAAAGTTCAGCTGCAGGGCAGTGACGCGGGGACGCAGATTGGCAGTAACCTGATGAGCGGACCTGTTTACGGGAACTATGCCATCTACGTGTCTGAAGACGCGACATCATTCCGGGACCCGGACAGAAGCTGGAACTTGAAATGGAAGTTGAAAACAAACTCACATTCTTTGGCTAAAAATTAACTTATGTTGTCAAGCATTCAACGGTGTTCGTTGAATATAAGATATTATGTAGTTATATCCTAGGTGTCTAGGTATTATTTTTTGGGTTTAAATACTTATCTTTATAAACTTTATTAAAATTGTGCGATAAAATTGTAGTATGATATAATGTCTGATTCTTTACCCTTTAATCATAGTTATCAATCATAGTAATCAATGATGCTAATAAGTCTTCAATATTGCAGTACGTTATCAATCGTACGATATTTGAATAAAATAAAATATATGGTTGCCTTGACTAGAACATACGCGATAAAAGTAAACTAGATATTTAATAAAACCTTTAGTTCATCAAATATTCAAAAATGATAATATTCTTTAGTTTAACTACGATAAGTACCGGACACTACAAATAAATAATAAATAATAAAATTTGGTAGCTTAAACACAAAATCTAAGCCCAGTGGATAAACCACAAAACTTATGCTCTATTGTGTGAAACAAAGATACTAGATCAAGATAACTATCAAGGAGTGTATGATTAGGTCATAAAAAGTTTTGGAACGAAGATGACATGCTTATGAAGCGAGCTAACAGTCTAAATTGAGTAAAACTGAAGAAAAACAAGAATGTGGAAACACTTAGATAATTGTGCTTCATTAAATTAACCTCATAAATGGTGATGATCTTCCGGCTCTGTTGATGTAAAGAATTCACTCCTGAGTCCTGATGTTATGTATTTTTGCGGGTTAAAGCTGGTCAGGTCTAACGTTCGTAGCAAAATAAAATAAAATAACGGCCACATCTTTGTTAAAATAACTGTACAAATCATAGTACAAATCACATATTACGTTATCAGCCGGAGGGGAGGGGGGGGGGGGGTTTCCAAATGATTACGCTAGTGTTATTTTGACACCTTAGCTATGTATAAAATTGATTACGGAGGGGGGAGGGGGGTTAAAAATTTGCCAAAAAGTGATTACGCAATATGTGAACGGTCCCATAGTGGTGTAATTTTCTGGATTTGACTCCTCCCCTCATCTCTCTGATCTCCCTCATCTCTCTCATCTCCCTCATATCCCTCATCTCCCTCATCTCCCTCATCTCCCTCATCTCCTCATCTCCCTCATCTCCCTCATCTCCTCATCTCCCTTATCTCCCTTATCTCCCTTATCTCCCTCATCTCCTCATCTCTCTCATCTCCCATATCTCCCTCATCTCCCTCATCTCCCTTATCTCTCTCATCTCTCTCATCTCCCTCATCTCTCTCATCTCCCTTATCTCCTTTATCTCTCGTATCCCAGGTGGTTGGAAGAGCAATTGTGTTATTTTGTGTTGTTGACGCGGAACCATCTCTCCAAACCTCCCTCTCTTGTTATCTTCTCGTGGTAGCTTGGTGTGCTGTTGAGGTCGTCAGGTATATAGTGTATTAGTTATTACTTAAAACGCATTCAGTTTAATTTTTAAAGTGAAATTATTTGGACAAGCAGTAAGATGCCACAAACAGGACGAATTCCAACTTCTTAGTACTAACAATCTTTGATATGAGCATTCCAGAGCTGTATTAAACAGGTCAACTACCAACCGGTGAAAGTTAACAATTACCAATGGTCGCAGGTACCCATATTACATAGTCCAGATTTACGAGTTATACTTCCCTAAATTAATGTGGCTGAGGTACAATGTGTGGGTTCCTCTCTATCCTATTGGATTGATATGTGAAGGTCTGTATAAAAACACTAATTCCCATTCATTCTTTATTCGATTTATTCACATTAGTTTTTTTATAACATCGTATTAATTAAACCTTTTTTGTCCTCCAACAAATGATACTACTCTTACATGTTAATGCTCAGTGACGAGATAATATGCGATATATATCTAGACTCCCTTTAAGTAACCACCAGTAATGTTTCAGCAAGTTTAGTGTATCAGTGTATAGAGTTAGTGTCACAGTCAGGGCGCCTCACTGTTACTCTACCCAATAGTCTCAACGTTGCTTTCGACTTCAGCCTCTTCCTCAAGATTTACCTTGCTGCTCCTGCAATTGGTAATTGGATCTAATTTGCCTGTGTGAATTTCAATTATGGTGTACATATGATTTGTTTTCGTTCTTATTTTCAAACATTTTGGTTTTATTGGCCATCAATTAGTAGTGGATCTAATTCTCAACCTCAGTCGTTACTAATAAGTCTTACCACTATACTTAATACTTATAGGTCGCGCATAAATAATAGTAAAATTGACAAAATTAATTGTGATATTAATATCACTGAAGTTTAAATCCACTCTATTCTCAGGAGGACTGTTTTTATTGATGCACATGGGATCTCAGCGAACGAAAGCAATGAAGAAACTTGCAAAGTTAAAACAGATGGAGGACGTCTATCATAAACAAAAAGATTTGATAGATATCAGAAAGAAAAAAGAAAGTAAAAAAGCTAAATAGATAGCAGATACATCATCTTAATCTATGTAAACAGTGTTAAGGACCCATGTAAATTTCAAAACATCGAGAGCCCACAAATTTATTAACGGATTATCGAAGGTATATCGTAAATAAGGAAGATTTTCACCCTCAATAAAGCTCAGGGACCCTTATTTCGACTGAATGTTATCCAAAAAAGGTTTAAAAACCCCATTTTAAGGTTTTTTGGCCGAAAGTCTATGAAGATAACATTCAATCGCGTTAAATTTCAGGAGATGTTAATTGACCTAACAGACGCGACGCTCATGTATCAAATGATGTTATCAAAGTGCGGAAGGGCTTTTTTGTTGTTGCCAAAAATGGGCCAAAAGCCAAAAAATGTTAACAAATCCCCTATTATCCTGGCCATAATGTTTTGAGTGTTGCATTCGGGGAGGGACCTAGCTGTAGGAATTAGGATGTTCTCAAATTGTAGCTGGGATTTGGGGGTTGACTATCTTTTTATCTTTTTGCCATTTTTTGCCAAAATGCCCGTTTTGGGCATGTCTATATTGTCGGGGGGGGTGTCACGTCCGTCTATGTCCGCTTGTCTCATAGAATCCAAAAAGGACAGGACATAGGCGGACATAGGCGGACATAGGCGGACATAGGCGGACATAGACGGACATAGACGGACATTGGCGGACATAGACGGACATTAGCGGACATTAATGGACACCTAAATTGCTAAATAAAATGTTCAATGTTTGCTGTTATAGGGGGATCATGTTTTTTGTCCGTTCGGTACCCTATATTTTCAAAACGGACAAAAAATAGAGCGGACAAAAACGGACAAAAATGGACAAAAACGGAAAAAAATGGAAATAACATTTAGATGCTTCCTCCTCCTACTCTTCCTCCTCCTCCTCCTGGGTCTTCCTGATCTTCCTCAGTCCTCTTCCTCCTCCCCTCCTCAGTCCTCCTCCTACTCCTCCTCCTCGTCCTCAGTCCTCCTCATCAGTCCTCAACAGTCTTCCTCCTCCCCAGTCCTCCTCCTCCTCCTGAGTCCTCCTCCTGGGTCCTCCTCCTGGGTCCTCCTCCTCCTCTTCATCCTCCTCCTCTTCCTTCTCAGTTCTCAATCCTCCTCCTCATCCTTCTCTTCAGTCCTCCTTCCTCCTCCTCAGTCCTCCCCAGTCCCCAGTCCCCTCTTCCTCCTCCTATTCAGTCCTCCTCCTCCTCCTCCTCCTCAGTCCTCCTCCTTCTCAGTCCTCCTCCTCCTCCTCCTGAGTCCTCCTCCTCCTCCTCCTCTTCCCTCTCAGTCATCCTCCTCAGTCCTCCTCCTCAGTCCTCCTCCTCCTGGGTCCTCCTCCTCCTCTTCATCCTCCTCCTCTTCCTCCTCGGTCCTCAGTCCTCCTCCTCCTCCTTCTCATCAGTCCTCCTACTCCTCAGTCCTCTCCCAGTCCCCCTCCTTCTCCTCCTCCTATTCAGTCCTCCTCCTCCTCCTCCTCCTCCTCAGTTCTCCTCAGTCCTCCTTATCATTTCTCCTAAGTCCTCCTCCTGAGTCCTCTTCCTCCTGAGTCCTCCTCCTGAGTCCTCCTCCTCCTCCCTCTCAGTCATCCTCCTCAGTCATCCTCCTCAGCCATCCTCCTCAGCCATCCTCCTCAGCCATCCTCCTCAGTACACCTCAGTCCTCCTCCTTCTCAGTCATCGTCAGTCCTCCTCCTCAGTCCTCCTCAGTCCTCCTCTTCCTCCTGGGTCCTCCTCTTCCTCCTCCTCCTGGGTCCTCCTCCTGGGTCTTCCTGATCCTATCCAGTCCTCTTCCTCCTCCCCTCCCCAGTCCTCCTCCTACTCCTCCTCCTCGTCGTCAGTTCCCCTCATCAGTCCTCAACAGTCCTCCTCCTCCCCAGTCCTCCTCCTCCTCTTGGGGCTTTTTCCTGGGTCCTCCTCCTGGGTCCTCCTCCTCCTGGGTCCTCCTCCTCCTGGGTCCTCCTTCTCCTCCTCAGTCCTTCTCCTCCTCCTCAGTCCTCTTCCTCCTCTTCCTCCTCCTCCTCCCTCTCAGTCATCCTCCTCAGCCATCCTCCTCATTCTCAGTCCTCCTGAGTCCTCCTCCTGAGTCTTCCTCCTCCTCAGTCATCCTCCTCAGTTCTCCTCCTCCTCCTCCTAGGTCCTCCTTCTGGGTCCTCCTCCTCCTCCTCCTCCTGGGTCTTCCTGATCCTCCTCCTCCCTCTCAGTCATCCTCCTCAGTCATCCTCCTCAGTCATCCTCCTCAGCCATCCTCCTCAGTACTCTTCAGTACTCTTCAGTCCTCCTCCTTCTCAGTCCTCCTCCTGAGTCCTCCTCCTCCTGAGTCATCCTCCTCAGTCCTCCTCCTCCTCCTCCTGGGTCCTCCTGGGTCCTCCTCCTGGGTCCTCCTCCTGGGTCTTCCTGATCCTCCCCAGTTCTCTTCCTCCTCCCCTCCTCAGTCCTCCTCCTACTCCTCCTCCTCGTCCTCAGTCCTCCTCATCAGTCCTCAACAGTCCTCCTCCTCCCCAGTCCTCCTCCTCCTCCTCCTCCTGGGTCCTCCTCCTCCTCTTCATCCTCCTCCTCTAACTCCTCGGTCCTCAGTCCTCCTCCTCCTCCTTCTCATCAGTCCTCCTACTCCTCAGTCCTCTCCCAGTCCTCCTCCTTCTCCTCCTCCTATTCAGTCCTCCTCCTCCTCCTCAGTTCTCCTCAGTCCTCCTTATCATTTCTCCTAAGTCCTCCTCCTGAGTCCTCTTCCTCCTGAGTCCTCCTCCTGAGTCCTCCTCCTCCTCCCTCTCAGTCATCCTCCTCAGTCATCCTCCTCAGCCATCCTCCTCAGCCATCCTCCTCAGTACACCTCAGTCCTCCTCCTTCTCAGTCATCGTCAGTCCTCCTCCTCAGTCCTCCTGAGTCCTCCTCTTCCTCCTGGGTCCTCCTCTTCCTCCTCCTCCTGGGTCCTCCTCCTGGGTCTTCCTGATCCTATCCAGTCCTCTTCCTCCTCCCCTCCCCAGTCCTCCTCCTACTCCTCCTCCTCGTCGTCAGTTCCCCTCATCAGTCCTCAACAGTCCTCCTCCTCCCCAGTCCTCCTCCTCCTCTTGGGGCTTTTTCCTGGGTCCTCCTCCTGGGTCCTCCTCCTCCTGGGTCCTCCTCCTCCTGGGTCCTCCTTCTCCTCCTCAGTCCTTCTCCTCCTCCTCCTCAGTCCTCTTGCTCCTCTTCCTCCTCCTCCTCCCTCTCAGTCATCCTCCTCAGCCATCCTCCTCATTCTCAGTCCTCCTGAGTCCTCCTCCTGAGTCTTCCTCCTCCTCAGTCATCCTCCTCAGTTCTCCTCCTCCTCCTCCTAGGTCCTCCTTCTGGGTCCTCCTCCTCCTCCTCCTCCTGGGTCTTCCTGATCCTCCTCCTCCCTCTCAGTCATCCTCCTCAGTCATCCTCCTCAGTCATCCTCCTCAGCCATCCTCCTCAGTACTCTTCAGTACTCTTCAGTCCTCCTCCTTCTCAGTCCTCCTCCTGAGTCCTCCTCCTCCTGAGTCATCCTCCTCAGTCCTCCTCCTCCTCCTGGGTCCTCCTGGGTCCTCCTCCTGGGTCCTCCTCCTGGGTCTTCCTGATCCTCCCCAGTTCTCTTCCTCCTCCCCTCCTCAGTCCTCCTCCTACTCCTCCTCCTCGTCCTCAGTCCTCCTCATCAGTCCTCAACAGTCCTCCTCCTCCCCAGTCCTCCTCCTCCTCCTCCTCCTGGGTCCTCCTCCTCCTCTTCATCCTCCTCCTCTAACTCCTCGGTCCTCAGTCCTCCTCCTCCTCCTTCTCATCAGTCCTCCTACTCCTCAGTCCTCTCCCAGTCCTCCTCCTTCTCCTCCTCCTATTCAGTCCTCCTCCTCCTCCTCAGTTCTCCTCAGTCCTCCTTATCATTTCTCCTAAGTCCTCCTCCTGAGTCCTCTTCCTCCTGAGTCCTCCTCCTGAGTCCTCCTCCTCCTCCCTCTCAGTCATCCTCCTCAGTCATCCTCCTCAGCCATCCTCCTCAGCCATCCTCCTCAGTACACCTCAGTCCTCCTCCTTCTCAGTCATCGTCAGTCCTCCTCCTCAGTCCTCCTGAGTCCTCCTCTTCCTCCTGGGTCCTCCTCTTCCTCCTCCTCCTGGGTCCTCCTCCTGGGTCTTCCTGATCCTATCCAGTCCTCTTCCTCCTCCCCTCCCCAGTCCTCCTCCTACTCCTCCTCCTCGTCGTCAGTTCCCCTCATCAGTCCTCAACAGTCCTCCTCCTCCCCAGTCCTCCTCCTCTTGGGGCTTTTTCCTGGGTCCTCCTCCTGGGTCCTCCTCCTCCTGGGTCCTCCTCCTCCTGGGTCCTCCTTCTCCTCCTCAGTCCTTCTCCTCCTCCTCCTCAGTCCTCTTGCTCCTCTTCCTCCTCCTCCTCCCTCTCAGTCATCCTCCTCAGCCATCCTCCTCATTCTCAGTCCTCCTGAGTCCTCCTCCTGAGTCTTCCTCCTCCTCAGTCATCCTCCTCAGTTCTCCTCCTCCTCCTCCTAGGTCCTCCTTCTGGGTCCTCCTCCTCCTCCTCCTCCTGGGTCTTCCTGATCCTCCTCCTCCCTCTCAGTCATCCTCCTCAGTCATCCTCCTCAGTCATCCTCCTCAGCCATCCTCCTCAGTACTCTTCAGTACTCTTCAGTCCTCCTCCTTCTCAGTCCTCCTCCTGAGTCCTCCTCCTCCTGAGTCATCCTCCTCAGTCCTCCTCCTCCTCCTCCTGGGTCCTCCTGGGTCCTCCTCCTGGGTCCTCCTCCTGGGTCTTCCTGATCCTCCCCAGTTCTCTTCCTCCTCCCCTCCTCAGTCCTCCTCCTACTCCTCCTCCTCGTCCTCAGTCCTCCTCATCAGTCCTCAACAGTCCTCCTCCTCCCCAGTCCTCCTCCTCCTCCTCCTCCTGGGTCCTCCTCCTCCTCTTCATCCTCCTCCTCTAACTCCTCGGTCCTCAGTCCTCCTCCTCCTCCTTCTCATCAGTCCTCCTACTCCTCAGTCCTCTCCCAGTCCTCCTCCTTCTCCTCCTCCTATTCAGTCCTCCTCCTCCTCCTCAGTTCTCCTCAGTCCTCCTTATCATTTCTCCTAAGTCCTCCTCCTGAGTCCTCTTCCTCCTGAGTCCTCCTCCTGAGTCCTCCTCCTCCTCCCTCTCAGTCATCCTCCTCAGTCATCCTCCTCAGCCATCCTCCTCAGCCATCCTCCTCAGTACACCTCAGTCCTCCTCCTTCTCAGTCATCGTCAGTCCTCCTCCTCAGTCCTCCTGAGTCCTCCTCCTCCTCCTGGGTCCTCCTCCTCCTCCTCCTGGGTCCTCCTCCTGGGTCTTCCTGATCCTATCCAGTCCTCTTCCTCCTCCCCTCCCCAGTCCTCCTCCTACTCCTCCTCCTCGTCGTCAGTTCTCCTCATCAGTCCTCAACAGTCCTCCTCCTCCCCAGTCCTCCTCCTCCTCCTGGGTCCTCCTTCTCCTCCTCAGTCCTTCTCCTCCTCCTCCTCAGTCCTCTTCCTCCTCTTCCTCCTCCTCCTCCCTCTCAGTCATCCTCCTCAGCCATCCTCCTCATTCTCAGTCCTCCTGAGTCCTCTTCCTGAGTCCTCCTCCTCCTCAGTCATCCTCCTCAGTTCTCCTCCTCCTTCTCCTAGGTCCTCCTTCTGGGTCCTCCTCCTCCTCCTCCTCCTGGGTCTTCCTGATCCTCCTCCTCCCTCTCAGTCATCCTCCTCAGTCATCCTCCTCAGTCATCCTCCTCAGCCATCCTCCTCAGCCATCCTCCTCAGCCATCCTCCTCAGTACTCTTCAGTACTCTTCAGTCCTCCTCCTTCTCAGTCCTCCTCAGTCCTCCTCCTCCTGAGTCATCCTCCTGAGTCCTCCTCCTCCTCCTCCTCCTGGGTCCTCCTCCTGGGTCCTCCTCCTGGGTCTTCCTGATCCTCCCCAGTTCTCTTCCTCCTCCCCTCCTCAGTCCTCCTCCTACTCCTCCTCCTCGTCCTCAGTCCTCCTCATCAGTCCTCAACAGTCCTCCTCCTCCCCAGTCCTCCTCCTCCTCCTTCTCATCAGTCCTCCTACTCCTCAGTCCTCTCCCAGTCCTCCTCCTTCTCCTCCTCCTATTCAGTCCTCCTCCTCCTCCTCAGTTCTCCTCAGTCCTCCTTATCATTTCTCCTAAGTCCTCCTCCTGAGTCCTCTTCCTCCTGAGTCCTCCTCCTGAGTCCTCCTCCTCCTCCCTCTCAGTCATCCTCCTCAGTCATCCTCCTCAGCCATCCTCCTCAGCCATCCTCCTCAGTACACCTCAGTCCTCCTCCTTCTCAGTCATCGTCAGTCCTCCTCCTCAGTCCTCCTGAGTCCTCCTCCTCCTCCTGGGTCCTCCTCCTCCTCCTCCTGGGTCCTCCTCCTGGGTCTTCCTGATCCTATCCAGTCCTCTTCCTCCTCCCCTCCCCAGTCCTCCTCCTACTCCTCCTCCTCGTCGTCAGTTCTCCTCATCAGTCCTCAACAGTCCTCCTCCTCCCCAGTCCTCCTCCTCCTCCTGGGTCCTCCTTCTCCTCCTCAGTCCTTCTCCTCCTCCTCCTCAGTCCTCTTCCTCCTCTTCCTCCTCCTCCTCCCTCTCAGTCATCCTCCTCAGCCATCCTCCTCATTCTCAGTCCTCCTGAGTCCTCTTCCTGAGTCCTCCTCCTCCTCAGTCATCCTCCTCAGTTCTCCTCCTCCTTCTCCTAGGTCCTCCTTCTGGGTCCTCCTCCTCCTCCTCCTCCTGGGTCTTCCTGATCCTCCTCCTCCCTCTCAGTCATCCTCCTCAGTCATCCTCCTCAGTCATCCTCCTCAGCCATCCTCCTCAGCCATCCTCCTCAGCCATCCTCCTCAGTACTCTTCAGTACTCTTCAGTCCTCCTCCTTCTCAGTCCTCCTCAGTCCTCCTCCTCCTGAGTCATCCTCCTGAGTCCTCCTCCTCCTCCTCCTCCTGGGTCCTCCTCCTGGGTCCTCCTCCTGGGTCTTCCTGATCCTCCCCAGTTCTCTTCCTCCTCCCCTCCTCAGTCCTCCTCCTACTCCTCCTCCTCGTCCTCAGTCCTCCTCATCAGTCCTCAACAGTCCTCCTCCTCCCCAGTTCTCCTCCTCCTCCTCCTCCTCCTGGGGCCTTTTCCTGGGTCCCTATATAATTTGATATAATAAGTTAAAGCTATTAATAGCTTTAGTGTGATTAATAAGTCGTTTGTTTTGTACAAGATTATAATACAAGTTGCGAAAAATTCTCAAAATGTTTGTCCGCTAATGTCCACCAACGTCCGCTAATGTCCACCAATGTCCGCTAATGTCCACCAATGTCCGTCCGAGTCCGCCTATGTCCGTCCGGGTCCGCCTATGTCCGTCCGAGTCCGTTAATGTCCGTCCGAGTCCGCCAATGTCCGTCCGTGTCCGCCAATGTCCCAAAAAACACGTCCGTTGTCTCATAGAATCCAAAAAGGACAGGACATAGGCGGACATAGACGGACATGACACCCCCCCCATTGTCCGATTTGAACGCAATTTTGTTTGAGAGTAGCCTTACAATGTACATACACCTTCGATAATCAGTTGAGAAATCGGTGGGCAATCGATGGTTTGAAATTTACATGGTGTCCTTTAAGTTTAAGCCAGTTGATCGTAGACTTGTAAAAACTATTACAAAAATGAAAAACAATTTGAACCATGATTTTGTTTAATTGTTCATTTGATTTCCAGAATAACTATTTTATTGTTATGTTTAGATCTATTTCATTTTGTGATTACAGCTAAATTGACATCTTATCCGAGAGACGAGAGTCGCTATTTCATATATATATCTTGTTTTATGTTTATTATACGAACAACTTTGTATTTTTGATTTTACCTCTCTTGCAACGACATCCTTTAACACGTGTCAATGGGCTCCAACATTATTTTTTATATCAATTAGAACCAGATAATAAACTGATAAGTTGACAAAAATTGCAGCTCCCCGGGCGACAAGGGCTACACTTACAGTTCTTGCCAGGGGCTGGCCGAGAGAAAAAGAGGGCGACGGATCATGTATGATGTACGTCAGTGTAATCCGGCTAGAACAGTATCCTTACTCATAGTCATATTTGATATTTTGCATCTGCATGTGCGCCGCGCTTTTGGCTTTGTCATTTGTGCGGTTCCTCTTGACTGACGATACCAACCCTTCCAGATCGTAGCTCTGCACTTGCAGAGCAACGATCTAGTCAGCGAAGCAAGCACGGCAGTGCGCGCGAAGCGACAGTGTTCTCCAACATCCAAGGTTTCGCATACACGCTCTCGATAAGACGATGGGTCGTGGGATCGGAATGGGCACTGGGCAGCGTACGGTATGATTTATGACACCGCCGCGCGCGAACACCATGCGTAAGTATCACCATATTTCAGTCCTTATAATTGGCTGAAATGATTCCGTTGCAAAGTTTGTTTCCTGAATACTCCAATTTGGCCAGCAAAATTAAACATTTGAAAACAACTCGAAAATGGAAAAGAAAAGTGTCCAAGATTTCTATTACTGGACGCGACGGTTGGCACTTGGTAGTTTTACCTGGTACGCAATTATACCATTAGGTGTAGGGTGTACTTGTAGGGGCCGTTCACATATTACATACTATTATAATACATAATACGTAATCAGCCGAGGGGGAGAGGGTTTAACATTTAATTTCCAAATGCTACTGTAATTTTGACATTCACATAGCCTTCGGAGGTCACGCGCTACTGTTCACATAGCCATGTGCCTCCGGCGGTCGCGCGCTACTGCAAGCGAGAGGGCTCTGGTTAGAGCAACGCTACTGCAAGCGAGAGGGCTCTGGTTAGAGCAAATTTTGACACAATAGCTATGTGTATTGTGTAAAACTGATTATATACGGAGATTATATAATAAGTACTAATATTACGGAGGCAGGAGGGGGGTCGCGCGGGAGGAGGTTTGAAAATTTTCAAAAAAGTGATTACGTGATTTGTGAACCACCTCTATACCTATATAATATTACAAATGGCATTACTGTACGTGGCGCTATTTTCGCAAGATTCCTGCACGTACCACAATGTCACAGTGGACATGAATTAAATCAGAAAGGCTATCTGTGAGAAAAGCTTGTCATACGTTTTATGACCCGCCGCGCACGAAGTGCGCGGCTCCCCCTGTATCGTCAGAACGATAAAGTGAAACGACCGTGGGTGTCACAAACGACCGTGGGTGTCACAACGTGATACAAAGAAAAGCGAGCAATAGACTTGTATCAGTGTATCACGTTGTGACCCCCATTGTCGTTTCACTAAGTATCGTTTCACTAATATCGTGGCCACGATACAGCCGCATACAAGATCGCGCGGTAGGTCTACAACGTATGACAACAATGAACTAGCAAGCTAGGTAATTTGTAGCTCATCTGCTTTTCACTTTAATCACTTTTAGCTTTCACCTAGCCATGAGTCTACGCATACTGCTGCATGCCGTGACGCGCTTATTTTACAAGTAATATGCTGTGCCGCCTTCGGCAGTCGCGCGCTACTGCAAGCGAAAGGGCTTTGGTTAGAGCAACTTTTAGCTTACTAGGCGGCGCTAGCGGCTTGTATGTTGTATTGCCATTACGTCGCATTTTTATTTATATGTATTTTCATTTATGCATATTATAGAGCGCCTGGGGTCCCCAGTACAAAAACTTTTAACCACAAACTAACCCAGAATAGCCATTCACACTTTCTTTAACCATGTGCTTTCGCGCCACTGCAGGCGCGCTTGTTCATTGTTTAACAAATAGTTTTTACTGCCGGACGGTTACACCTAGCCATAAGTTTACGCGTTATACCGTTCTGCGTGACGCACTTGTTTCACACTTTGGCGGTCGCGCGCTTTTGCAAGCGAGACCAGGCACTGCATAGAGCAAGCCGGACGGCGGGCGCGCACCACTGCAATTGGGCGATTTAGCTACGCGCGCTCGAAAGATCAGATAAGTAGCTAGCATGCGCAACTTGTTTGTTGTTCTTACCTAGCTTGCTAATCTATTGCTCACTTCATGTTCAGGAAGAGCTTGAAAAGAGCGCCGCGCACAGGGACTGGCGTACCGGGTAAATAAAAGCTTCTTCACTGTTAGTCTATTGCTCGGTTCTCTCCGCATAAATGTGATTCAAAAAGCGTGATAATGGTTGCTGGGCGGCGTTTGTATTGCAGCATGTCATTATGCGCCGAATCTTTATTCGTTTGTGCATCGTTTATGAAAATCATAGCCTTGAGCCTGGGATCTCCGATCCAGTACAGGTAAAGAAATTGAAAAAATCAAAGCTAGCTAGAATCGCCGCTCATGGATGATAATTAATCACTCTACACTCGACTGTCACGTGACATTTACAACTTGTTCTCTAGCTGGTCCTGAACGACTTTTCTAAACCCTAACCCTCTAATCTGATCCCATCCCTAACCCTAACCCAATCCTTAACAAAAGCATATGCTGAAACCCTAACCCTAACGAAAAATTGGACTAACTTCCTTATACGGTCATATCACGTGATCGAGACAGTTTTTCGCCAATATCTCGTCAGGGGAGCATTTTAACCTTATGTCATAGCGGGTGATTCGGAATCAGCGTCCGAAAATACATCGATTAAAGTTGGTTTCAACTGTCGGGGCCCTTTTAGAACAATCTCGAAGATCGACTGTAGAGTGATTTAGCACGCTCGGCCGCTCATAGGGATTGGCGCGCGCGCATTATAGTCAAATTATTTTCAGACGTTTCCTAGCCTGTTATTATATATATCCAATATCATGAATAGACAACAAAAGAAACTTTTTCTCACGACGCACATTTACAATTTAAAAAATGGCGTGTAGTTGAATACATAATCTATAGTTGATTATTTTATATCAGTGATACGCTCTCATTACTGCACTGCTGCTTTAGTAAGTTACAAATGTAGCTAGTAGGAGTTTTAGTTTGTAGTAATTAATAACCTACCAGGACGCGCGCCGAGTTGGACTCGTCGCGTCAACGGTCCTGTTCCTAATATATGGAACAAATATTTTACGAGTATCACCCGTTACGTTTTAGTTCGTGACGAGTTTCGACAACGTATTCATGATCACAAAAGCCTGAGGTACCGTGGTAAGGTTTTAGCATATGCTTCAGTTACTGGGCGGCGCTCAGCGGCCTGTCATTCCGCCGAATCTTTATTGTGTTTATGAACATAATAGCCTGGGGTCCCCAGGTCACAGGTAAATGCTTGAGTTACTGGGTTAGGGTTAAGACTGGGGTTAGAGTAAAAAGTAAAAGTTTTAAATAGTCCCTTAGGGCCAGCTGGAGAGCGTGTTAACTAAGTTCAAAGTCACATGATAGTCAACTCTAAAGTGATTGATCATCATCCATAAAGCGACCAATGAATACATTATAATACATTTTATCAGTTTATCAAACTGCAGTTAAATAGGTGCCGCTGCTCTTTGACTGGAGTTACTTGTAATTGTAGGTTAATAATCTACTGATGCGGAGAGGCCGCATGTGTTCTTGGATGGTCACACCTGATAGCTGTGGTTTTTTATTCTCGATTTTATTCCTTATAGGATATGACAGTGTAGTAATGTAGTAAACAGTAGTTATGTTGATAATTTTAAATATTTTACATATTGGCACCTACCACATACCGATGGTCGGCACCATACCACTAGAACCACAAAATGTCTGTTTACATTGATGTGAGCCTAAAAGACACTGGACATTGACATAGTATAAAGAAATGCCATTGGTAGACTTCTACTCCTTAACAAAATTGTAGTGTATTTGTTATGGTATCTAACACTTTGAAATCTGTTGTATTGTGTTTCTCGTAAAATTTCAATAATATCCCACAATAAATCAGTCAGGTTCTGCCCTGAATATCCAAGCAATGTAGATGTGATAAGAAGAATAACGTCAACAGTCATATCATTCACATGATGAAATAAGGTTAAATGGGGTGAACCCAACATGAGCTTCCGTAACAACTTTTAAATATACTGTGAAATATACTGCAATTGGTAATCCGGAAAATCGATCGTTCGAACATTTTGGAAATCCCTAAACTGTCAGTCATCATGATCATCATTTCAGAATATAGGTTGCACTTGCATGAAAATTTTGGAATTGAAAACCACAAGCCTGATACTTGCGCACCAGCACTTTCGGTTAGCTGCTTCATTTGCAACAGAACCTGTAACAGATTTTCTTGAAATGGCGTAAAATGATTTTCCCTGGCCTGTCACTAAACATTGAATAATGAAATTGTGCCTGACATAGTTAACAAATTTTTAGTAAAGAACAGTTTGAATGGTGTGGAATATAGGGAGCTTGGATGTAAGGATAAATAAAGTTATCTTAATCAAATTCTATAAGTTTATGGTAGATGCACATGTCTTTTAGAAATGATGCTTAAGATTTGTATTTGCCAGCTCATTGACTGAGGCAATTGAAAACAGGTATGGTGCTGAATGGAATGACAAAAATTTCACTGAATTCTAAGTTAAACACAATATAATCCAGGTATCGGCAGGCGCTGACGCCAAACGACATTATCATGCATATACTTCTTTATTTTCAGCAGCTAGTATGTTAGCGCGCATAACAAGGCGCGCTAGCATTTTACCGCCATAATTCTAGGTTTCACTGATTTCACAATACACAATACACAATATGTTCAATTTGATTCTAATTGTTGCTCCTAATCTGATAATTCTAATGACAGTGACTGCTCCCTATTAACCAACCGACCAACATTTTCGGTCGAACCCTAAAATTACTAATACCAAATTTAAACCCCACATATGCGTGTATAGTCTCCAAATCTTCTCTCTGCTCTCGGACTTTGTTCTTTTGAATAGAACTGTTTGTATACTTTAACAAATAGTGATTTTAACTTTGAGATAAACTGCTAGATTATTATATTTTTGTACTAATGTTCACCTAACTTAACGTCTCTCACTGACACCATCACCCGGCAACCAATTTTAAAGTATAATTTATTAACGATCTGACTACAGACTGGCGGTCAACGTTCCCCGTATAGTAGCTCAACGGAGGGGGTAATCAGGGCACGTGTTAATGAAAAATGTACGTGTCCTTCCACAATCCCCTCTGTTGGGTCACACGATATTGGGAATTGAGATCGCTATCGTCACCCATGGACTTATCAATTAACGGCTGGTGGTGGTGTCATCGTTTGTCGTACTCAAAACGTTTCGCGGTTGCGAATGCCGGCCCATCGAGGAAAATCTTTTTACTTTGTATTTTAACCATTATAAAGTGTGATTAGTCGAATATAGTACTGAGTTCAAACAGTCCCCGAAACGAAAAAGCAAACATTTGATTTTTGTTTCGGCGACTGAATCGTTGATGGGCCGGCAAATATTTGTTGTCGAGTAGTGTTGAATACTCATATTAACATGATTATTGATTTAATTTAGGAATTGTATATAAATATCTTTGACCAAGTTTAATTGTTAATGAGAATGCACCCCAGCACTGGGCGCGCGCGGCGGCTTTGATGTTAGCGGCTGCAAGCTTGAAGCAAGGCAGCTGCAGAAAAAATGCCACGCGCGTTCAGCGTAGGGCTTTTCGTTTTTGATTTTACAAATGACAAAGCAACTTTTAATGGTTATTAATGGAATTATCGGATATTTATAATTCAATATGTATTGATTCTTCTGTGGAAAATAAAAATTGTATTTTACTTTTTTGAACAATTAGCATAGCTTCTATGGGGTATTTCTCTATCTTTACATCAGTAATGAATAATGATGTCATAATTTATGGCGTCCAATAGTTTCTTTTGATATTCTGGGCTTCAGATCTTAGTGCTTTTATGCCATGAATAATGTTACATTACTTGAACTAACTGTTTAGGACACAATTGGGCTGAAAACCAGCCTTTGCAAAGTAGTTAATCAAAGTAGTTAATCGAATGATTCTTTTACAGATGTTTGTCCATTGTATACTAGTAGATAGTTAAATATCCGAGAAAAATTCTTATGATAGTGTGCCATAATCATCATTTAATCAGGTTAGTAATTATAATAAAACATCAAACATTCCCATGAGATAAACTATCACAGTTAATTGAATAGATACTTTCACCATTGATAACCATCGGCTATTCACACACCTCCCATATTTCAATGGCTTGTTCCCCTTTAAAGGGACTTAATGAGACTTGGTGAGATGTTAATTGTTGTCGATAATTATTGGAGAAAACAAAGTAACTCAACTAATTTGTGGTGTCCATTGTTTTTGTAAATGATACTTATTGTCGTATTGCTATGTTGTGTAGCACTTTACTTGATTGATTGAAAATCACATTTGTTTCTCTCTGCTTTGAATGATTTGTTGTCTAACTTTTAATTAACAATTTGTCTTGGACTCCTTGCTGTGTCAATTTAATCTTTTTACATCACCTTGTTTTGGTCTAGTGTTGGTTGTAACATTTGATATAATATTGCAGATGCAATGGCAATAATGCAGTTTCAAGAACAAGAAAATATACCTTTGAACTGTTTCAAAAGAAAGCTGGAGGAAATTGATGACCGGACAACATATACATCAAGAAAGGTCAGTTGGCACAAATTATTGCACCACCATACTCTCGCTTCCTTAACATCGGCTGGATTTTATATTTTGTTTTAAAAATTTTCGTATAATCAAAGAAACAAATGTTTAGGAGCCAAACACGGAGGAAGTAAACGTAACGGATGCTGAAGCTAGCTCTTCGCTACCTGTGCCAAGTTCAACTCACAGTGCTTTCAAAGCGTAAGCATCAAAAATATTCATTCACTGAAATCGATTTTTATAACACCATATTATATCAAGCTGGTTTTATAAGGAGTGTATCATCTAAAACTCTTTTCAATCAGCTGTACTGGACGAAGTGACCCAAGCAAGAAACCAGGCAACCCAATGGACCTGCTCATGAGTCAAGTCAAAAATATTGGTAAGTGTGGGGTAACCATCACAGCGACTTTAAAACTGCTAAAACTCTTCAGTCACACCACCGTGGCCACGGATACATGATACAAATTATGGTATTTTTCGTTAACGACCCTGGAAGTTGCTATGAAAATAATACATATCTTGTGACAGGTGCAGTGTTATTGTAATGGAAGTGTCAATGTGTGTTCCTCCTGGCATATACCATGACGTGTCTCCTTTGTCAACTGCACTGACTTTACAAAAATTTCTGGACAACAGTCAGCCAAATACCTCAATACTGCTCCTAAAATATTCGTTCTAATTTAAGGCTTTATCTGCTATTTCAAGTACTCCGTTAACTCTTTAAACTGCCAACCTTCTTGGTTATCTCGCCAGCATCATGCTGTCAAATCCTCTAATTATGCCATGAAAATTACTTACAGTAGATTTAGTATGTCGAATTCAGTCCATTCCAGTGCGCGACATTTTTTGACGTATCAATGATTCTCATATGACCCTCCACCTATCAATGTATAATTACAATTTCTCCTCATTCTGAGCTGTCAGGCAAAGAGAGAGAAATCTATGACATGTAACAGAGTGCCAGTAACTTAAATGTCCTGTATGGTGTAGTTTATCCTGGCTGCTGGATAGGACTGATATTATGGACCATGTTAATAAAGCAATGATAGCGTGGGTCCGTTATTTTGAGGTGGAAATGCCCAAAACCGGCTTAATATCGTTATATTAATGATTTGTCAATATGGTTAAATTGATAACTGGTGTGACGGCGGTTAACGACGTTCCCATAAGAATCACACGGAAAATATGGCCAGCTCACATACATTGATTATTTCTCCTATAACCAAGGTATGTCTTCAGGACAAAGATCAGACATAGAGCAAGTGAAGGACAAGTTGAGGAAGCACCCAATGTTACCTCTTCTCTCGCAGCTTCTGGAGCGATGTGGGGAGACCACCACCAGTGCTCAGGAGCTCTCCAAACTTGCTAACGAAGATGTCAATCTCTTTTTTCAGCAGATCTGTTCCTCTACAAAGTCTTGTTTCTCCGGCGACGATGAAACAGATACACTGGTATGTTATAATTTTGTAGGCCGTACTTTCTGGTTTTACCTCGAATTGGCAGACTTCTGGAATGTGAGAATAGATATCTCCAGTTCTGTTTTTTTCCTTCTTTAAAGTATTCTCCTAAAAAGTAAAACCTTTCATTTACTCCGTTCCTTTCTCGTTCAACGTCTGCTATCTTTCTTAGAAATCCCAAAATAAAAACACTATCACGTGTCAAAACACGGCGAATATCGTAACAACACCCACGTCACCCAGTCTGTCACTTCTCGCCGTCACACTTACATTGCCCCACAAATTTGTTCACGTTCATTACCTGTTCATTTTTACCCAATAAAAATTGAACGCAGTTCCTGTTACATGAGGCAAGCTGTCAATAAAGGACATCTCGTACCTCAATAAGAAAGTGTCAAATTGTCAAGATGTTTCGCAATGATCTCATGGTACCTATTGCCTAGTGGGCCTCCCCTCTAATGCATTACAATATAAGTATCCTACTATGTACAATATGTAATATTGGAACAGGTTTTATAGTGGTACTAGATTAGGCAGCCTCAAATTACATGGCAGGCCACGGAATCAGACCTCCTCACATTTTTCTTGTGTGTCCTGGAGGGTGGTGCGGTGAGATGATATTTGTTGACATGGGAATGTGTCCGATATTAGAACAATGTGAGATATTTCTGACTTCCGTGAGTCAAGTAGCCGTCACACAGAGTCGAGTTGGCACTGATAATGACAAAAACAGGCACATTTGGACATTGCTTGATTGATTGCATTACCGCATTAGGGTTTTGTCTCAGATGTCAGTAGAGCTGTAACGCAAGTCGTTTCTAATCTGCCTGCGCTTTCTTTCCAGTCTCAATGATTTAATCCGAATCGTATTTCTGGTTATGTCATGCACTTCAGAGATTGCTCGATTGGAAAAATTGCCAAATCCTGGGAATCACAGTTTTATCGTCTGCTTTTTAAATATCCGTAAACCACGAAACCATACCTCACTAAAACCATACCTCACTTAACTCCTACCCAGATTCTGAAGGGTATCCAAGTTATGAAGATGTATTTATCAGAGCTGGACCGGGTACAGGAGGTTTCCAAAACCTTCAAGTCTCACTACGTTTCCAGCATTCAGGTACTCCCACTTTTCAATTCTGTTATTTAAGCAACTTTTTTTGATACCAAGAGTTTGTTTAAAACAGTTACTGTACGATCAATAATTTTAAAATCTTGATATTTTGTCATCCGTTTGGAGACTGCCCAATTATATTAGACCTTGTACTTTATACAGTTGCTAGGCAGTCAGCAATAATATGTAATCAGCTAATCGTAATTATAGAATTTGGAAGTTCTGCCAGTAATCGCAGTTACATTGTTCGATCGTAACATCTGGACAATATTTCAGACTCGGCTGAGTGGGGAAGACCTCCTGAAACGACTCGGAGTCGAAGAGAATTCCCAGACTTCCCCTCAATTAAATCAAGGTATAAGTCACATTGTTATATACTCCCCCCATAATATCATCATTTATTTACCATTGGTCCAATACAAGCAGTTGAGTAAATGATATTATATATAATGTCATGTGTGGTAAACCCTGCGTTCCCCCCTCCTGTCGGACTATACGGTACCCTGGCAACGCACCCTGATTCGGGTTGGTTAATTATTATTGGGCAACTCCGTAATGCACGGTTTAAATGGGCACTGTAAACGTTTTGTAATATATAGTATTGTGCTGCTTAGTGTAGACCTCTATTGACAGCTGATGGGGAGGGAGTCCACCACTTTTAGACCTCTTAAAGAGCTCATTTAGCTGGAGACTGACCTCCAACGTCACCACAGAGATTGTAGTTACTTGTGTAGTATTCCCCTACCAATACTATTCAAAAGGCCGACTCGGTCCGCCAATCAGCAGCGATGTTGACATATTGCTTGAGGTATCGCATTATCAGCAAGGCAGCGTTTTACTGTTTTCAAAGTTCGGATCCGGCCCTCTCTCTCTCTCTCTCTCTTGAGGTAAACTGGTCTGTCTGTCTGGAAGTACTTTTCGGTTAAATAGTGAACAGTGCCGTCCTAGATTGCAATGTCCTCAGAGAATGACTATTTGCTGCCGTTATTTGCTGTCTTCAGAGCCATGGTATAACTGACCTGAAAATCGGGAAACATGTCTGATCGCGTTGCAATATACCGGAGTTTACTTGTTTGAGGAGTTTGAGGTGCCTTGAACATGAAACGAATTCAAATGCTCGGCCAGGTCTGGATTCTCCCCGCTTGACGTCAGTGTGCCATCAATAGGTTTAATTGGCAATCATTTGGGCAGAATGGATCGCTTGATATATTGATTATACGATATGTTTCCTAATCATCTCTCGATTTAAAGATTTATTACGTCCTTTGAAAGCACTCCAGTCTCCGCAATTAAATATTTGTTGTATTGCTGAGTTGTAAGTTATTAGTCCGTTAGTTGACTGCGATTATTAATTTTAATTTTTGCCGTGTAGTATAATTAAGGAGTTAAGGGGAGTTGTGGTGTTACATGATCTATTAAGCCAGCGCCTCGTGTGTGTTCAGTCAATCGTTTTAACTTTCAATAATTCAAACCTTTTAATAATGTCAGTAAGTACAGAGCCCCATGTTGTCAGCGCCGAGGCCTCCTATTGGCAGGTTCGTGTCACGTGTAGGATCGTGAGAGTGCGATTGGCGCTCCGCCAGCACGTGGGGAGTTTGGTATTATTTGCTACATTATTGACAGTGTTTCGTGCTGGAAGCTGTATCGCCATCTTTGACACATTGAACCACGATAATAGTGAGTGTAGGAAACAGGGTATGCCTAGTAATTACGACCTGACAGACGGATTGACACACTGACACGCATTGCCGTCACATGCGGAAACCATACAAATCCTGCATACCTGATCCTGGGGAGTCCTGAAATTTCGATAATGATGTGTCACCGATCCATGGAATTTTAGGCTAATTTGACATATTTGAAATCGGGCTTCCGTGCTCTTTGACTGAAAATAGGACGGCAAAGCGAAAACCTTTGAAAGTTTGGCGGATTCGCGGAGTGAGTGAGAGTATCAGGGTGAAACCGTGTTTATTACATTGTCAATCTGTCACGTGTTATGTGTTAAGTACCGCTAACTCACTGAGCCTGTTACAGGGGGTTGTTTGACAGTAAAGTGAAAACACTTTGATGTGTAACACTTCAAATTACCCTCCCCATTCTCCCCCACTTTCTTATCAGCCTTTTAACAGATTCGCTGGCGCCACCTCGTCACAGCCTCACCGAATACCCGCGCTTTGTTTTCCCCATTAAATGTTATCTCAGTCATTATATTTTATCTGGGCCTGACAGCGTCAGTGGGGACCAATCAGCAAGAAGGACTACCTCCAATAATGCAGCCCTCTGTTTAGGAGAACTTTTTAACAGCATTGTCAACGTTCAATTAGATTATCAGCCGTGCTCCTTCATCTCAAATTTGATTTAGATGAGCCGGAGCCGGGGGTCTGAGAGACCGTGAAACCGATGAGAAGTATCCGGTCCACATAACAAATGTTTCAATTTTACCCCCTCCATTCCTCAGCACCTGACTCTAGGAGGAAGCTCTACTCGCGAACATGCCAGTTTTGAGTTTGTGGCCGTTGTCAGCCTGGAGTAGGAATGCACTTTTAAAAACTTAAAAAGTCCCTGATCACTTCCAGAAATATGACAAGAATCTGTCAAAAGTTATTGAGAAAATGTTAAAAACTGCTAAGTGTCCGAGTATTCGTGCTTTGCTATTGTTACAGTCAAACAGTTCAGCTACTGCCTGGCTGGGCAACTAGGTGGGTGGCACGCTGCAGTTCCCTCTAAACAACCTGCTTCACTGTCCCTCTAAACAACCTGCTTCACTGTCCCTCTAAACAACCTGCTTCACTGTCCCTCTAAACAACCTGCTCCACTGTCCCTCTACACAACCTGCTTCACTGTTTCTCTAAACAACCTGCTTCACTGTTCCTCTAAATCTGCTTCACTGCCAGGGAGTTTCATTTCTTTTTATGCTTCACTGTCAGGTGCTTGTCCTTTAATGCTGTCACTTTCAACCAATCATAACCCAGCATTTATTTGATTAAACCACCACAAAACATTGCCTGCCATGAATCCAGAAGAGGAATTCTAAACCTTTTCCTCACAAGATTGCCCTGTTGACTCTTGAACTACATGACTGTCGCCTAGACAATGCCCTGTTTCCCTGCCAACCATGATTAGCCCCCGTTCCCAAGCAATGTTACTACTTAAGACCCGGTGTAGAGCTCTCAACTAACACTCCTAGAGCCCTCCACATCCCCTCAGGGCTTGTTAAAATAACTTCATCAAGTTTAGTGTCGGGTATATAGCACTTACGGTGCTCACAGTTTCTGGTTGGCTTCCTGCTCAACTCCTGGCCGTATCGGTAACATCTCTCCGGGATTATTCCCGTGCTCGGTACTCAATATGCTGCTTCCCTCGTGTGAGTGACAGCACCAAGGACCAGTGAGCTGGACTAAAGTAGACTCATGTCACTGTCGGTACCTCAGATCACCTATTGTCAATTCATTCCTCTGGTATCACTGCCGCAGCGATTCTGAGGAAAGAATTACTGTAGCATCCATTTTTCCAGGGTGCTACCCACTTACCCGAAGTGACACCTCCAAGTTTGATTGAACACCATCGTTCATTGTGTATCTCCGACGTTGCTAGCTACGAGTATGTCTGCTTGCAGGGAGCTTAAATAAGTGAAATCCTCCCTTAGGTCAGAGCTCAGACTTTTGACCTGTTTGGATGTATTATGCTACCCCGGTATTATTCTCTCCTGCACTAAAATGGGGCCTATTGTGCAATATCTGTCATATTGTCAAAGATACTACTCTCTCCATATTTTGTAGAATGCTACGTCGGGTCCTATTGTCAGAATATGTTGCCCACTGCCCCTTGTTCCGTGTCCACATTGCTCGTCACACACACATTCTCTAACTTTACCCTCTAAAACTGTAGGGTCCCATCACCAATTATAGGGACGGCCGAAAATACTCCTAGTTTCGGTGGCCACGTCAGCTACTTAACAGCGCATAGTTTTAGTTGCACGGAGCACTTTTTTAACTCGCCAACTATGTAGGGAATGTGTCGGGGGACTGACAACCTGACAACGGCTATTTTTACCCCGGGTCTCCAGAATTCTCCAGCTATCTCTCTTTCTCTCTCTCCCCCACCCTCACAGCATACTGAGAGCTAGCTCAGCATATCATATATTATATAATATATCCAGCTAGCTGCTGTTATATCAGGAATCTGCTTTACAGATTTATCACTAATCTGTACAGTGCGTCGCTCTCTCAGACTGCCTGCTTTACACGTGACAATAGTTGTATATCAATAAAGTTTTAACAATAGATGAGATGCACTGCACACAACTGTGACATTGTGACTGTTCCCAATAGCAATTGGCAGGTCTCGGTTGAACGTCTTTAAAAAGTTCAGGACACGTGGCGTGTCATGTGATCCTTATCTTATTCCGCCATTCGGCACCGCGCGTCTCCGATTAGCGTAAACACTTAGCTGTACAAACTTTCGTTAATTTTCTACTTGTCAAATTACTATAAAGTAATTCAGATTTGCTTGTCGTGGTGCTAAATGTTTAAAAAGCAAGTCGATCTGACTACCCCAGTTTAACATCTATTCTGATTCAACTTTACACAGTGACAAGCCGAGACGAGGCAACTGACGTGTCGCGTGATCTTATCCCCGCCCTCCCATTGGTGGGATCATAACGGCCTGTCAATTGATTGGTGGGCACTTGGCAGGGTTATTAGTACCGAGATGCGCTGATTGTGAGGCAGATGACAGATGACAACAAGAATTTGAGTCTAAAGTTAAACCCAGTATCGTGGAATGTGAAGAACTTGTAATATATATTTAACCCCCACGGTCGTTAAACACGGACACACACTCCGGACGCTTACCCCGGCGGTGGTAGAATAGTGGGAGCTGCAAAACACTATAGACATTTAGTTAGAGGTAGTTGGGAGCACTCTCCGGGTTGGCATATGACAAGTTTGCAGTGTTGACAGTTTGACACTTGACAGTTCCTGCAGTCAGCTTTGCCATTGGCTAACCTCCCCTCACGTGATCTGAACTCGGGCTGTGAGTGGAGGAGTGGGTGTCATGTGATGTTGGGGAATGCAGACGATTGGTTAGGTAGGAGTGTGTTTACATGGTCGTATTATCACAGTTATAATATGAAGTATATATTTAACGGAGTACGATGATAATGTTCGCCTCACGGAGAGAGTTTTGACAGATGCCAACTGTCGAATTGCCGGCGTAGAATGAACATCGGCAAACCAGCTCGATTGAGAGTGTCATCCCAGTTGGTAGTAAAGTATGAAGAAACGGCATGTTTTACGAGGACAGCACAACATTCTTGGCATGTTTCAGAGGGATATATTTTGGATAAGTTGCCGTAAGTTGCCGTGAGGTGAGATGGAACCACCTCCAGAGCACGGAACTAGGAGGGGCTCCGACTTTATCCAGGTCCCAACTTAGCAAGGAATGTGTGTTGTCGGAATGCTGAACTCTCTGATCATCAACCACTAGCTCTCTATCTCCCTTAGATTTTGACACGTGTAAAGACCGTACCAAAAGGGCGGCATCATTACCGACTGTACGTTACCTTTACATCGAGGAACTGAGGAAGAATGCCAGGTTTATCTACTCAACCCTCTCTTTCCAACAGAGGCTCCAATGGGAACCCATAAATGCCCCTTTTACATCCTGCCAAAATATCAATTAATCAAGGTTTCAGCGCAGAAAGGTTGCTACTCAAAGTCTAAATTGGAGGTAGTGATTGGTAACGGGTTGACATCAGTAGCGAGAGGTCCGGGGTAAAGGGGGAACTGGGAAGTGGATGTGATGTGAACCTGAATAATATATGAAATGGAAGGTTCAGGAAGGAGAGAAAGGTACTAACTCAGTGCCACCTGACATCCGTCCTGGACCCGTTACCAGGTACCTTGCTGATGGGCTAGTCACTAGCACTGACTTTATTACACTCACTTATTGTTCGTCCCTCTCATTTGCCGACTTTGTCCCCAGGTTTCAGTCGTATAACCTTATCCGGGTGTTATCAAGTAGTGCGGTGACAGCACGAGGCAGGCGTTGTCCCTTCCATGGTCCCCGGCCCGATTATTCCGTGTCAAAGGAATGTCTCCAAACTCTCGTTATCAGTTCCATCAGGACCAGAATTATTCCCTATTATTCTCCCTGAGTGGGTACTGAGTATTTAATTAAGTATGTTAAGTATCCGACACCTCGGCCTGAAGTGGCCCTGAAGTTGAGGGAGAGATTGTAAGGCTCGGATAACCTACTCTGTTCTAAGTACCCTGTCTCCTTGTTCCTTCTCAGTACTTAATCGACCTTTTTTTGTGGGAGTACGGGAGTAACCCCACATACAGCGAAAGCAATCATTGCTGTCAATATTCGAAAGTTTGGATTATATATTGTACCAGCAAAAGTTCATAAATGTTGTTACCTCCCAAGCGAGGATTGTCACGGTCCGTAGCCGTGTCCTGACAATATTATTCACTAGTGTAAGATGAATGATACCCGGGTTCGATGCGGCAATACAATATCATGTTGGATCTTCCCCCATCAAGCTTTGAGATAGCTGGTTACATAATACAATAATACTTGGTTAAGTGTGGAACGTATGTGTTTAATATTAGTTAGCCGCCCGATGTTGGGGTGAATGTGTCGATTATAGATCTTGTTGAAGCTTTATGTGAGTCAACACTCAACAGTCATTATAGCGAAATAGAGAAGCAAGCATTCTTGTAGGCGGTAATTCGAGATATTTGGGTAGCTATCCAACCTCTTATGAAAATTTCAATTTTGTGTCAGCATTTGATTATTTAAGTAATGAGCTGTAGACCCTTAAACAGCCACTGGTAAATAAATCACCCTGGCCCAAATTTCCACATTTATCAGATATTCATCTGCGACTTGTATAAAATCAGGTTAGGTCCCATTAAGGCTCAAATCGACCCTCAAATTCAACTTTTTAGACGTTTTTCTGGCTTACAATTACGCTAAATATCAAAATCACACCAAAACATACGCAGAAAACCTGTAAAACTATTGGAGCACTCTCGAGCCTTGATTTATGCATATTTGGTTTGATATTTTTGGGAAAATATTGTTTATTGAGGTAAAACAAGGAGTCTTCCAGTCTTCAATAACAAGTACACTTGACAAGAATATTCACGAATAGTCAAGAAGTCACCATTTCTAGTGTACGTTGGATAATACTAAGATTCGATGCGGCAACAAAGCACCACGTTGAAACTTCACCAACAATCATGGGTTCCCAAACAAAAGAACAGTACAAGTTAAGTCTGAATCCGATGTGTCGAATCCTTGAGGGGTGGCAACTTGATAGTTGTACAGTGCTAAGAACACACAGAAACACACACACTGGCTACAGTGCTTACTTAGCATTGGGTAAGCACATTCAGTTACACACAGGGTGTTAGTTTATATGGTTTGTTGAGGTGCAGTGGGCGGTGGCTATTGAGAGTTGAGACCTCTCATTGGCGCTTATTTCCCCTAAATTAAATGCCAATGTTCATTAAACTACTGCCCACACTATGCCTAATTAATGAAAATTGGACTGGAAGATGGAAATTGCGACTTTCTCTGTAGTTGAGGGTGGTTACCGGATCTACCGAAATCATGGCATTTCGATAGATCAGTTCAGGGATTTTGACAGTGATATTCGGTAGCATCGCTAGGAGTAGGATCAGGATGGTTAAGGCTTTTCTTGGCATGGCTCTGTGTTGAACTTATATATAGTTCGAGCATATTTCGAGATATGGTCAGTGCATTATATTCTATACTCAGTATGGTCGCACAGGCTTTTTAGTATTACGTTTACTTGCGAGTCCGTTTAACAGAATCCTCTTTAGATTGTTATAATGCTACATCTTTATTCTTCATTACTTTTGGTGGATGTTTGCTGATTGACGGAGTGCGCACGAGACAGGACGCGTATGACAAATATTCACAAGACTGTATTTTGATGCTTTTGAAGGTTCACTCGGAAATTTAAATTGACCATATTCAGTCGCAAGAAATTTCATATCAATCAATATCTAAACCGTTTGCTTACTAATCACTTATAAACTTGTCAGTCGTCAGGCACTAGCGGGTTAACACTTAAAGCATTATATTATTTTTACAGTGGTAGTCGCGTTCGTCTTTATATATTCTCTTGTTTGATCGTGCTTAAAAGCAGACTTTATCAAGTATGGCACGTGCCTTCTATGATTTTTGCTGTCCAATTTATTTCTCAAGCAAGTACACAGTACAAGTTTTTTCCTCAAATAACTAAAACTGTTCACGCCTAGTACAGATGCTGAGGCGTTACATTATTTTGGATTGATATTGTAGAATTTTAAAATCATTAAAATATTGAAATGATGAAATGTCCTGTTTGTGACCCCACACCTTTATTTTCAGACATCAATATGTTTGAAAGCATGATCAACAATCCCGTCTCAGAGGAGGGCACGACTCACAAAATAGAGGTAACTTTTTAAGTAAAAACATGTTCGACCTTATCTTTATTCATTTTTTAACGCCCTCCGATTGCGGTGCAACATGATTTATTCATTGCCCCTCTCACGAATCAATAAATTGACTATATCATTATATTGCCATCTCACTCAAATACTTCACTGCTAATATAATGGATTTTATTTATATCAAATACTTCTTGAACACTGCCCGAAGCAAATCGGCAGATTGTTTTTACGTTCCAGCACACAGCTTGGGATGTCCTGTCAAAGGTCACCTGGCCAGAATACCGTGATCTGATTGGCTATTCTCAGAAATAAGGCCACCTGATTGGTTTTTAGCATTGCGACAATACTGACGGTAATGGCCGGTCTACGGTTGTTCAATATTTTCGATTTACAAATACAGTGCATTATTAATACCACCTTGTCAAGAAGGGGGCCTGTAAAATACCTGTTGTAAACATCTCCCGGGTGTCACTTGATTTTTACAAGGCAAACAATGGGCCGCGTCAGGAGAGCTGTTCTTTATTTTATTTTCTGAGTCCGTCCTAAGAATCGTGCTGCTACTTAGAGCTGACCCTGTTGGTGTCACGTGGTTAAATCAGCCAATCAGCGGGCATGATGAGGACTGGGAGCCAATCAGAGAGCTGAACGAGTTTCACGGAGCAGGTGACAGTTGATCACAGGGTCTTTTATAATTGTGCTTTACACCTGTCAGTAGATGATAAAATAGAAAAATTAGCGAATACAGTTGAGCAGTCGAGCACGCGTGGCGCCCTGTTATTAGTCGTGGAGACCGGGCCCGCAAATACTTAAGTTCCTGTAAAGACACATTAGTGAAAGGTTAATAACACGAGTCGAGCTTCTGGATGAGCTGCAGTCATCTTTGTCAGTGCACAACATTAGGCTTTCAGCTGTTCATAAAACAATCAAATGACAGCGGAGAACCAATGGGGAGGCGAGTAGAGGGCCGTGTGACCATCTGGGTGAGCCCACGTGTCTACCTACTGTTATCACGTGACTGCAGTGGAATGACAGTATTTCCATTCCCGGTGATTATAAAAACAAAATTGTTGGGTGCAAGGGGGCCATGTGCTGGATTACCCAGACTCATTATCTGTAAAGCCGAGGATTTTTCAGAGATTTTACTATTATTCTGTTATAAAATACTCGAATTATGAAGGTCAAATATCACGGGGCACTTAAAATCAGCTGTGGACGAAGTAATTGTCGGCGGTTGAGGAAATATAGGATAGTAGCCTAGTTTATCTTATAATGACCGGGTTAAACGCTGCGATTAACATAAAAGTACCGTAAAAATGATATAATACTCAAATTGTCTGATAGATGTTCTTAAAAATACCCTTTTTTCTCACTCTATTACCCTTCAAAATTCAATTAGCCACAACGTTTTACATGTGAAGTCTGTCGGTGTAACGGCCCCGAAACGGAAAAAAGACATCCAACTTTCTCCCTCTTTAAGTACCCCAGAAATAAATGGAACTGCAGCTTCAACTTACAAAACTCCTTAGTTCTTCCTCACAATCTCCCTTCCTCCATCACAACCGTCAACCACGGACAAAACCACAGTAATAATACCTGTCTTATTAAAGTGCACTGTCATGCACTGTTTAATATTTACCAACCTATTACTGCGGAGGCGGCGATCTTGACATATGAGACATTGCTCTTTAGATTCTGAACAATGAACCTAGATAACTAGTGATTGACGTTCAACTGCTTCTTCTGTCATAACGCCGTTACTTCCGCCAAATTTGTGCGTCAACGTTTCTGAGTAAAAATCCTAACCCGCCACGTCTCGAAGGTTTATATAATGATAACGGCATAATAACGCAACTTTCTCATAGGCTTCCAGGACTGGACCAATCATCATAAGTGACCAAGTTTTGTTAGATATGAGAACATAAGACTTAGTAAATGTATATATCTCTCTCTCTCCCTCTCTCTGCCTCAATTAATCTGGCGATATCTGACGGGAGCAGTTATATGACATTTGTAAAAGAGACCCTGTCACCCTGACCCCATACAAGTGTTGCAGTTTAGCTCCGGAGATTTGTGTGAAGCGCCCAATCCAATAATAAAATGCGCTGGTTTTGCTCCCTCATAATGATTGCCGCGATCAGTCCCTGACAAGCTGGTCACGTGTCCCAAAATAACCATATTGGTAACCACGTGACATTTTCCTTATCTCTCTTTTACTGGTCCTATCCGGCGTGACTCCCAGCTATATTGAGATATTGATTTAATGATACTCTGGTACCTGTAAATGTATGAGGCCCGGTTTTGAGTTTTCAGGATATAGTGTAAAAGGGACAAGGGGAGCAAGGGCAGGTGGTGTTGGAACTTGACATCACTCATCAACTCTCTCTATCTCTTGATGATAGAGCTAGCGTGTGTGATAGCTGCCCCACAATCTGACTAATTGAACTTTGTTTGTTTACAGCTGTCATCGGACCGTACAATCTAATCGGGGAGATGATTAGAATAATGTTTTTACAACGAGCTAGATCCCGGGCAATCCACTCTCCGCTCCGCCATCCTGCATGTCACTGCTACACTAAATGTCATTAAATTGTCAAGCCAGATCGAGGACACGTTCCCTTGTCACGTGTGTTCCTATGGTGACCAATTGGATCTGAGGTAGAGACCACGTGACCCAAGTCCGCCAATGTGGCAGCTTGGTGTTTAGGAAATAACCTGCTAAGTATAAACAAAAAGTATTTAGAGATATTTAGCTGCTGGCTCTCTTATCGAGCAGGGTACGTTGAGTGACTGTACTTTAGAGGGGATTATTAGTAAGGCAAGCTGTGCGGCAATATGGCGTATCATAAATCAAATACTGATATAAAGATTAGATTCTGAGAGAATTTCAGATGATGAACTTTTCCCGTCACCGTTTCTGCAAGGTGTTCTCTAAATTGGACGTAGTCACCAAATTGATAGTGATAGGTGGTATCATCGTCAAGTATGGTACACACTGGTATCATCTCACAGGATCCGGGGAACCAGGATACTTAAACTTTACTACGAGAGAGAGAGAGAGAGAGAGAGAGAGAGAGAGAGAGAGAGAGAGAGAGAGAGAGAGAGAGAGAGAGAGAGAGAGAGAGAGAGAGAGAGAGAGAGAGAGAGAGAGAGAGAGAGAGAGAGAGAGAGAGAGAGAGAGAGAGAGAGAGAGAGAGAGAGAGAGAGAGAGAGAGAGAGAGAGAGAGAGAGAGAGAGAGAGAGAGAGAGAGAGAGAGAGAGAGAGAGAGAGAGAGAGAGAGAGAGAGAGAGAGAGAGAGAGAGAGAGAGAGAGAGAGAGAGAGAGAGAGAGAGAGAGAGAGAGAGAGAGAGAGAGAGAGAGAGAGAGAGAGAGAGAGAGAGAGAGAGAGAGAGAGAGAGAGAGAGAGAGAGAGAGAGAGAGAGAGAGAGAGAGAGAGTCAAGTTTACCATTACTTGGCACTTGTTCCGACTAGACAGCACCAAATCCATCTCTCCCCTCAGTTCATATCTCCGTCTGATGAATAATCTGGGACCCATTTGACCGTCTTATCATTGAAAAGTTATCTGTGATGTTTTACCCGCTAGCCGGTTAGCCGTTACTGGCGCCGCCAAAAGTTTATCAATCAATGATTGGTGAGAGTGGTCGTATCTTAAGTGCTTGAGAGTTGAGTGCGATATGATCAGAGACTGGGTGGGAAATTTAACATCGCAAACTGTTACTAAGAGTAAAGTTTGAGGTAAAGTGAGACTGGGCGAATTAGGCTGAGTAGTAATTAGTGATATTTCGGAGCTGATATGTCGGCGAAGACGTGGTTAAAGCTTTCGACACTCAGACAAGACAAATTGACTGGTTGCACGGTTAAGGTGGCGGGAAGATTACCTCAAACTTCCTATAAAAGCACCTACTCTGCCATAATTTCGTCGTGAATTCGAGCTCGTTTAATTTTAGTGGACTGACCTTTGACTTTTTACAACGGCTAAGAAGGTGAGTAACAGTGGTTTTTGTGAGCTAGCCGTGATTTTTAAAGCTGGGGCGTTGTCCGACAAGAAATTCAAACAATTTGTTTTCTATTTGTCTGATATCATTTTCAGACACCACAAAATACCACGAAATATTGCCGTTCAACAAGAACTGACAGGGTCCATTAAAATCATATTCATATAAAACTCAATTTTTGGCGGAGAGTGTGGGTGGACGTGCTCTTTTAAACAGAGTTCGCCTCTATTTTACGACTCTGTCAAGTTAGACAAATGCTGTGGTCAAATTGTAACTTTGAGTGCTAAAGATTTTAACTTTCAATCTGTCAGTTGATTATTGGGGATAGGGCTATTACTATGTGCGAGGGTAAATGTTGCAATAAGCTCTCAAGATTTGATGAGTTTACCCTTGCTATGTATTAACGCAAAAACGTCCTTTATTAATAGGAGTAAAGATGAAACATCAATATGATAATAATTGTAATGTGTGCAAAATGCGAAATCTTCAGATACCTTATATATTATAATGTTCTAATGCTCCCTTCACTCTCACTCTCCACTTCCCTAGAACTAACTAACCTATATTAAGCAGAGGTGACGATCTCTGGATACGGCTATTAAGATATTCATACTTGGCGACGATCTTAAATATTAATGTGAAGGGTGCCACTGATCGATATCTTTTGAAGCCGTCTCAATTTGACAGAATTGATCATTTGACATGAAAACCTGCCAATATTGTCAGTTGATCAGCTAATTAATCGAACCAATCAGAACTCAGTCTTTTGATCATCCAAATTCTATCAGCCAATGAAATTGTTTCACTTTAATTCAAGAAATCATCATCCACAGAAATTCACAGATGCAAGCCCAAGTTACGATAATAAGTTGTCGAGGTATTATTAACGAAATATGATAATTTCAGTTACCAGCCCCGCATCTCCAGAACACCGCCCTTGATATGCAGTACAAGTACGAGCAGCTCAGCAAGTATGCCTGGAATCCAGCCCCCAAAAAGAGTCCTTCCCGTCGTGGAATTCTACCCAAGGCAGCGACGGAGCAGATGAAGGATTGGCTGTTCAAACATCTCGGGGTTAGTTTCTGCAGAACACATTTTTGAATTTCTCATTTATAAATCATATTTCAATATATTATAATATATCGGCGATTGTTGATGTTCAGTTTTTACGCTTATAGTCATATCGATTAGATTAAACACTGATAGCCCGTTTTCATACGTTTTTCATATTGAATCTTTGGGACTGTTTATAATAATGAATGCGACCAAATATGTTTATAATGTTTATAATAATATTTCAGCACCCTTACCCGTCGGAAGATGAAAAGAGGAAGATCGCCCAGCAGACAGGCCTCACCATCCTCCAAGTCAACAACTGGTGAGTTTTGAGATTTAAGTGCTGACTGCTAACTCACATAATCACTTCCTCGACATATTTTGCATAACTTTGTCGGCCCAAACTTTTCCAGCCGCAAGTATTGCCGATTCTAAGTGTTGCCACCCAAGTGTATAATAACAAACTAAGGGCCCACATTAGGTACTCTTTTACCTGTGGTTTCTTTTTTAGACACTAGTCATGGAAATTTATCTCCATTATTTAGCATTCAAGTGTCAGAGTACTGCCAACCAGACAGATCAATTACCCGCATGTCCAATTTTGTGTGAGTCAGCCGGCTCTCAAGTCCCACATGGTAAATACTCCTTCCTTTTCTGTCAATAACATGGACTAGACGAACGACCGACACCTGACATGACCGACACGACCGACACCTGACATGGACCCATCATCCAACGTGGTCGCTGCACTTTGAATTAATGTCACGGAGTCATGGTTGAGGGAGGGCTCCAGAAAGCCTACCACTCGATAAGGCTCGGGTTTATAATTAGGGTTAATTATGAGTAGTGGTACAAAACCCCGGGCGGAGGACATGCCATTCTACCATTGTGTTACCGTTATCGTTATCCTGGACCTGGATTCTGGGCAGGTTCACGGCATCCTCCAGTCGCTCTGACTTCGGGCTCATCCTGCAATCAAATCAATGTCATTGTTTAAATCCGAGTTCAGCGGCCGGTGAAATGTTGTTATCTGCCCTTGTGAGCTGCAAAGTGTGTAATTCGGGGTAATTGTGCTGTTTTGTCAATAGTACACACTACCAGAATCTTGATTACTCCTCTAATTATAGAGGAGGTAATTGCAGTTCACCAATGCCACTTGATAAAGGGACATAATTTAATTTGTTTGACTGATAACAGATCGTCAAACGACCTTCTATTTTATAATTTTTAAGTAAAATTCAAGGGAGGTGGCATCTCACACGGATTAATTCTAGCATGATAATATGTAGTGGAAATCACCAGCGCGATCAGTAACCACCCTTTGCCTAGTGACCACCCTAGTAACCACCCTGTGCCTAGTGTCTAGAAACATGTTTACTGGTTTTTGGGCTAAATGGGACATGAGGGTTAAATATAGCAAGGGTTACAATTAATAACAGGGTTTTAGGGGCAAAGATAATCACAAACCTGTTTTTTTACGGTTGACTTAACAGTTGACTTCAGGTCTAATTCAAAAACTTGTTTTTATTATTGATAACTCGAACACTTTTTAAACTTGTTCAATGCCAGGTCAATAACCGCCCTGATTTTACAGGTTCATAAACGCGCGGAGGCGTATCTTGCAGCCGATGATGAACGAAGCGGCTGCGCAGAACCGTGGACATGGAACAATCCGGAACACGGCGAACAAGAGGATAAAACTGAACATACCCATGAGACGGGAGGAACATTGCTGGAGCAAATCTCCCACTTCCCCCTCCACTCCGGTTAGTTCACTTTTATTGTCTCATTATCAAATGATTCACTTTGGTGGGCTATATCATAGGGCCCATATCACATATTACGTAACACTATACTCAATATTTCTTTTATTTTAAAAGCGTAGATTAATCCTAGTTTATAATGCAGTTTGAGCATCTCTTAGCAAGGAAGCAGCCCATATCGCCAGCGATTGATCAGCCAATTGGTTGAGTTGGAAAGTTTGAGAAGTTGCGTTGCATTCATTCTGAAGTGATTGATGGTATTAATGAAACTAATCAATGGTAGAGGTTAGAAGTGTTGAACCGTTCTATTGGACGGATATGGGGGTGGGTGAACTGTGACTGGGTAGTCGCCACATCGTGTTATCAAACTCTGTTTACAACAATAACATAATCAATTATTTTGTTTATCTTATCTCTCGATACACTTCGTGACAATATATCTACTAATCTAATATCATCTTCTTTTGTTCACCTCCCCTTCTATCTTGGAGCGATGTGTTCGTGTCCGCCTGCTATTAAAATGATTAATTCGCACGTGACTCCAGCTTTTCCATCCTCCAATCCTGGATTAATCCTGACCAGCGAATCAAACTCCGCCTTTAAAACCACGTGATGTAAGGTACCCAATCAGTGCTCTTTGGCTTGTTATAAGTGCAGCGTAAACTGACAATGTCATAACAGTGTTATGAGTGAAAGAATTTGATTTGCTGAGTCCAATATCACGCTAATATCCTGCTACAAGAACCATTGAGTTGTAATTATTGACAATAATCATTCCAATTATTAGGAATTATTGCCTCCGCCACAACTATCAGATAGTAGTAATTGTCAGAATAATAAGTATTACTAGTGCTCCTGCAGAGTATTACAATATATAATATATATATACGTTTAGTATAGTGGTGTGATGAAGAACTCTTGAAGGTTCCCTTATAAAAGTGGAGAGTCCACATGTTGAGCGCCGTATTTGAGCAGGTAGATATGGTGTCTGACATGAAATGTGCCAACTTGTCACTCTTTAATGGATGAACTGTCTGACAGGGTTTGTAGTAACCTCTCTTAATAATCTCCGGAGAAACCCCTCATTTTGGTGAGAAACACACGTTGCATTTGTCTAAGCTGAGTGGGCGAGGGACGTTTTTACTTTCAGTCCTTAAACAGAGAGATTTGTGAGTTATTAGGTTTCGAAAGGTAACGCTGGTAAACTGCTGGTTGGAGATTATTGGTGCCAGGGAATCAAAGTTGCGAGATATGGAGCAATTAAGGGCAAATATTTTTATAATAGCTGATAATTTGAGGAGATGTTAGCACTGGTTTATGTATGACACATCAGCTTTGGAGCTGGTCAAAATATTTCCTATATGTCTAAATGTTGTCAGACTGTGATTGCACTTGCTCCCCCACTGGATTTTGCCCCGTTTAATTCTGATTAAACAGCGTTTCCGTGCTCCATTACTACCAGAATGCCCCTTTTGTCACATGACGATCTTCTCGCCTTCCTATTGGTTCCAAGCCAATTTAATTTGTCTCTGACTGGCTGCAAGCTGATTTCCTGCTGGGTTGATTGGTTTCAATTAACGTGTCAATGTGTCATGAGATCCAGGGAGGAGCTGTTACCTTGACAAACCCTCCATTTCCGGGTTGGCTTGATCCGGTTTAACCGGTGCCCGGCCCACCACGCCGTCCTGAGTATGCGTGCAACTGACGGAGCCCTCTCAACCACCGAGGTATCCTACTGTCGGTTCTGTCCTGATACGCCAATTCAGCCTGACCCGGGAAATAGACGAGGTGAGCGGAGTGTGCTATATTTGCGAATGCAGTGTTAAACCACCCTTCATGCTTGCTTCAGAATAATGTCTGGAATCTTGCAGCTATCTGTACTGACATTCTTGAGATTGGTGACGTGAACCTTACGCGAAACACCTCATGTCAGAAAATACTGAGCTATTCTTTAACCTGTCGTGCAACGTTTAAAAATCCAAGAGTGATAAATGGCGGCCATAGCAGAGGTATTATGATGTATTGAGGATATTTTGGAACACGTAGTTACCAGTTTAGTCTGCGGTTGAGAAAGTATACAGGACGGTTTGACAGAAGTTAAATGTACCGTAACTTCTCAGAATTGTTCTGTCAAGAAACCTTCTGAGGTTGTTGAAATATTTGGGTGGAAATGTCCTTGGAAGGGTCACGTGTCACCCCAAACGACAGGTGTTAAAATTCTCAGAGTTTTAATCCCGGAAAATGGACAAGTAGCGATAAGTTAGACCTCCTGGCTGGGAATTTTTTCTGGCAAGACAGGCTCTGTTTTTTATTATTCCCGGTTCCAGGGACAACCTAGCACACTTAAGCCTCATTGCTAAAGCATTAGAACCGCATCATTGCCACCGTTCATCCATACTACAGCTTCTACTATCATGTCATACATATTTTCGGCATCTGTATTCACTGTAAATATCTCCTCAGCCAGACTTCACCGTTCAGAGCAGTCAGAAACAGTACTTCGCAAGTCTAGTCCATCAAGTAGCGCTGGAGTAGCTACAAATGTAGTTAAAAAGAATATTGTTTTGTCTGGCCAACAAGTGTTAGCACAACACAAAGAGAGCGTATATCAGCATACTACTCGCCAATTTGCACATGTTTGTTAGGCCGTGACTCTCCTCGTGAAAAAACAACATCTTAGATCTGATAACCTTGTTGGAACTTTCCATGCCCATTGTAGGTGGGTGTTAAAAAGTCGTGCTGCGTAACGCAGGGTCAATCGGTTGCCTGGCCAAATAAAGTGCTGTTAGAGAAGCCCAGGGATCTGATTGGTTATGAAAGTCACCACGTGACTTATCGATGGAACGCTAACTTGGACCTTATTTTCTTTTAAATTGTAGGGTTTGTACAACAGCACGGTTGATGGGTTCGGACCGAAAGTATCACTGATATGCGATGGTCAATGAATAGACATTAGCACTTGTTACACGATCATCTCTATTGTGCAACAACTGCTCCACACAAAACCACGTGACGTGTTTTTTCTTCAAACTTTTCCAGCTCCAGCACACACTATTAGGATATATTCGTCCCGCCCGAGCTCTACAAACAGCTGTACTACTTCAGAATTGTATTACAGTTAACATTAGCCGCCCCTCCGTCCACAAAGTAAGATCATCATTTCAATCCAACAGCTCTCTATTATCCCCGGGCTGATGAATGTGGTTTAGCTGCGAGCTGACAATGGCTGTCGGTAAAGATGCGGCCAAGTCAACTGAATGGGACCCCACACCTGGCCTGCCCGAGCCGCGTTTTTCAAGCCTGCTGCTTTGTCTGACATCAGTCTGTCAACTCCGATCATGTTACTATTGATAGGGTCAAATTCAAATAATACGGCATTCAACCCAATGGAAATACTTCCAATCATCACATGACCATTGGAGCAGCCAATGAGAGAGGCACCGATGTCACGTGATTTTTGTAGAGGCGATTTACAATAGGAGTCCTGATAATCCAATTCAAGGGCAGAGTTTTTGACAGACCTCACACTCGACGCGAGATAATACAGTTTGAAATAACACACGAGTTGGAGCTCTATGACTTGCAGCGCGAACAATATCACATGTTGGTGAAAAGCCTGCTCTGCTTTTGTTCTGAAAATTCTCTCAAACCATAAGATGGATGAGTTATAGAAAACTAAGGGAGAGGATGTTGTAAGGGAGAGGGCTGTTTAACGGGCCTGTTGTTGTTGACGACTACTGACCAGTGAGTCAAGTGACCTCTCCTGTTATTTGAGAGTAGAGCTGTGAGATGAGAGAGAATATTGGGGGTTGTTTGAGTGTCAGGAGTTTAACAGAATATTTGGGGGTTGTTTGAGTGCCAGGAGTTTAACAGAATATTTGGGGGTTTTGTCCAAGTGCCAGGAGAGTTTGTGTGGCAGGATCACTAACTCTCCACTGGACACAATGCCACCACCTCCACCACCACACAACAGTTCTAGCTCTCTGCTCTCCCACAAGTACTATTGGGTGTCAAGTAAGATTGAGTTGGAGCGCTGATTGGGTAGCCCCCCGTGTGTGTTATGTGTCCTCTCCAGTAATGGGGAGTAATAATGAGAGCACCTTTCCAATGCCACCCTGTATCCTCTCACACCTCGCACATGTCACCACTCTGACACCAACAATGTCATTTAATTCGATTTATCATAATGGTTTTCCCGATCACATTATGGCACTGGTGGCATATGAAACCGAGCCTTTGCGCTATCGCCACTGTACGCTGAGGTGACTATTATAGAGGGGGGGGGGGGGGGGGGGCAGATGGAAAATCAATTCTTACACAATTGAGCAATATCTGTGATTGGAAAAAAGGTTCATTAGAGTCCATATTTCTCTATGAATAGTATGGGAGGTGGGCCTATAATTTGTAACTGCTAGTCTTGTTAGTGTGATTATGGTAATTTGTGTTATTGGTCCTGGTACACCGGCATTGTGAGGTATTTTAGTATTTTGGAAGGGCGTCTAAATGCCTATTAAACGAGAGAATTGTCCCACATGGGGAATGATTGCTTTGTTCCCTGGTTTTGTAAAATGTTAGTTATTTTGACCAGTAAAGCCACCATTGTCCCTGGTAATGCCCTCAATGAGATACGGTGTTCTGATATTTGGGTTGTGCCACGACTTTGTGAGAACCTTTCGGTATAGTAACCTCAACAGGATATTAAACATGAAGTTATATCATAATAATTATATTTTAAACAATTACCGGGCACCACATCGGTTGTGGTCACAACACAGCAGTAGGCCAGATAAATGACTCTGTAACACACGCCACAAGTTGCGAAATCTTTATAATCCCAAATAGAATCTGCTCCGTACCACCTTGAGAACTGATCATGTGATACTAAAGCATCTTCGGAGGCCGGGTCATTGTTTCCTGCTCACTACTACTACATTAACAAACAAAGCTGTCAGGATTTGAGATTTTAATTTCACAACACCACACCGGATTACTGGTTTACACCGTTTCTGTTTTCTGGAAATGTTCGCTAATTTCTCGCGTGGAGTTAGGGTAATCACGAGAGAGTGAGAGAATTACTAACAAATTGCTCCTCATTGTCCCGGACAATGTTCTCGGCTTGAGACGACCGAACACTTAATTTAATTTCAGTTAACTATATTACTACTAATTTCATAACTATACTTACCGAGATAACCGATATTAACTAGTGCGGGTTTAGCAAATCATCGCAGAACGGGTCGCCTTCCACCACAAAGTTTAATGTTGAGCCTCAATTAATTGAGAAGACGTCGTGAGACATAGTGATGGCGGCGTTTCGGCGACACCCCCCGTTTCACCCACGCCCCGTGTCTCGATTGGTGGTTTGGTGTTTATCGCTCCGACATTTTCACCTTTTTAATGGGGCATGCTGGTTAAAGTACCTCAATAAATAGCACTCTGATTCTGACGGCAATTAATAACCGAAAGTTGCCAAGTAAAAGCATGGCTTTCCCGGAATGAAGGGAAATTCAATCTGCTTCATCTTTAAGTTAGTATTTGTTGAGGATTTGAAATGTTGATTTAATCTCTTAGGTAACATTTTATCGGGTGAACTTTGTCGGTTAAGTAAATAAACACCCACTTTGTTACGAATATCGCTTTTAAAAAACAGTTTTGAGCCCTGAACAAGAGCGAAACATACCACCAAACTTTCTCTCGACAATCATTTAGTCTCACTTCTGAAAGACATAATATGTCAAACACTAATATTCTACAAATCATATTATGCTCCCTTTAATTGGACCCGATCATAATGTCAAGTAAAACAGCGACAGGTATCTAAGCGAGAGAGACTTGACAGTTATATCACTTGCCACGAGCTGAGCTTCCTCTAAATGCAATAAATCGAAATTCCATTACTGTTCTTCTAAGTGTTCAGGTAGTAGTAATACTTCATACAGCTTTGCTGGCATCATGCTCAAAGACGTTCAGAATTAACGTTGTAAAATTACTGGGTAGCACAAACGTAACCCAAGCCTTCACTCTGGCCGTTGACCAATCTATCGAGTTCATTTCTGCCCATTTAAGGACGAAGCCCCCCTTCGTTCCGTTCGTTATTAGTTATCACACTAGTTCACTGCTAATCTGATTTGAGTACTTCTGTCTATTAAAGTCAACTGCAGCTCATTGCTCTAGTTTGTACCTTGGGGATGGACCTGTAAAAACAGATGGCCTTTTAATTTCACCTGCCTTTCTACTACCTCATATCACATTACGATACAATGGTTATTTCCCCAAATCTAATCATAACTAATGGGATAGATAGCTGAGTTCCGTAGTGACATGGGTGTCAGGAAATACTCAACTTTATCCGGGTTTACTGTCACACTGATATTACCTCACTTTTACCTCACTTACTTTTACCTCACTTTACTTTTATCTCGCCTCACTTTTGCCTCATTTTACCTTTTTTCTGTACCATGATTTCAGCTTCTTTTCATTTTTACCATGACATCACTTTTTCCTGAGATCACAAAACCGACAGCTAACTGAACTATCCATGAGCAGCAGCAGCTACACTAATATAATACGTATTAGAACATTGAGGTTTGACAGCTGCATAGTGTCTAACTGCCCAATTTTAGTTTCTGGGAAGTTTCTGAAAAGAATTCTAAAATTTGACAGGTTACATATTATGACAGGTGTGCCGGGTGGTGTAGAATACATGGCGTTGAAAGAAAGAGAGAAGCTGTCATGGTCCATTTAAATTATAGAGTCAGAGTGTTTCAAATGCATATCAAAAGATATAATTCACTGTATCCAAACAAATATTATGAGCGATATAATGTTCACTGACTCTCGCGCTCTCTCGCTCTCTCTGCCTCGCTGTGCATTAACAGAGTTCCTTTAAGTGACACTAATGGTCACTGCAGTCCATTGTCATGATTTGTTAGAAAAGATCTTTGACACGTCACGTGTCGTGCCATCCTCCCGTCTGGTTGGCTGGCTGGTCGTCGTTCTCCGCTCTCATTAGTGCTTTTCATCCATGTGGTCCGAAGATCATTGTACATCAACTGTCAAAATTATTGGTTTGAATTCAACAAATTTCGGAACCGAGATGATGGCGGAGGGTGTGCGTCAGAACAAGCTCAGTGGCCGTTAATTACGACGGTACCACTTTAGAACTTTACAGGTAAACTGCTGTTAACAACTCAGCAGTGGGAGAGATACTGGACTACTACTCTGGAGTTGAGAAACAACTCCTGCTTCTAATTCTTACCACTCTCTAACCCGCACTAAACCCCATCTCTACTCCTAGTTAGAGGTCTCCATCCCATATCCTAACGATTGCTTCATCCACCCTCTATCTCTCTACCTGTTCTTGCTTTATCATTCATTCTCCGGACCATGTTCTAATATACTCCAAATCTGCTATTTCACTCTCTTACTTTTAACAGAAGTGTATAAAGAATTAAATTAATTAAAAGCGGCATCATCAGATCACCAGCCTGTGTTGTGGACAATGTGGTAAAAAGAGAAGGTGGGGGATGTTTTGTTTGTGACGGTCTCTGAATGGGGGGCGGCGGAGGTTTTGTCACATCTCTCCACGGATTGTCACGTAGACTGCTAATCTCACACGGTTACTAGTGATTCATACTTCGCAGGTGTTGGCCTCTCGTATGTGATATTTATATCACATACATATATATAGTATATATTATGGTACCTAGACTTGCAAATAGGAACTTGGGAGCGAGTCGAATAAACCTGTGAGAACGGAGCTGTAGGTTATTAGTCAATATTTAGGCTTTAAATGTGGAAAACTTGGCAATCAAGTGTCAAGCTCGAAGGTTACCAGGCAGTGTGAAAAAGGTAGTTGTAAATGTTTTCCGTCGCCCTTCTCGCAGTCAACTGTGGGACGTGAGCTTGTATGAGGGAGCAGCACCCTTGGATAACAATTAGAGAAAAATGTACGCCATGTTACCTCTTCCCTGAGTATTTTGCGAACCTTTGAGTCTGGAGTCACTTCTTCTAAATGGATTGACTGACATGAACGATTTGACCAACTCCAGCGAGTCAGAGAATTGGGAGAACAATGCGAGGGTCTGTCAGAGATACGCACTTTTTGCTTTTCAATTATTAGACTCAGTGCTTTGAAGCCTCCTGATATCAAATTGGAGAGCTCGAGCCCTTTCAGAGGACGGCGTTTCTGTTTCTCGCAGAAAATAGAACACACGTCAGAGCAAAGCGGCTGGCCAATAGCATCGGGCTGGAGTTGGTCATTTTAAATCCTCTTGTAAAGTCGCACTGAATAGCAAAGTTTTCTCTGAGTTTTGAACCATATATCTCCCATTCCAACTGTATTCGGGGTTTTAGTATTTAGATTGCGCGTATGTAATTAATGAGAGAGATTCCCCCCCCCCCCCCCCTTTATTACTCTCTGTACGGATTACTCTCCAGCTCCACTAAAACCCTGTCAGGGTAGTGGTTTAGGGTGGACACTGTGTTACTCTCTCCTTTTCTGTTGATTAAAATTTCCCCTCGCCTCATCAAACTGAGGTTGTGATCTGGCAGCTGCCACACTTCAATTCCGTCACTTTCTGCCGCATATTTGTCGGTATCCAATATAATATCACATAATAACATGTCCCTCTTTCAAAAATTTAAATTACAGCGTCTTCAATGCTGCGCTTAATGTGGCGCGGTATCTTGACTCTCAATTACCAATCAGCTGCCAGGATTCCAACCACGTGATTGAGATGGTCCAATCAGCGCGGGCTTCTCAAATAGCTACTGTTTGCACGGTTTGGAGTGAGAACCCTAATTTACAACAGGGCTTCCCTACTTTCCCATGTCAGAAGAAATTTTAAAAGTTCCCAAAATTCTCTCGGCTGATATTTATAATGCGTGTCTGACAAGAGATGAAGCTGTTAAAATATCAGGTTCCGCTGACACAATGAGTCATTTAGCGCAGTGTTGACATATTTGGTGGCTGTTATTTATCCAATCCTACTAGTCACACTGTCCCATACTACTGACATCTGTTATTGGAACGCCTCCAGTTATCCAGTTAGCCACTGTGTCTGACTTAAAACGTAGGGCGGATGAGAGAAGAGGAGGGCTCGCTATCACAGTATACCGGCAGTCAAAACCCATACAACCGTCAACCGACCTGCCTTTTTTTCCTTAAAATACACATGCCTATTTAGCTGTGTTATTTGGAGCTGGTGGGAAAGTGTCCAATAATGGGAGAGAGGGTACTTGCTGTGGAGCAAGTAGTGGCGGAGAGAGAGAGAGAGAGAGAGAGAGAGAGAGAGAGAGAGAGAAGTGGTTATCATTGCTATGGCTTATATCCTTGACTACCTGTAACTCGTACAGTTGTACTGCTATTTTCCAAGCAGTTGTAGTGATACAACTCTTCCACCTACAACCCTCTCTGTCACCATCCCAAAACGCCATTATTACAATATTACTGCCTCCCCCACTTAAGCTCTTCTCTCTCTCTCTCTCTCTCTCTCTGGACTGAAATCTTGTGTGTGTGTGTTGGGAGATAAGAAGCAGTGTGGGAGGGTGGTCGTGAGAGGAGTGTTGTTACTAAATTACTAAACACTTTACAATGGGGTCATGTCGACAGGCTAATGTTGTGAGCTGTGGCTCAGGCCACGAACTGTAGGACTATAAATTAGATGACCTGTAATACTTTTTCACTCTAATGAGTTTGACAACTAATTTTCCAAGCTTTCTCTCAGAGAATGACAAGATTTTGCGGCATTTGTGCCTGTGCAAGGACAGGTATCGCTCTATCTGCTTGATTGCTTTCTTAGGGAATCTCAACGTTGTACTCGCGGTTGACATTAATTAATGACACCCAAAAACCAATCAATTAGACTTTGAACTTTAATATGATGAAATGGGAGGGGGTAGAGCAAGGTGAGTGTATGTAGTTGTAGTGAACTAGTGAGTGCCATGTTCAGGTAGGGACGGCTAGTGGGAGGGGGCTGTGTAGGGAGCGGTTTTATTCGGCCGAGCAGAGCTGGAGTCAGAGTGACAACTCGTTTCCTATCCAACACGCGCTCCACTTAAACTATAGGGCTGCTTCCTAGCTCCAGCTTTAATTAGCACTGGTACAGGAGAAAACTTACAATAACACGTCCATATTTTCAGATCACGCCAAAACCACTCAGCGCTATCCACCGACCTTCCCGTAAGTAGCAAATACATGGAAACTTGTTATTTAAAACTGAGAGGTTTGCTGTTAATGTCCCGGTTGCACCTAAATTTTAGCACTTTAAGAAAAGTCACTTTAAATACTTTTCTTGTATGCCAGCACTTGTTTGACTTAACAATTTAAAACCGGAAAATATGCCAAAACTTTAAAAGGTACACTGTTATATGGCTCGTATAAAAATATATATACTCTACGGCCTGTCTAAAATTGTTTATGTGTGACCTTACTGACATTTATCTTTGCTGATGGACAAAGAGTTTGACAAACATATTGAACATTTCATTAAATTGTTGACAACCTAAAGGCTGGTTTGCCTGTTAACACCGTAGAATAGCAGAATGTTCACCCAGTGTTCAGGGCTGTCAGACAATATGCTGCTACCATACCTGTCGTCTATCATTTAGTGTCCACCTTGCACTTATACATAGTCAATCTATTACAACGGTCAAGAAATTGGGGTTAATTTGCAGGGAGTGTTTTTAGTTGCAAGTTAGAACATTTTGTCTAGTCATGTTAAGTCATGTGGGTTAAGTTTGCCAAATGTTCTAAACTTCATGAGGTACGTTCCCAGTTCCTCTCCCAATTAATTTCTATTCCTCATTGGACATTGTTCGCTAATTGCACTTTACCAGCTTTTAAATGTCCACAGTACGTATTAAAGTTACAAAAAGTTTCACGGCGCGGTGCACTTTAGAATAATACGTTGAGACATCGTTAACATCGTAAAATGGTGCGCGCACTCATATAACAGAGGCGCGCACTGATAAACCACATTTGTAATTTGCCGCGGCATCCAACCTATGATTTCATCTTTACCAAGCATTGTTTATTTTCCACCATCTAGTTATTTCCAGTGGAAAATAAAGGTGGAAGCGAATGATGACTGCATGAAATCTGAAAAATAGATCCCCGACAGGATTTCAAATCCGAGCACCAGACACTCTACGATAATTACGTGAATAGAGAATGCCGGATTATAGCTCCCTCAAACTTGGGACAGCCTTGGACAGAGCAATAAACAAATTACTGCTTGACAGCCGGACTATTACTGACAACTTAATTTTCCATTTGACAAGTCTAGAATGGAGTATGAAAATGGGCAATATAAACTAAAATCTAGGCTATGTGACAAATGCAGTTATTTGGTGTGAGTCTGTCCCAGCCACGACGCTTAGACATTCCGTCAATTTGTCAAATTCCTGATCTATCATAAAACCAAATTACAAGCGCTTCACTTTTAGAATGTCAAAGTAATCATATGTTGCAATTTCTCCCTTGCTATTTAATTGCATCAAAGAAAATGATCTCTTTTAGCAGAGAAACCGCACAATCTATGCCAGCCCGGCTCTAGCATCAGGGCTTGTTCCTGCGGTGCCCTTTTAACAAAGCTAGTCAATACAGACTCAGTGAAACGAATACTGTCACCCTGTCAATATACTCAAGTCTCAAGTGCTGGCATACCCTACCCAGACCCATTGGTTCAGAGTCTAACTATTAGACTTGTAACCTGTGAAACACCTGTTTGCTGTTCGGGGCACCCAGACTAACCGACTGTAATTTCAGCGACTATGGCAACTTCCACGTCGTCTCTGCTGAGCCCCCTACTCGCTCAGACCCCACTGTTGAGTCCTCCCAACAACTTCTTGGAAACTTTATCCAACTACCCCCACTCTGTCGAGGAGCTGCAGGTGACTTACTAAACTTATTTTTCCCTCCGTCTGTTTGAAGGGACGTCACACGGTACTGAACTGTGATTTATTACGCTGATGTGATTGCGACACCGCACCCAGCTGATTTTTCGAAATGATCTAAGAAAATGGAGCCGTTTTAGGACGACATTATAATAACACAATTGCCTCCCTCAGAAGCAACAAGCGTTGGCCGCACTAAACACCCAAGCCCTGACGCTGACTGAAGCGTTCAAGAAGCAGCAGATGTCCGCCTGGCTCCAGAAGAACCAGTTACAGGATGTGCTCCAGCCTGCCATGCTGCTGAACGTCCTACTCAGTGCCCAGTCAGAAAATCAGGTAATGGATTTGAAGTACTGAGCAGTACTTTTCTACCCGATCACGTGATTTTCGATTTGACTTTGATCTTCGGTTCTGGGAACGAGTTTGACAAATAGCTAAATTGTCCAATCTGCGACGGCTCTCTTTGCTTTACATCGATCTAAACATGTCACTTTGAAACCTCATTCTAATACTAAAACCAGGAACTGAATAACTAACTCTTGTTTCTTTCAGGGCCAAAATGGTTTTCCTAAAACCTCCTCAGTGACCACACCGATTGGACAGGGTTGCCTGACCAGCCAATCTCCGCTGTCCTTTTCTGGACTGCCCTCCCTTTCAACTTCCACTTCCAGCATGGGCCTCGGACATCTTTCCTCGCTTCTAGGTGACTTTACTAATAATTCACTTATTTTGTTTACTGCTGTAAAAGGTCATAGTTACTTATCATTAACTGTGTTGGGTAGTATGTATGAAGTATCCACCAGCCTTTTACTTCCGGGCAACTGTCGACATATTATGTTGATCTCCCTACCCGTTAAAATTGTGTTCGCCATGAAAATTTAATATATCTTAGAAACGGTAATTCCAACGATTTTATGCTTCGATAAATTTTTACGGTATTATTTAAAGAGCATTGATTCATTTTGTAAGTAGTTATAGCGACCTTACTAATTTACGTCTGTTCGCCAAACTATGTCAACAGGTTTTTTTCGCTCAAGTCACGCCTTACTCCTGTATAAACGTTTCTGTCCGCCCATCAAACCATCTAAACTTATTCTAACAAATCATTATGTCAGGAGGAGGCTCATTCTCAAGCAGTCTGAACTCCGGGCTGAACAGCAGTCTGAACTCTGGACTGAACTGCAGTCTGAGCAACAGCCTGAACAACAGCCTGAACAACAGTTTGAGTAACAGCATGAGCAACAACAACTCGCTTCCTTCCCCGCTCCTCCTGCCTCAGCTTCAGAGCATCATCAACGATAATCCCTCTTCAAAACCGATAACCCAGTATATTCAGGTAACTACCAATGTCTCGTACAGAAAACACGTCACCTTTATTATGGGGTATTATTATTATGGGATATTACAGTCAAGATATGATTGTCATTGTGATCTACCAACTTACCGAGAATCAGTTCAAAGCCTTGACCAGGTCCCTACTCTGCTTGCATATCATGAACAGCTACGAAAGCTGCTCCCCAAAATTAGAATGAGATGATAATTGCTTAGCGAGAGCTGAAAACTAGACTTAGTTTTTTAAAAAGATCAAAGAAAAATAAACCGTGCGATACGTTCCAAAGAAAAAGAATCGGGCAACTTGGTTCAATCCGACTGCTGATTTTGTCACCCCAGAAATCATGGTCAAGAAGTTTCTTGTCCGCCATCTTTCGGGCATCTTATTTTTATTGTTACTTTGTTGGCATTATTCTAACCGGACGTTATTGCAGGCAAACGGGCAGATCTACCAAGCTCAAATAGTTCCTGTTACTGGACCACTCACAAGCGTAGCTAACACTGAGGTTAATAGTTAGATATTTTACACCTTTTATAAAATGTTGTATCCCCTTTTTAAAAGTATCGGGTATTTGGTTTTAAGCGAACATTTTTAGAATAAAAGCTCAGCCACGACAGTTTTTTAAAAGTCACTAAAGAACTGATAGAGATAATAACAAAGGATTTAATTTTCAATCATGTTGTCCTTCAGTGAAACTAATCCTCCAATACTTCAGATAAAACGTGAGATATCCAGCTGAAAAGACCCCGCCAGCAAACCCACCACTGATGAGAACCACACACGTCAACACACAGAGACAAGTTGAAAAAGAGAAGATCTCCGTCGTGATCGTCGTGGACAACAACACAACAGCAACTTTAACAACAGCAGAGTTATCAGAAGTTAGAAACGCCTAGTGTGTGTATTCAGAGAGATATTGAGCTCTGATCGCAGAGACTCTGGGAATTGAATATAACAACGGGATTTTAACGTTTTAGTCGTGGGGCTCTCACAACGTTTTAGTTGTGCTCTCACACTGCATTATTAGTCCTCTTATTAACTTATAGAGTGATTATAGAGTGGTAGATTTAAAGTTACAACCTGTATAACGTTAGTGTTTTTTTTTCTTTTATGTTCTTTATTTCGATTTTGTGATGAAAGCTGGATAGTCGAATATGTTTCAATCGGGTGATATTATTTAAAGCAAGCTGGTAAATTTTTTTCGTAGCGTTAGAAAAACTTGTTTCTCCAATTCAGCTTTTTCAGATTTTGCCTGTTAACAATATTTTAACTCACATATGTACCCACGTTAAGTTGAGATCAACCTATATTAACCTGATGCATGTATATTATACGGCTCATGGCATGAATGTTGAACAATTGTTAATATGTGAGTCCAGGCAATGGAGACTGTTCTTGAATTTCTGTAGAAAAAAGGGTGAGCTGGTACGTAGAAAAGACACAATTAAAATCCAATAACTATAGCGAATAGCGATAGATTTGTGAAAATATCTTAGTTGTTTTGTGTATATTTTCAAAATTTACTCTTTCTCTTAGATTTGAAATATTGAATTAACATAAACTAATTATGAAGATCGGTTTTGAGTTGTTTGGTTTTCCCCTAAATGTAATTTTAATCGTTATAGCTAATATGCATTTAGAATTTTAGAATTATTCTTTTTAATGGCTTGTCTTATTTCTCGAAAATGGCCATGTCAATGCTTGCAGACCAGGCAACAACAAAGAAAGAACTATCTAATACCATCACACTATTCACTTCCTGTATACTATTCAACAAAAAGGAGAATAACAGTAAAATTATTTGGTAGTTAAATTTTTAATTAAATTCAACCGAAGTGTTGTCTTCAATCGTCATCTCAGGATATATTCTTCGTTCACCGTCGATTAGTACAGTAATAATAGGTTCATTATTACAATAGGAATATAGTACACATATATCAATATGTTTAACTTAAGGCAGCGCTGACATTTGTACAAGCGCTCTGTGATGGCCGATCAATGAGCAGACAGAACAGTCTCAAGATCACAACTCGTACCAATGTCCAATATGCCACAACTTATCAATATACAAGTGTTAGTCATCATCCCAAGTGATTAAATAATAAATTAGCCGCATGGGATAGAACGAACATTTGTTATAACATGTTCTAGCACCTCAACTGGTGGACAATTTACACGACGTTTTAATGGCACGGAATAATGTAGATTAGACATGATAGACTGAGTTCCATCATAAATTGCTAAATTTCAATCACCTGACCCCATGTGACGAACAAACACATTATACTTTGGATCATCTGTGCAGCTACGGCTACTGTTTTACAGTTATTCAGACTTGGTCAATGGTCAGCTGCCAGAAACTAAGCGTACTCTAAAGATCAACCTTGACAGGGTTTGTTTTCGTAATTTTAGATTGAACACGTCATTGATCTTACAGCTTTACAGTATGCCATTTTATATTATGTTGGATTTAAGTCACCTACGTCTAGGCCTACTTTAGGGTCGGTACAATTACAATTTACTTCTTACTAATAGTAATACTACACTCAATTTTACAATTTTAGACCTGATAGTGATAAGTAAAATGCTAAAATGTTTCTCATGTACGTGTGAGTGGTAGTGTGCTGGTGTGCAGCTATTCTAAAAGTAAAAAACGTCTGGATGTGTCGTATCAGCACGCTACAATTATATCCTGCAATAAAAATGCTTGAACAGCTGAACAATAGCGCAGCCTCACTGACAATTCCACCTCATTCAGATCAATTGACAAATGACATGCATCATGATTTCGATCACGTGTTTCTGACATGCAGATAAAAATCCACGGTCTACATAATTGCTAATCGAGTACTTGATAACTGGCTAACCAACTAGCAGCCCTCTTCCGCTGTAGTTTGAAAATATGCAAGAGAAAATAAGCAACAGCAGCTCACTTGATATGCTACTATTACAAAGAGCAGCCGGACGGCGGACAACTCGGCCTAATCTTAGGGATGTCCTGGATAAATTACTATTAGGAAGGCCCTCTTTCAAAATTATGATAAAGCAAAACTCTGATCTGCTGTGCTTCTTGGGGGACCAGAGTGGTTAAAATCCCTATAAATCAGGGTTATTACTTAAACTAAACACATGTAAATGAACACTTTTGGGAATCTAAGAAGCTATAATCTCAGAAACTAATTCAAAAGACAAACATGCTACAGCAAAATAGTTTATCTCCTCCTTTTATAGGGAGCTGGAAGTATAATTATAAGCACTGGGTCCTCGGTCAGATTATGTTATTCCATGCCGAGATAGGTAAGAATGCCGATTTTTTATTAAAATACTTCCCTGACAATACTTGATATAGTTTGCAATACAGTCTCTAATCAAAGAACTAGGAATCCTTAAACTTAAACTTAATATATCTGCCCTGTCCTCCAGGGCTTCCTTGGTAAGAATGCAGAGTAAGATTTAATTAGGCGATTGAAATGCAAACAATAAAGGGACCAAAAATGCAAACAATAAAACCATAGAATATTTGCTACATGTTGTATACCTCTCTCGTGCACGCGAAGCGTGCACTCCGGCCGGCCGGCCGCCGCGCGCGAAAAGGGGTTGCAACGTGTGTCAATAAAATACTCCCCTCTCCCCTCTCCCCTCTCCCCTCTCCCCTCTCCCCTCTCCCCTCTCCCCTCTCCCCTCTCCCCTCTCCCCTCTCCCCTCTCCCCTCTCCCCTCTCCCCTCTCCCCTCTCCCCTCTCCCCTCTCCCCTCTCCCCTCTCCCCTCTCCCCTCTCCCCTCTCCCCTCTCCCCTCTCCCCTCTCCCCTCTCCCCTCTCCCCTCTCCCCTCTCCCCTCTCCCCTCTCCCCTCTCCCCTCTCCCCTCTCCCCTCTCCCCTCTCCCCTCTCCCTTCTTTTTAAAGACTCTACACGAACAGGCTGAGCAGCTAATAGTATTATCGAAGACGGCGAAGAAGGTTAAATTTTACTCATCAGGTATGTAACAGTCTTAAATTTATGTAACATTCATGACTTGGAACGTCTTACATTAAATTTATAACGAAAACCTTTTTTTTCTGCTTCAACTATTTGAATCTGAAATACCGCATGGGCGCCAGCTTTTTATATTCAAGGGTAAAAAGTCTCAAATTTTCGTGACATTTCAATTTTTTCTAATACCCCACTGAACAAAGTCTAGGTTGAAGGTAAAGGTATGTTTTCAATGCTTACATTAAGAATATTCGCTAACGAATCACATGAGATAACTAATAGTAATGGGAGTTTTAGTTTTCTTCTTTTTTGAATTTCAGACAGGTATTACACATTTACAGTTATAGCTTATCAGTCCTTATATTATTACACCTTAGTCCTCATTCTATTGTATATGGCAGGATCGAGATCGAGGGTAAAAATCTTAAAGTTTTGCCAGTTTATCATTATGGTCTGCAGATAAAAAATCATTTCTGCGTTGTATAAGACTAAACAAGTAAAACGATTACATTCCACAATAAATAAAAATTAGCTATCATAAAATCACATGACATTAATGTCAATGATCAAATAAAATTATTTCGATCCATTGACCGCGCTAGATATCATCATTTCTCACAACATAATTTTCAACTAAAAATTAGCATGAAAAGTTTCCCATTTATAATAAATAGTAAAGATAATACACATCTACAAAATTACAATAACACAATTTGAACACAAACAATATAAATGGTGGTAACCTCAAATACATACCTATGTGCCATGCGGAGAATCTTAAAATTAAAAAGGAAAATCAAATAAAATAGGATATCAGAATGGAGATTGCTGCTGATAGTAGTAGTCTGCAAAAAAGAAAAGATTCAATCAAGATTTAAATGTTCACATCTTCATATAAGAAAGTAAATCTTTAGATAACAATCAGTCAATCAGATAATTGATTGATTGATCAACACCAGCAGTTTCGTTTAAAATAAAGTAATACAAAGTAAAAGTTTAATGAAATGAGCGTGCTACAAAATTCTCGAGGGTCAACACAAAAATCTTACGCTGCTAAACTATTGTGCAGGTTCGGTTCGCTCCTAGGTTCGCTGGCTCAGCTCAGATTGCATGTGTATTATAATTGTATACTTGGAGCCGTACAAGCGAACCGAACTTAGAACCGAACCGAACCTGGACAAAAGTATAACACAGATACAGCTGGTAACATCTGTAACATCTGCTCGAAAATATCTGATAAAAACATGCAACTCTCTGATTCTTATCTTCAGATCTGCATATTTAATACTTAATTGGGGAAGTTAAAATTAAAAGTACAATTAACAAATCTGGCTGAACCCTGTTTCAATACACACATTATGTCCTTGATCTCGGTGTGAATAATTTTGGAGTCCGGTAACAGAGTCGAGGAGTCCTTATTCACAAACTCACTGTACTCCATTCTTTCCTGTTTGATCGAGTCCGCTGTTTTAGAGGTTATATTTATTGTGCAGTCCTGGGGGAATTACCTGTTTAAGACTTCCACAAAGTTACAAGCTGTCAAAGTCGAACGTTTAAAAACGTTTTTAAGATTAAAAATATAATAATTGTCATGAGAACTCTGTTCTTAACAAACCTTGATCACTTCTGAATTCGGGGAAGGGGTGGATTCGACTGGTGACTTTTTAGACATGTCTGGTGTACGGCACTGTACAGGAGATTTGGTGCACACTGTAAGAATATCTAAATTAGTATCCCAGTGAAGATCGTTATTAAAATAACGGAGGAAGTGTCAAAGTAAAGTTAAAATCACAGACTCATATCAGACAGTCTATGCTAAATCTATTCGATTAATTTGAGCTGTGGTGTGGTCGTTTAAATTCTGGTTGAGCTGCACGCAAAACATTATTTGTGGGTACTCACCAGGTATAGGCTGGTGGTGCATGTTACTGGTGATCACCACATTGGGGATATGAGACTGAGAAAGGGAGGAGGACTGGGAGAGTGGGTGGGAGAGAGGAGGGGTGGCTGGATGTTGAGAGGGGCCGGTAGCGAGAGGAGGGAGGGGTGCTGGTTCTGGGATCATCATTATCTGAGCTCCTTGTATCAGTGAGGGGTTACCCTGAGGTTTTGTTGTGGTTATTTGGTTTATTGTTAGTAAGGAGAAGCTTGTATAAGGTTATTTGTGGGTCTGTTCATTGAATACCGACCGCTCATGAACACACTCTTCAAACCGCCCCCAAATCACTATATGTACGAGATAAAATATGAAAATAAAAACCTGAAAGTTAGCGAGAGAAGTAGCGACAGCAGCCAGGTTGAAATCAGGAGCGGCAGCTTGGGAGAGGGTGCTAGAGAGACTGGTAGCTAGACTCTGCAGTATGTTGTCGTGGGTTAGTTTCATGTCCTGCTGAATCTTAGGGTCCACCATGTTGGAACGGACCATGGTCGGAGGGTAACCTCTGAAAATATACGGAATTAGGGTTTGTAGATCACAGAGAAGTACTGGACGAAAGAAATGATACATATGCACTGAAGTCTGAACGAACAATGTTGAGTTTAAAAGTTTTTGAGGAATTATTTCGTATCGTCGATCAAACGTAGAACAGTTAAATGGTGATCTGATAGAAAACTCACTTATCGCCGTAGTACTGAGCTAAAATACTGGCATCAGCCGAAGAAAGGTAATCGTTCTCATCGAATGTGTTGGTGGGGACTGTCGAGAATGTTCCCATCACCTGAACCAAGTATGAGATAAACAAATCTTAGAAATATTTCAATATTTCAAACATGTGTTTTTGGCTATAGTTGCAAATCGCGAAAGTTTAGAAAGCTACAAAGTTCAGTGACTGGAATCTGAAACTCACTTGATTATTCTGATTGTTAGCGGGTGAATTCTCTGTTTCCATCTTCATCTGATTGTTACCACCGTGTTGGACATTTATTTTCCCATCTCCGTTATTCAGATTTTGCATTCCACTTAGTCCCATTGTTCTGGCTGCATTCGCCATCTGATGTAGCATTGCAATGTTATTTATACAATCGTTTAATGAATTTACAATTTGACATGATTTGACCTTATCTTTAAAGTGCTATTTAAGTTTCATAAACGGACAAATTGTAACCACTTAAGGGGGCATACACCAAAACAGTGGTTTGTGCCGTCCAGACCAAATGACCTCATAGGCAGTTCAGTGACCTTCTAGCGCACCGTTTCCACACCAAAAAAAATTATTTTGAGAATACCCATTTTTGTAATCGACCATTTCCTGGTTAAGAGTGCAATTTTCGGAAAAAATTATTTTGTGGTTGAGACGCTATAAGTTAATCATTTCTTGCGGTATCGGGTTGAAATTTTGCTCGCCGTTTATTCACATCTATTTGAAGGTGTGTGTAAAATCTTGATATCGTATCTAAAAAGGCTGGTATGTTATGAATTTTTAAAGTCAAAAAGCTAATATTGTCCTTTTCAGGCTTATTTTGACAAAAAGTCAGTCAGGGAAGATCGGATTGATTTGATGCTTGACATCAAATTGTTCTCTGAATTCTGGCGCAGTTTTTGATGCCCTCAAAAATGCGTTTATTCAACTGGAAAGTTGATCTTTTGGACCTCAAAGCCAAACAACAAATTTAGGTACATTTTTCGTTTTTAATATTTACCGATTTTTCTAAAATTTTGATAGGAATGTGCTAGTGACTTTTTGAAGGGTGCAAAATAACCGCAACTAGCACATTTATATATGAGTTATGAACAACAAAACACCCTAAAATGCTTCCCTTTGAAGTTATGGGAGAAAATGTGATTTTTTGGCTTTGCAGATGAAAAATCACATTTTCTCCCATAACTTCAAAGGGAAGCATTTTAGGGTGTTTTGTTGTTCATAACTCATATATAAATGTGCTAGTTGCGGTTATTTTGCACCCTTCAAAAAGTCACTAGCACATTCCTATCAAAATTTTAGAAAAATCGGTAAATATTAAAAACGAAAAATGTGCCTAAATTTGTTGTTTGGCTTTGAGGTCCAAAAGATCAACTTTCCAGTTGAATAAACGCATTTTTGAGGGCATCAAAAACTGCGCCAGAATTCAGAGAACAATTTGATGTCAAGCATCAAATCAATCCGATCTTCCCTGACTGACTTTTTGTCAAAATAAGCCTGAAAAGGACAATATTAGCTTTTTGACTTTAAAAATTCATAACATACCAGCCTTTTTAGATACGATATCAAGATTTTACACACACCTTCAAATATATGTGAATAAACGGCGAGCAAAATTTCAACCCGATACCGCAAGAAATGATTAACTTATAGCGTCTCAACCACAAAATAATTTTTTCCGAAAATTGCACTCTTAACCAGGAAATGGTCGATTACAAAAATGGGTATTCTCAAAATAATTTTTTTTGGTGTGGAAACGGTGCGCTAGAAGGTCACTGAACTGCCTATGAGGTCATTTGGTCTGGACAGATTTGGTGTATGCCCCCTTAAGTTCCAAAGTGAAAATAAATAAAGCGAATAAATGTATTCATACACGCCCACATCACTCATCCACACCATTAACCGTACAGATCGCCCATATCAATTTAAAGGCGAATCAAAGATTAAGTACAACCCAAGGTTTACAAGTTTACAAGTTTACAAGTTTACAAGTGTACAAGTTTTACAAAATTAACCTTATCACGAGTTCTCAAACAAAACGACGGCGAAAAAAAAATCTGAACTACTAGTACTAAGTGGTATTATAATTAAAAAAATAGTTCTTATTATCTAATGGACTTATCTATACTATTACTACAGGGTGGCCCTTTTAAGATCTTGCAGATACGTGATCTCGGGACTTAATCAGCGATTTCGTCACCAAATCAATGATCCAATCGGGAGCTATTCACTAGCGGGCAAAAATGAGCCTCATTGGGCGGTATCGAGCATGTTGGGGATGACGATCTGATCACTTTAAGTGAATACTGATTGTGACTTTCCTTAAAATAAAAAAATTCGCGTTATAGCGCTTCGGTTGCTGTCCTATGAGCAGGTTCCAATCAAATCAGGCCATGGATTGAGTGAAGAAATCACAGATTAAGTGCTGGGATCATGTATCCGCCAGATCTTAAAATGGTCATAACTGGGCTTAGTTGTAAACAACCAACTTGATATTTTAGGAAAGCACTTTAATTATCAAACCAAATTTGTCTGGAAATTTTGGAGTTCCTAACTCAAAACGTTCTCACTTTATGGTGACAATAGAGAAAAAGAGGGAGTGGCGTGCCACACCCTCTGTAATTGATGAAATTTTAAGAAATTTTCAGGAAATCTAAGTTAGTCCCATTACCTTAGTATTGCTGTATAACTACTACAAATCCAAGTTTGACCCATTTCTATATTCTTTTTGAAATTTGTAAGCAATTCTGATACGAATTACGTGAGTTATTAAAGGGTTGCGTGTGGGTAGTTACTTCTGGATTCTGGGCCACTAGAAGATTATGTCTGTCTGTATGTCTGTACGACCGCCCACGTGCAAATTAGACGAGAAATAGGAAGCTGCATAGCAACACGGATGGAAACGCGGACGTGCACGTGCAATGATTGTTGGAACGCCATTTTGATCATTTTCTGGTGATTATGTAAATGCAAATTAGATGAGAAATAGGAAGTTAGGTAAACATCAAAAGGTTGTATAGCGACGGTGTTGGAACGCGCACGTCCACGGTGCAATGATTGTTAGAACGGCATTTTTATAGGTTTTGTGGTAATTACGTCAAGTGTTTTATATTTAAATCGGCTGTATCTTCAGTTAGGATGAATATGTTTTGATGCGAGTGAAACTTTCTTTCAAAGAATACTACTATATAGTTTCCTCCCTGTTACCACGGTCCCCTAGTAATATATAATAATATGTAGATATTGATCGGGGTTTTTTACTCTTTTGACTTTTATGATTACGATTATATCGAATGTATTATCATAGAGACTTTCAGTGTTCTATCTTCTAGCTTTCTATTACTGTACAAAATGGAGATTGGAGAAGTTTCTAGACTATTTCACCAGCCTTGCAACATTTGGACCCCAATAATACATTTCTTCTTGGAAACACCCCTCACAAAAACTTAAGTCGAGGTCCCCCACTCACTCAGTCAAACCTTTATCTTAGTTTACTGTGAATATGACTTATGGAACCCATGATGAATGTAGACATATTGTTGTAGGGAGTGGAGTCTGGAAAGGTATTGTGCAAACGGTCTATATGCCAACAAATTTATTGTAAGTTGTTTAAATAATAAAGAGCATCATTGAACTCTTATATTATTAGTTATTAGTTAACCATAAGCATACTGATAACAGCTATTGGTAAATGATTAAGTAAATATGTGCTAATTTGAAGTATAATTTAATAAATTATTAATTCTAACAAGTTGTTCCAAAGCACAACTGGAGCATTTCAAGGAGATGCACTATCAGGTAATCTATTTACTGTTGTTGAAGCCGCTGCACTTATTCACCTCAGATCTGTACTCTCCCAAGTATCATCAACACCTTACCCAGTGAATCATCCAATCCCTAATCCTCCTATCTCAGAAGAATTCATGCCACTCGAAACAGGATACTCTGATGATATTGACTTTAATAACACTGAACTTGCTCCACTCAAAGAAATGCTTCCTATCGCTAAAGATATATTCCAGCAGTGGGACCTTCATATCAATTCTTCCAAGACTGAATTTGTCCATTTTTATTTAGCAGATCCTAAACCCACTGTTAAACGCAAGGTGATTGTTGGAAAAGTGTATAGAGGTGATGAAGAGTGGCGCTCTAACAAAACTTTAGGATCGTTGATGTGCACTGTTAAGGATATCAAGAATCGAATATTCCTTGGTAATGTTGCCTTTAGTAAATTTCAGAAAGTTTGGATGAAGAGCAAGATTTCAGTCCAAAGGAAGATCAAAATCTACGAGGCACAAGTAGTCTCTATTCTACTCTACAACTGCAACTCCTGGGCTGCACCACTAGCTTCGTTGAATGAACTTGATATTGCTCATCGCAAACACCTCCGAAGAATCCTCAACATCAGATGGCCTACTGGGGTTATTTCTAATGAGGCACTCTATGCTCGTTGTTATGTCACTCCCTTGTCTGTGAGAGTCTCTAAGTTTCGATGGAGAATGTTAGGACATATCTTAAGAGGACAGGAAGACTCACCAGCATACACCTCTATGTTATTTGCTATAAATTCTGATATTTTTATGGAAGGGAGACGGGGTAGACCATGTTTAAACTTATTAGATGTTATTAGAAAAGACTTGACTAGTAGAAATCTTGATATTAGACTTAAGAATTTGACTGATTTCGAAGACCTTAGATTTTTAGCTTTAGATAGGGAGGAGTGGAAGAAGTTAGAAGATGGTTGATGTTTTTGTTTTCTTTTTTATGCGTTTTGATATCTATAAGGTGCCTAGGATGCTCTTTTAAAGAGATATTTCGTACTTTGAAAGATTTACTACTACTCTAACAAACTTAGCTGCTGGAGCTATGACGATAAAGTTTGACGTCAAATAATTCGGAAGAAAGTCGGTTTATTGGTCTATTAACAGAAACTTAGCTGCCGGAGCTATGACGATAAAGTTTGACGTCAAATAATTCGGAAGAAAGTCGGTTTATTGGTCAATTTACAGTTGAAGACAGTGTTACTGTTCGTAAGGGAAAGGTTTTGTGTGAAACTGTTACTAACAAAGAAGTAAACATTGACGACATTTCAGACCAAGATGCAATGTGTTATGCCCTCATGCAACGTTCTCTGGAACAAGTTGTGATTCATGATCATTGCAGACACACCTTCATTGTAATAGACAAATTCATTGTTCATCACTCCCACTTTGAACTCATTTACAATAGTAACAGCGATAATATCAATTATAACAGTATTTAAATTTTAATCTATATAACTAGGAGTTGATCATTTAGAATTTAGAATTTTTGAACTTGTTTGATCTTCCGAGTAGAACCATGAAATACTTTACAGTCTTCGCCGTCCTTCTGATTGTTCTAGCATTTGCTGCTTCAAAAGACTGCCCCTCGAAAAAGAAAAGTAAGAAAGTAAAGCAGTACCGTACGAAATGTCTGAACAAAGGATTCAAGTCCTCCTTGGGCTGCGAATCAGGAGCTGGAAAGCTGAAGAAGAAGTTAAAGAAGAAGTGTAGTAAACTGGAAGAAGACCTGAAGAAATGCGACTACACCTGCTCAGATAGTTCTACAGACGGGAGCTGGAGTAAGTTTGTCGATTGGTCAGAATGCTCAGCTGCATGCGGAGGAGGAAGCCAGACGAGATCCAGAACATGCACCAACCCTGCTCCAGAGAAAGGAGGAGCTGACTGCGAAGGAGAGAGCTCTGAGACCCAAGAATGCAACTCGGAGGAGTGCCCTACTCCAGTGGATGGAGGGTGGAGTGAGTTTGGTGACTGGTCGAAGTGCTCAGCGGAGTGTAACGCAGGAACTCAGAAGAGAACAAGGAGCTGCACAAACCCGGCTCCTTCAAACGGGGGAGAGAAATGCGAGGGGGATGACGGGGAGTCTCAAACCTGCAACCTTCACCCGTGCGGAAAGGAGTGGTTTGAAGTTAGGTACGGTTAATTGATCAAATAAATTTGGAATTTTGTTTAATATTTGATCACAAACTTGTATTGTAAGACAGAAACATTCTGTATTTCAATTTACATTCAGGGATAATGTAAAACCGCCGTTACAAATAGAGTACGTCAAAAATCTACAAAATAATATTTTCAGTTTTGGCGAGACCCCCACTGGAGACGTATACTGGCACCGCTCGGAGCTCGCCTACAGGATGGGAGACGACTTCCAGCCCACTATTAGCATGAGATGGGGGAATACTCCAGCCTACGAAGGGATGATCCTGCAAGGCAACCTGATGTTCTTCTTGCTGGATGGAACTTATGTTGGAATAACAAACTTGTTCCAGACTGCTACCGGCGGCGTTCATGTGTCATCTCTTCGAGGTAACGAAGATTTCGTTATCAATGTTCCCGGATGCGGTGAACAGAAATTCACCAAAAGTCTTTACCATATTAACATAGCGGACGGTCCAACACTGGCAGCAACTTGGAACATTGCCAGGCACACCTCTGACTGTCCTGATCTCTACGGAGGTATGCAGTTCCCGACTAAGGAGGCTAACGTGGAGAAATACTTCCTCCTTCACTACAAGATCTCCAAATGGGATTCTGGGAATTTAGTAAGGGAGAAGAGGGACGCTCGAACTAAATCTGGAGCCTTTGAGATGAGGGAGGATGCAGGTGATGTGATGTTCATTCCGGACTCTGTGGAAGTTGACATTTCCTTCTCTGCCAGTGACTTGTCTGATGACTTGGTAGTGGTCCAGAACTAGGAGAACGAGAGACTTTAACATTGCTAACTTAGAAACTCTTCTAGATCTGCAGATTCTATAAATTTTTCTTCTTTCAGTCAGCATTTAGAAACTTTTTCTTCTTTTAGTTTTAGAAAATATTTTAACGTACGAGCTCATTTCATATTAATTCTACTTTCAATACCACAATTCATTTCATCTAGTATTTTTGTTATAATATGATCAAATAAACAACTTTATGTCAGCATTTTCACTTCTCCATGAGGCTGCTGAACGAACTGTAACTGTGACGACCAGTGATATTGACAAGTTTGAAGCGGACCATAGTATAACAAGTAACAAGCTCGGCAGGTTCCCAAGACTTCTCCATAACAAACATAAGTTTCCGGGAGTTTTCTATTTACGGACTTCAAAGTTATAGTCTGAGACGAGAAAAATCACGGAATCTGATGTTTGTTAAACAAAGACTTAGAAACTTGAACGAGCTCGCATCTTGTTATCCCCCCGGCAACGGGGAAGAAAAAACACTGAAAATTGACCAAAAACTGACCCTTCTTTGTGGCCAATTTCAGCTCGCAAATGGAGTTGGAACATCGCGATTTTTAGCAGGGTTGTATAAAAAGGATAAGAATAGGACACAGTCTTGTTGTTGCGTAGCGGGTTTCTAGTCTATTATAAAATATTAACAAATATGCTTGTGTATATTCCCACCTGTCGGATAATAGATCCCAGAGTAGCTTCACTGAGTCTCACAGGTCTGTACCAAACATCAGCGTCAGTTGTGAAGTTTGAGAGAGCCAGGAAAAGAGGTCCAATACCTCGCATGTGTTTTGGGCGGTGTCGCAGGAACTCTCGGAACAGGAATACTGGACACCTGAACACATGAGTGGTAAGTCACATGAGTAGTACTAGTCACGTGATTAGTCACATGAGTAATGATTAGTCACGTGATTAGTAAATCAGAGTTAATATCTCGTTGTATGATCTCGGTATTAAACTCACAATTGTTGTCCCCTTTACAATATTCGATATTTAACAAGACTAGATTTAACGAAATCTTAAAGTTGGAAAACGAAAATATACACTTTTAATTTCACCTATAAATTTGTATCCTGAAGTTAAAACTTACTTTTCGCCCTCGTTAGCATTAGCGATCATTGAGCGGAGATTCTCAGTACCCCCAGCGCTGGGTTTCGTGCAGATCACCCTCACTACCCCCTGTTCCTCTCTCACCTGAGACGCCTAAACGTTAGGTTTAGACAACAACATTAACATTAAAAATTAACATCTCTAATAACACTAGTTTCACTAGAAACATTAACATCAACATCAAAATTAACATTAACATTACCTGTAACAACAACAACATAACCAACATCTCAAATAACAACGAGTTTTGATCAAAAACATCAAACAACTTCTCGATACTCGGAATTATCATCCGTAGTGAAAATCTCACTTAATCTAGGTAATGATAATCATAATTTACCAACCTCAAAATCCTCAACTCGGAGCATGTAGAGATCCTTTCTACCCTTGATCCCCATCCTCTTCACCAAGTTAAGGAGATTGACATTGAGAAGCGCCAGAGCGGACTGGTTTCCCAGCTGTCCACTTCTCCACAACAAGTCTTCTTCTTTTGCGCTTATGTTTATCTGAAGAGGGAGTTTTTAGGGTCATATTGTGACCTTGAAATAGCTCTGTCATTGGCTAGTACAAATTAATACCATAGGGCGGCAGGACAACTTTTGTTTTCATTAATCGTCAGGGGAATTCCTTTGTACGTGTTGCTCAGTGATCGAGTGAGTACGGGATGTCCAGTGATCGAGCAAGGCCCAAGGGCATGACTTGAGGCTGGGAGGGATGCTCTTGAACTAAACCGGGGCCGAGATGAAACAAGAAAAACGTTTTTGTTTGAAGCCAAGTAATTTTTATACATACAGAAATGGCTTTTGCTTGAAGTATTTATATTACGAATTATGAGTGGATACACCGAACAAGTTTGTAAACGTATTCCGTTTAGCTCCTTTTATTTGACCAAAGATATTTTTACATTACATAACATTAGGCAATCATATACAAGCTAGTAAAAACCATTTATCAGACAAAATTTCTAAAGAAATCGATTTCAGCCTGTAACTTAAATTGATTACTCACATTTAAAAACTTTGTCATGTTCTGAATTGATCTTTAACAGAGCTACAGGTTATTTTATTTTCATATAATGTGTACGTAGCTTATTTGTATACCTTGATATAACTTATTTCACCAATTGATTCTCACATTAAGTTTTTTAAATTATTCATCATCAACATTTTCGATTGTGGAACATTTCAAACAATCTTCGGTAAAAACCTAGAAACTAATACATTGCGATTGTGACTATGATTTTGCACGGAAGCCAAATGATTCTTATGACAGAGGCCGAAAAATATTATCAATCACCATTCACCGGTGGAACCAAGGCCAAAGCCTCAATCGACAACAGGTGTTGCCTATTATAGAGAGGGAAAATAAAGTTAATTTGTCTCTGGATATAAATGTTGTACAAAAAATATAAGGGCAGTTTGCTAATTTTAAGCTTTGAAGGAAATACAGTAAAAGAAAGAAAGGGGCGTTGTAGTTCGACAACACATGTAAAGTGAAAAAATGGGTTCGTTTTTACAAAGCAAACATCCGGGACAGGATGTAGAAATTGTTAGATTTGCCCAAATTTTTTCTTTGTTGGTAAAACAAACAAATTCTGCAAATGCTGCAACCCGGAACTGGCAAGACATGTTGAACACCAGCTCTTTAAAGACAAACCGATGTGATAAATTATCCGACAGAGTTACTCGGTACAACAGTGCAAACATAATTATTTATCCACAACTTTGTTCCATTATTTTGCCACATGTGGCATCTTTAACACGTGACCAAATCACAACAAGAGTTTGTTACCAGCATCACGGACAAAGGATAGGACAAAGACGACACTCTCTGTCACACTCACAGAGCCTGGCAAACTATAATCACAGGTTAGACTGGCAGTGGCTCACACTCTGTTGATATCTCTTTAATGAGACTTGATTTGAGGCCTCTCAACTTCCCTAGTTGAGTTTGTCCCACAACCAAGCACATTGCCTAGAAGTCCTTCATTGGACATAAGTTGCGTGTAGCTCTATAAACCAAAACCAAAACCAAAACCAAATCCGACAGAGTGCAAAAAGAGAACGTAACATAATGATTCGTCTGCCAAAAAATATCGCCAAAACTCTTCGGGACGATGGTCAAAACCTTATCCTAAATTTCTGTTAGCATTTATTTTCGATTTCACTTTCACTATAAGTACCTGAACAAGCTGCTGTTTTCTGTTTCCCCTCAACATGAGAGCTCTCATTCTCTGTTTAAGGACCAAGTTGCTTTCTCTGAAGGTAGGATCACGTTTCAAGGACACTTCACCGATCGTGTTCTCCTGGAGGTACCTCTCAATGCTCTTCCTCATTAGTCGGAGACATTCCGCTTCGTACGGCTCTCCGGACACCTGAGTAAAAGGGGGTTAGAAAATAATCTTACAAAGTCGAGAAAGAGGTTGTGGTTTCCTTGCCGAAAATTGATGGCAAAATAGCGACAAATTCCTAATTTTTCTTATTGTGTGTACATTTTTTCCCATTAGCTTTCCATAGAAAAAGAGCACACCTTGCATATTTCAGCGTAGAATCTGCAGAGAAGTTTATTAAGCTGCTCGAAAGAAACCGTCTCTAAAGGTCTAGTCTCGCCGTTCTTAGCTGCCCATTGTCTCCACACGTTGACTCCCCAGTTTGTTTTCTTGGTGGTGGAAGTGATTGCCTCCCCCGTGTAGGCTAGCTCTTGACCTTCGTATGCGTTGACGTTAGTATCCACCATCATCTAATCTAACACCTACAAAGCGGACTGATTTAAAAGTCGCCTAAACATGAGTTGTTTTTTGTCTATTGTTTCGCAAAAATCTGTGGAATTTCAACTCAAAATTCCGAGATTTCCTATTCGAATTAAAGGAGAGGATTCTGCCTGTCCGACGTATGACCTTAGCGCTGAATTTCAGATTTGATAAATTGGTAAAAAATTATGATAAAGGCGAGAGTATATAGTAAGCTGTCACACTTGGCATTTAAGAACAATTAAACCGACCAACAACAAACAAAGAAAACGAACTAATTGTTCAATAATGAAAAGGAGCAAGGCCGGACAATCTGGACCTGTCTCAAGGAGATTCTGGAGAAGACAAATGATGACTGATGTTAGTTTCGGTTTTAGTTTCATTCCCGAGAAGAGTAAAGTAAGTTCTAGATAATGATAACGTGGACGTATGATGTGTGAATAGTGAAGGCGTGCAGCTCCTACTCTAACAAAACACTGAACACTTTTTAAACGTAACGAGAAATCAACGATGGATAAAAATCGGTTAAAAACCCAAAAAGGCCTAGACCAGGAAATAGTGCGTGTGAGAAATAATGTAACACACTGTAAAATGAAGAGATAACGAAAAAAAAGCGCGGAAAGAAGTCATGGCCTAAATGGAATGGGTTATGATTAGCGCTAACTGATATTTATGTTATCAGATAAAAATGTTAACATTATGAATATGATTTCAGCCCAGTCTATTAATTTATCCACATAAAAAGAGATAACAATGGAATGAATAAAATCGATAAAGAAAATAGGAAAAATTCAAGACAAAATTTTTTCCATGTTAGTTCAAATTTGGATCCTACAGAAAGCGACCAGCCAAAGTCTACAATGTGATGAAATTATGAGCTGAGTGCGATTTCTAGGTAGAAAAACAAGAGAGAGCTCTTTCCGCGATTAAAACAAGCTCGTAAACCGGGTGTTTTTTTAAAGCCACGAGACCCAGCTCAGCTTAACACGTGACTACAAAACTAAACATCATTGGTCAAGAATGATTACGGTCAGGTTCGATTTGCGGGTGTTGCTGCAGTGTTTGTTTTTCTCTCTTTGTTTAACAGCTTATCCTAGTACCCACTTTTAACCCGAGATGAGTAACGCAATGATCAAAGAAAACATGGTCACCGCACAACAACGTGCTACACGTACACGACAAATTCCGTTTGTCAAAACACAAAGCTCAATGTTGAACATAAAAACACAAAGCTCAATGTTGAACATAAAAACACAGAGCTCAATGTTGAACATCAAACTGGTCGAAAATCATTAAACGACCGATTGACCGTCCTGTTTATCATCGAATGTCTGGGTTCCTCAAGATTCTATGTCTCTGCCAGCTGGATTATATACATTTTCTGACTACCACTTCATTTCACATTTTTGTGTGAGAATTGTGGCTAGGCAAGTCACGCACCTTGTCAACTGTGGTTTGACAAGGAAGTATGCGGCTGTTTGGTTGTATCCTCAGTTAATTGACTTTGAGAAAACCCACTATAACCTACTTTTACCAAAATTTCCACTAAGTAGACAATGCAGAGCTGAGCAGTAAGGCCAGTTCCTACACTAAACAGTAGGACTTTTACTAAGAAACAAATAGCTCTGACTTGACCCACACTTATGTTGCCGGCATATGTGAGCTATTCTAATGTTACTGTTCTAGAGGATGATAACGTGAGAGTCATTTATTGCTTCAGCTGTATAACTGTATACTCGAGAACAAGTCCTGACATCGACCATAGTGTGTACCTATTATATGGATCAAAAGTAACGTACAGAAATAACGTCCAGTAGCAACGTTAAGAAGTAACGTCCACAAGTAATATTTAAACAATGTGACAATGATTCTCCCTGCTAGATTTCATTTGCCTGCTCCAAAAGGCCCACCTAATCTCAAAACTGAGACCATGTTCAATAATTTATTGAACATGGCCTCATGAACCCTTATTTATTCAGAGTTGCACTACAAATACATACATATTCAGGGACAAATATCAGAGGGGACAAAATATGCCACAAAAAAAGACAAAGCCCAATTTGAAATGACGTTAGAAAGGATTGAGCAGACAAAGACTTGGTTTATATGAATGTACGAAACGGGACACAATAAATTGGGCGAAATGGACTTCCGTTTGGAGTGGTTGTGCGAGTCAAGAAAAAGACATGATGGAACAGCTAAGTGCGGGCCTAGTTGAACAAAGAGACCGAGTTAAAACATTTGTCACCAGCTTCCGTATTTCAAAACTATTTAGTGTGGCTTAGAAACAGGATTTGATGTGCTCTCTCCCAGAGAACCAGCTGCCAGCCAGTAACAATAAAGGGTCCGTATAACGTGACCATTTTTCCACCAATCGGATACCAGAACGAACACCAGGAGACTCGCGCACGTGGGCACGTGACAGACACAGAGCATCACGTGACACTGGCAGTAGAAACAGGATCCAATTAAAGGTGAGGGTAGAAACCAGAGTTTCCGTGTCTGGGAGTCTGCCCAGAGTTCCCGACCCCGAGAGAAGCAGTATAACGGGCACCTCTTCTTCCTACCCCCTGAGGTGAACACTGAGGTGTAAATTCTCTGTCTGCTTGGCATTTGACATTAAGCTGGTATTATAGCCCCAACTTCAGGATATAGAGCCTCAAACTCCATAGAAATTTAAATGCAGATATTTTGACCTTAGTCTGAATTTTTGATCTTGAAGACAGTTATGGACCTAAACTATGTCTAGATTAAGGTAGCTCAAGCTTTGATAATCGACCAAAAACTTTCTAAATAAATATTAGCGTCAATAGTCGAGTTTATTAACAATGAGGCCGGAGATATAACTTCATACCGAAGAGGAGTTGGCACCAAGGTATGAGGGTCAAGAATTACAAGCAGGAAATGTCTCGAAATTTAGAGTGGGAAATGGACTGCACCTAGTAACACCTTCACCATTATACGGCAGGATAATGAAATTATATCACAACCATAAATGCAGTTCAAGTAACTAAGCAAATAGACTCGGCCAGATAATCGTGTAATTTGTTTTCCAGACACTAGATACTGTTGCTCGCCCCCTATTAAAACTCCCTTTCCTGCACATTATTGAATTTACCACTATTTACCACTTTATTCCCAAGTAAGTCAGCAGTTGATAGACAGACGGCTAATCTCAGGATTGGGGAGGGGTCCTCGAATTAGAATATAATTTATTGCTTGATAGGCTGCTGCTGCTGCTGCGAGTGAGTGAGTGTACAAACAGAAACCAGGTTACCTGAGATGAGATGAGAATTCAGGGCCAGCTTGGTTCACATGCTACCAGAAATTAGTAGATTAATGTACAGCAGGGAGGACAGTAGGGAGGAAACACAGTCTGGTGTACTCCTCCTCTCCAGCCTGTGGTACAGATATTCCGTCTAAAACGAGAAACTGATAGATTGTGGTACTTAAACCCAGATTATTGATCTTAGTAAATACTTAACGAGGGGTGGCATGTAAAATAAGGGAAACTACGTTTCCATGTTTAATTTGTCTTTGGCTGGTTATTTGCCTTTTTCTAATGATCTAACATGGAGTTTAGAAACCAATTCGTTAAAGCGTATTATAAGAGATCCAACAGGGTCGGTGGTACGCGGACACAAATTAATTGGATTACTAGAGAGGGTCTTAAAGAGACAAGTGCTATAGACAACGACTGATTGTTTCGACAGATTGTTTCAAAGCTTTCAAATAACATACATTTTAATCGTCTTCAGCGGGATTTCAATGCCGAGGAATGATTCTATCATTGAGTACCTAACTCGTTTTAGTCAAGCAAACGGTAAAAATCTTAATTTAGTTAATAATACTTAATGTTTCTTGAAAATACAATTTCATTAGATTGGGATGAGCATAATAGGAATAAGGTCAGAAGGTTGATCAAAGTCAAAACATTCTCTAAATTAAGTAGCTATCTAACATTTAATGATTAATATGATTAACGATACTTATGAGCATGAATGGTTTCAGACGTATGCTTTTATTTTGAGAAAGTACATATCCTCCCACCCTTTGATTTACAGGGTTGGTTCACTTGATGTCGTCACAAGTATAGATTTATCCAAGGAAATAGAGTCCAAATATGAAATAATCGCACTTTCCCCTAATAGCACAGACTTATCATATTAATCTTTGTGGGCACTTACGTGAAAATAACATAGCACCTAGGCACTCTTTACTACCTTCTGTCTTTCAACTAACCAAACCCCTTTTGACAAGTTTATTTTTGGTTCCAAAGTGCAACTTAAGTCTGAGTACCTCAGAGTAGGATCGCGAATCCCATTTGACCAACATTGTCATAAACAACGCTTGCCCTCTCCTGCACTGATCAACAGTAGCATCATTCTTCGATTTCCAACGGAGAAGAGAATTAACTTTAAGGGCGTTTTAAGAGCAACATTGCATAGCCAGAGCAATGAGCAGAGATGGCTCATTTGGCGGGAGATTTCAATACTGAGTGGCTTTCACGCGAATGGACTTTGTAAAGAGATGGAGGATGACCACTTGGTTTTGTTATTCAGGAGTAGCAACATGGATTTGAAGCCATTCTGTCTCTGGTTTTCTTTGGGTATACTTAGGTATGTAATTTGGTACTCCTTTGGCGAGTTCCCAAGTATGTATAATAATGTACTGGTTCCTGACGCCTTTGCAACAATGGAATGCTAAATTTCTAAAGACTTGCGAACGAATTATACCCTATATCCCTTGTAGTCTGAGACTTTGAGTCTCATCCCCGGCAACTTTCGGTTTTAGGGTAAAATTGTAGTGTTCTGAGACGAGGCCAGTGCTGGCAGCGGAGTTATGTAAGGATCTACGGTTAGGAGATGGCGTCAGGTAAAGTTTGAAGTTCTGAGTCTGGGTAAAACGTCGTGATTAGGGACTCAATTCCGCAAGGCCAAAGATCTCTGCGAATTATAAAGATCGATGGAAGATGACACGGTTATAAAGACTAAGAGTTAATAAGTTTTTTATTCTATGTATTAAGAGCATGAGCCACCTGTTTTTAATTCTCTTCTATCATCTGACTGACTCTTCTAGTCGTATCTTCAACCCCGAATAAAATTATATTTAAAATTATTAATTTAGAAGAGTGAGTTAGTAATCAGATGATAGAAGTGAATTAAAAGTAAGTGATTCAAGTCCCGAACAGATACATAAAACAGGTTGATTAAAGTTAGTTAAAACCCAACCATTCGTGAGTTGTATCTCCACCACGAAAAAAAACAGAAGATGCAAAGCAGATTAGGGTATCCAATAAATGTCGATATAAAGAAACCCTCTTCACTCTGGATAATAAACCAGGAGGTAGCCGACCAGCAGTCTGCAGTCTAGAGGGTCCCAATCAGTTGGACTATTCAAATTATATCCGTACCGTCAGCCTAGTGTCCGTACCATCCGACAGTATGTAAATCAGATTGGTTTACGTTGGAGACACCGGGTCTAAAGTCGGCCCAGAGAACTAACACTTCAATAAAACTCTGTCTAAAATCCGGACCCTCTCCGTGCATGCGAGTAATTTAATGTTCCTGAACAGATGGTTCATTTAAATATTTAAGGAAACATTCATATTTATCCCGGTTAACGGATAGACCTCCGGTGCTTTCTCCAGAAATCAATCACATGATCGACATAATACATTTGCCGTTTAAACGAGACACTGAATACATAATGAATTTGAACCGGACAAGATTTAAAGTAAACCAATTCTGAAGAAACAAACTACAATAGAAGAGGAGCTAGCCGAAACAATAAAGTACAATAGAAGATGCTAGCCCAAACAAGGTCGTAACATCCGAAGGAATGGTATAAACTCTAAACCCTAGACTCTCTACACTACAAGGTCAGATTGGTATAGTCACGGATAGGTACAAAGGGTAGGAGCTAGAAGAAATGAAGTAGAGAAACAAAGCGAGCAGCGAGGTCTAATGTTGCATACTTGAGTACCCACTTGCCAACAAATTGGCTTGCCACAAAGGGCAGCACGGGCAAGACAGAACACGAATTAGGACCGGACAATAGTGGGAAATCTAGTAAGGAATAAGGAGGCCGGCAAACAAAAGCTCGGAGAACGCTTTGTACAAAACAGAAACAATACGACAAGCAGCTTCGCTCGCTTCCATGTGCATTTGATTTGATTACCTCTCTCTCTGAGAGACGAATCACGTGACACAGTACAGCTTACCCGGAGTATCAAGCACTCCGCCCGATTCCAGTTCCCTGTTCCCCGGGCCACCAGCTGCTGCTTGTCACCCAGTCTCAGGGTGGGGGATGGAGAGCAGGGGGATACGAGGGCCAGATCAGCTCCAGACCTAGTTCCCCCCTCACCAAGAGAACTGAGAGATGAGCTCAGCCACACAGCTCTCCTCACCGGCTAGACACAAATCGAGAATTTGCATTTTAATATCTTGATTGCTTTTTCGTGTGTTCTGTATTTAGCCGGGTTCTGGAGCTCCGAGAGAGATGGGGGTTGTATCACGTGACCTGCCACTGTGACACGTGACCTAGCTTTGTGTCCCGTGACCTCCCCCTGTGTGACGTTGATTAATGAACACAGCGAGCGTGGCACGTGGTCAAGGGAACCCGCGCGGTTTCCTCCAACTATATTTCAATCCCGGCTCTTTAATTAAATGAAAATGCTTGTGATACCAAGCAAGTAGTATGGGAAATGTTCAAGTTGAGAAGGAGGACGGCAGGCCCCGATTATTCGGACCGTCTACCGTTATTATTGATATTACTCCTGATTGCTATGCCGGCTATAGGCAATTCTTCAATCTCAGGCTCGACCAGTAAATATACATTAGTTCTTTGCCAAAACAAACTTTAATACTCTGAAGGTTTGAACTGTATTGAAATGTTGTAATGGTTCGGAGACATCCCGTTTAACTTTAAATGAAATATTGTGATTTGAGAATGAAATTTTATTTCAAAATTTAAATAAAATTCATATCAATGTACAATTACATTTACTCAAGACCAAAATACCTACGATGAGGCAACAAAATGATTTATGTAGGCTAGGAAAATATTAATGAAACTCAACACTACCGGAATGTAGCTGGAGTGAGAACAATGTAAGTAAAACATTAATAAAATCGATTTCCAAAGACTAAAATACGGCGGTCAAAGCATAATGACATTGGTGCCGAGACCCGAGTGCCGACCCTACATAAGATTAAGAATTGAAATCATTAACAAATTATCAAGAAACTAATTTAAAATCCACACGATATCTTCTCACTACTCCTACTCCACAGGCATACTCAACACAACAAAAATAAGAATAGTATAGTTAATAATAATAATAGTAATAGTACTATGTTTACAGTATGCACTGAAGGGGTATCCTAGGAAGTTTCTTAAAATTTTAACAGGTACCCCTCCTCATTTAACCCTCAATTAAGTTTCCTATCATTCGGCTGAGTCGACCGAGTATAATGTATTATTGTTAAGGTTGAAGGTCGAAAAAGATTTGCGAGGATGGGAAATCGATTTTTAAAACATAGATCCAACCCGAAATGGAAAAAAATACGAAAGCAAAAGTAAACTCTCGATTCTCGAAATAACCAGTGAGCCACTCCTACTTTACACACCATGCGAATTGCGACTGCGTGTAAGATTATAAAATTTGAGTAGAGTTAAATATAAAGAAGAGTTCTATATTACTACATTCATACAAGTTAAAATTCCAGGAAATTCGATTGGTAACTTATAACCACGTATACAAATAACAATAATTATACCTGAAATTGAAAAGTTGGTAAATTATTACCTTATCAGTATCACCTCGATGAGTTCAGAGAATAGAAGAACGGGCCAATCTGGTAACGAGTAGTCAAAATAACATCTTTTGAAATTTATCGCACAATAATGCTATTATGTTGATGATAATGCACGTCTTAGTCCTTAGATCTGCCGTTTTCTGACAAAAGTGCTTAAGTAACATTTTGGAAATTTCGGATTTTTTTGGTTTAACTTATGTTTTTGGGTCAAGAACTATCCCTGAGAACCATTTAATACATTCGCCGACCCCCCAAAACCCCCTTTTTGGAACCCCTAAATTGCAAACAATTTTCATTTTTCTCAGAAAAGTGCTTAAACAAAAGACCATTTTTGAAAACGGTGCCATTTCGGGAACTGAAAATAGTTGCATTGTTTTCTACGACCAAAACTGACCTAGTGACGGAAATTTGGTGATCGTGGGTCTCTTGGCCTGTAAAAAACAATTATTGCACTTAAGAAATATTATCAGAAAACGAAATTTTATTTCAGCCCTTCCCAATATTACAACCAGTGTTTCATCACAACAGTTTTAGGCTAATTTTTTGTCATATTTTCGATGACCAATGGTTTGAACGGGTCATTTTCATCAGAAGATGGAGTTTCTACTGATGTAGCTGTACTTAAGCACTTTTCTAAGAAATTCAAACTATAATTTGTGATTTTGAGGCACCTTGTCATAAGTCTTAAAAGTCGACAAAACACCTTAGAAACATAGTGGGTGCAGTTTAAATTTGACAGCAGCTATCCCAGAGCAATTACAGAAGTGAAATCTTTAGAGTCAATTTGCACGAAATGAACCTTAGTGTACTTAAGCACTTTTGTCAGAAAACGTCAGGGATGATGCTGATATTTATCTTAAATACTGCTAATCGACAGAATAGACAAAGTATCCACTTACCTTAAACATTAAAAGAGGAATCTGTAATAGGTCCAAATTTCTGTTAAATGATAGTTGCAGTGATGTTCCCGCTATCACGGCGACTTGAAATCCGGAACCAATTATTTTTCTCTCCATTCTGGAGACACTTTTCTTAAAAATTTGTAAGAAGCTAATAAGCATTAAGCAAGCTACTCATAAAGCGTGACGACAGTTCAATCTGAAGAGTTGAGTAGACAAAGGTATTTACAGCATGCAAGAGGAGTTCAGTGAAGGCGAAGATACAAAACGCGGTTCTCTAAAAATGTTTTCTGATAAAAATAAATTAATCAGGGTTATACACAGCTATTTACAACCAATACTCAGTCAACATTAGGCATTTATTCTTGAAAAGAGAAAAGTTCCCTATATTATCTTTTCCGTCCATCAAAGTAAAAAGAAAAAGTCAAAAAACCTTCTATTAGACATCCTTAAACGTAATTAACTTTCTGATATTGATTAATTTGTTAAAATGGGAGTCGTCTAATTGTTTGGATTGATTTTTTCAAAGAATTGTTCGGGTCCACGGTTGATAGCTCTCATTTTGGAACGGGTCGGAGCAGTTGTTCTCTTTGTTTTATCAACAGAGCTTCTAAGTGATCTGCCCGGGCCGAAGCTTGCCCACTTTTATCCCTCAATTCTTTTATCAGTTCATCTCTCTTCGCAAAAGCAGTTTTTATTCGGCTCTGTACCTGAATAATATCTTGAATAGAGAAAATATCGTTAAAAACATATCATTTCGTCGATATGAATGAAATAAAAGGTGGTTTTTCATTTTTCTTGCTTGAATAAAATAGTTCTGTATATAGTGCAGGGTACTCATTACTCTTCTTTTTACTTTTTTAATATTAAAGGAGTAATAGGTGCTCCACAGCCAAAAGATATAGACTCATTTGTATTTACGGATGTCTATCTCTTTAACATGATTTAAGGGAAAAATGTTTTTTTACTATCTTAGCCTCCTTATATCTTGGTCCCTTTTAAAGGAACTATGCACATAAATGATAAATGACTGGAGCCAGACCAATAAAGACTATATATTGGTGTGGCTGTATATTATACAGTCCCCATTGTATCACCATGAAAAATTAAATGGCCTGTTAGTTCCTGAAACCTTCAAATCATACATGGCAGCCCATGTTGACATGCTGTAACAAATGGTCTACTGGCAGGTGACAAATAAGATTATTATGGATCGGTTGGGATAGGTAGGAGTGAAGAAATGTGCTCCTTTTTACAACATCCTTCTCTTTTTTGCCATCTTTCAAGGGAACAAGAAAGAATTGTTAACCAAAAAAAAACAATGTTACATCATGACAACGTTATTCAAGGAGAATTATAAGGAGAATTTGTGTTTCATCACATTTACCTCTCCCATTTCATCCTCGTGAAGCCTGCCCTGTCTCTCAAACTCGAATTTGTGTCGAGTTTTACACTCTATGAGCTCTGATTTAGCATTCTTGTTTTCCTCTTCTAATGTGACAAGTCTCTCAGAGAATTCACCTCTTATCACTTCTTCAACCTTGTCTCGTTCCCCTTTCAGACGACTCGAGAACTGAAACAAACTCGACATTAACATTTAAAAGTCGAGATGATAATATACGAAAAGCATATTGTAACACCAAACCATGTAATCACGAAATGATATTCAGAAATATAGAAAAATAAAATAAAAATAACCTTCTCAAGGTCCTCATTCTGCCTCTCCAGTGACTTGATGTGACCTCGTAACCTTATGTTATCAGCCTCAAGGTCGGTGACACGCTCCTTCATGACATTCAGCTTACTCTGTGTCGTGTTGTTGAGGTGCTCTACGTCACCTATCTGCGGGGTATGTATTTGTAAATGTGGGAGTAGTTAAGGAGTTCAGATATACCCTGACGCTTGATATTTACCGGTTTGTCAAAGCGTCATATTTTGTCAGGTTGAGCCAAAATTCGACAAGAACTGGGCGTTGAGCGTTGACCAATCAGCATGCGACTGGTATGGTTTCAAAAGATACTAGAAGCAGTCGCAACTCGCAAGTTGAAGTGGACTTGAACAAAACTAACTTTGAAATAATAACAGCGAACTGTTTAGCGTTTATTCAAATACCTGTGATTCGTATTTGTCTTTCAGTCGTTTCATTCTGCAGTCGAGAGTAGCCTGGCTTTCCTCTTTTTGCAACGCAGCTTGTTCCTCGAGTTTGCTGATCACTATTTCGATCTCCTTATTTCGGTCTACCCGCAAGTTCTCGCGAATTTCCCGTTCCTTTGCCATCAACTCGGCTACCTGTGAAGGGTATTATAAAGATGGTAGAAATTTACATTAATGTGCAATGCAGATTTTACAGATTAATGGACACAATATGAACAATTCCAAATTTGGACCAGTTAAAAGGGTTGAAAGTTCAACCGATACTAAGCTTTGGACAACAGCTCTTTAAAATTGAATTTTAATTTGGCGGCATCTAGCACGTCAGATTCACTGCAGATCATGCCAGTCAAATGACTCGTACCGCGCGCGCTTATTTTTGGCATACACAGCGCTAAAATATAAACTTGTATCATAAATGTATTGTACGGATTTCGCGTTCAAAGTGCTCGCTCCATTTGAAACGTTAATTGCCCTTCGGAACAAACATTAGAAGAATTTAGAATCTTGAATGTACTACAAATTATGATCATATGAAACATTATTTCCGACCACAGTTGAAGCAATTGTAATACAGTTTTAAAAATTATTTAAATTATTTAAAATTACGAAGGAGTAAGTTGTCATTTGACACGATTTTGTAGATTCATTTATCGATTGTTCTATTTGTATTTGCATTTCTCGATTGATTATTATTTGTATCTGATATTTTTTGATTATACATATTCTGTTCATTATAATGTTATGATTGTATTTTATTGTAAATGTGTTATATTTCAGTATTATGTAATGGGATGGAAGCGTTTCAACCAGGTGTAACCAGTCCAACCGTGACTTCAGACTTGATGTCTTGTTTTGCTTTGTTTGTGTTGTTGGTCCTAGTTATAGGCTCTATATGAGCCACTGAGGAGCATGTCGCACAGGACAAGAGCATTGAAACATTTACTTTCTGAGTATTTCATCAGTTATTATCCTTATTTTTATCAATACTGTTGGGATTCTTTTTTTCGTTAGTAAACTTCATTTTGTTCAATCTAATTTGTATTTAACTCAGATCAAACTTGAGCAACTTAATCAATGGGTCGGCGGTTGCATAACCCACGAAGTTTTGCAAATTCCTGTTGTTTTAGAGCTTGTTTTGATGAACCATTCAGAGAACTACATTGAGGTGCTGGACAAAGTCTGTAGAATACCAGTAGACATGGACATTTGACCAACACTTCTAAGTGACAAATGTTTTCTAGAATTGTTCCATATGTATCAGAAAGTGGAAATGTAATCTGTTGAAAAGATCAAGCGATCTAATCAGAGATTTCTGTAATTGATATAGTAACGGTGTTGTAACACGCACGTACACGTACAAAGATCATAACCGGAGCGAAATTTTAATCAGTTGTATTGTGATAGTTTTGTTTTGAGTGCGTATTTTACTTAAATCGGCCATATTTCCAAATATGATGAAAAGTTTTTAAATCTGTAAAAACTGACTATCGAAGAATACGATTAGCTCCTTCCCTTTAATTTCGAAAACGATTGAACTTAGAATGCAATTATTGAGTTTTAAATTTCGCTTTGCTTCTATGATCGATAATTTGAATTTCAAATGCAATCATTGAATTTTCATGGTATTTATTTTCGAACTTTAATATCTAGAATCGTTGAATCCGTATTGCGTTCGATTATTCTTACCCATTATATTTGTGTTCCATTTTTTTAAAACCCGAAAATCTCAAAAAAGTCAAAAAGAGGCCACAGCTAGTTTTATTTAGTACTAATCTATCTGTATACTGTATGGGGAAAATAAAAAACATGTAAATTGTATCCAAATGATTATACCTGCTTTTGTTTCTGATTCTCCAGCCACTGTTCCTTCTCCACTTGTATCCGTAACTTCAGATCTCTCAAAGTGTTATCGTGTTCCATCTGCACTTTTTCCATCTCTAAGGTGTGCTGGGCTTGCACTTTGGCTGATTTTGTATTGAATTCCTCTTCAATCGCCTTCCTGTCCCCGGCGAGCTGAACTCGGTCCTTGTTGAGAAGTTCAGCTGCACGTTCCTTCTCTTCTTGTACCTGAACATGTCACATGGTTGGTTCATTCATTATTTGACAGTGACTTTCTCTATTCTTCACCAGTCTCTATCAATAAACATGAAATTCACAATTTGTTTGGCATAATTATCGCACGGAAACCGTTACTCTTATAATATAGAGAGAAGTAGCTCCTACCTCCGCATATAAACGTCGTCTCTGCTGCTGATAAGCGTTTTCCTCCTGTTCGACTTGTTTCTCAAAGCGCTTGTGTGCGTTATCACGCTCACGCGTGCATGCTGCCTCCTTCTCGTCATCTAACTGTTTGCGCAGCTCCTCCACTTGGGCAACAAATCTGCACAGTGAATATATTCACCATATATGGTGTAACATGGATAGTTCTTAAGTACAGGCCAATAATAATTAAGGACTGAGGAGAATATCGGCGGTTTTTACTCTAAGATTAGCCAGAGATTAATGCAAATTTATTTAGTGCAGTTTTGGATATAAAACCCTTCAATTCACAAACCTTTTGCTGGCACGTTCATCTGCAGCTAGAAGATCAGCTTCATGAACAGCATTGAGTCTCTTTATCTCTGCTTTATTCTTGGCAATAAGTTTCTGTATCTCGGGTTCCAGTCCTCTTACTGTCATCTCTTTTATCTTGTTCGACTTTTCAGCGATCCACCGCTCTCTGACGGAATGATAGTTTAAATATCATCACTTTCCCTCAATTTGAAGCACCTCAATAAGGAAGGAAACATAGTTTATCTGGTCAATTAAACTTCATAGTGACTCGGCTTAAAGGCGTTTAGTAAAATGCTACCATGCTTTAAGCACAATTTGTAATTAAGATGTTCCACAATTATCAAGCAGCTACCCAGTTCACCCTGATTACACCACTTTGATTGCACGATTGTTCAATAATCAGAACAATATCTTATCTGCAAAGAGGCAGTTCCCTCCACCTTGTTATGGTAGCTTTACGAAATTCCTTGAAAATTAATCACATGATACGATTCGACATAGTTCTGCGACGAATATGCAATCATGGGATCACATGATCGACTCCCACTTGTCAAAACATTTTCCCTATCTCACCTCCCTGTTTACGTTGTGGCATGTAATCAGCAGTCAGTCACCTAATCACGTGACAAGATCACGTGTACGCCTTGTGACGCGAGGTGATTACAAGACTATAAATACAGGATACACTTTTTAACCAATATCACATTTTAATAAACTTCAAATTATCCCATTACATTATCAACATTCAACAATCTCTTATTATGGAAGTTCTGCTGAAGACTATCCCCTACTCCCCTACTCTGCCTGTTACCACATCTGCCAACGAGCTGATTCCTGTAGAAGTTTACAACCTTCTCAAACTCTCACATCCTAACATCCAGAGACTCCTCCACTACTCCTACCGGAGTGAGAGCAAGACCTGGACCCTGATCTTGGAGTACTCCAGTAGCTGGGAACCTCTCTCTGACGTCATCAGAGCCAACATTCTTAACGAAGACCAAGTTAGAGACATCATCCAGCAGCTGCTATCCGCTGTTGTCCACTGCTTAAACAACGGAGTTGATCACCGGGATATTTCCACTAAAAACATCTACCTAGACTTGGAAACCAACGAGGTAAAACTGGGAAACTTCCAACTCTCCTCCGTACTCTCAGTCCTGCCTCACTCCCTGAAACTCCCTTCCTCCTCCACCACATGTACACCTCCTGAACTGTACCGACACGGGTCCTACACCCCTAAATGTGGTGTGGTTTGGTCTGTGGGGTGTCTCCTGTTCGAGCTCCTGTCCGGTTCTAAACCCCTTCTCTCTACTGCTGATGCTGCTCGGAATAACGTGAGGTGGGAGATGTTACCTCCAAACTCTGTCAGCTCTGATGTTTACTCGCTAATCTTGGATTGTCTGGACCCAAACACTGAACAAAGGCTACCCCTTCGCAAACTTGTCAAACATCCTTGGATTGTGAACGAGATCTTCGTGTGAAGAACATTCTTTTTCTACAGAATTGAATTGTGTAAATTGAAATTATTTGATTATTATTGAAGTGTATATTATAATATATTCTAACTTTATATCGTTATTTTCGGGTTTCAATGTACCTTTTGATCTTTTCAACGGCTTCGATGGCCTCTCTTTGCTTCTTCACCTCAACCTTTTGACCCTCCTCAAGTTGTATCTAGTAAATTGAACTTCACAGTGACTTGGCCTAAAGTACTTACTTGCATTTGAAAAGGTCTCCCACTAGTCGTTGGATTGGCCTGCACCACACCATAACTCCTTTTTCCGATTATGAGGCCTCTCCAATATACCCTGTTTGTTGATTGATGTACTGCAGCTTCCATTGTGATATTATCGACACCTGTGAGAATAGCTGCATCCTCAAGGACACATGATAACCAGTTCTTGCGAGGCCTACTTCTACACCTTTTGCCATGCTTTGGGATCCAGTGTAGAAGATAGTTCGGTATTATCTCTTCTTGCATCCTCACCACATGAGTCTATCTGCTCGTTCGTCAGCGTTAGATACATGATAGTTGTATTTGGTTTTAATGATTCTTCTTTTAAGCATCTCTGGTGCAACACCTCAAATATTTTCATACGAGTCTGAGTGGTACACTTCTATAAAGATTAAAGAAATATAGCTAAAACAGCCACTTTATATAGATCTTGATTTTAGTTAGCATCTTAATGTTGTGACTTGTGACTGTACCAAATGCTGCTGAGCTGATATAATTCCCCAGAGGCCTTTAGAATGCTATATTAGTTATTTATCAATTGTTCCATCGGCACTGATGATAGCGCCAAAATAATAAAATTGCTGTTGTATTGGCAGACCTCCACCGTGTCGTCTTTAGAATACTGCCTCTGCGATGAAATTTTTCTGACAACTATACTCTGTGTTTTGCCAGCATTAATCTTCAGACCCGCATAGGCACTGTAATTTTGCAGAGACGGTCAACTGTTTCCTGCAGCCCCTCCTTTGAGTTGCCTAACATGGCCATATCATCAGCGTAGTCAGTGTCCAAGATATTATGTTTATCTTATACCTCAATAGATGCAAGCTGTATCAAAGCCCCTTTACTAAAAGCCTTGTACAGTTCCATAATAAGGTATGCATAATGCAGTTTGCAGGGTAATTGAGACTAAAGTTTAAGACCGGAGGACCCTGCATATCACCTTGTCCAGTTACTTCCCCGTTGGCCCTAACAGCACTGAATGTGTGAGAAAAGAAAGCCCGCATCATTCTGATGTACTTGTTAAAGAGGCCATAATGCTGCATACTTCTCCAATTAAACTGCCTGTCAATCGAATCAAAAGCAGCTTTAAAATCTACTAAACTGATATAATACAGCTCAGGAATATTATGTTCTATACATTGGTGTATAATAAGTAAAACGGAGTGAATAGACTTGGCCCATACTGGAGCGATTCTGTCTAAAACCATATTGGTTCTCCAAGAGAAATTTCTCCATGCCATTGTTTAGTCTCCGCAGGAGAATCATAAGCAGAAGCATTGAAGCTGTAGACCTCAATGTTATACCTCCATAATTGTTAGAGCAATAAGAAATAGTGGCTTTAAGGCGTTTGGTAAAATACTACGTGCTTTAGGCACAATTTGTAATTAAGATGTTTCACAATTATCAAGCAGCTACCCAGTTCACCCTGATTACACCACATTGATTGCACGATTGTTCAGTATAATCAGAACAATATCTTATCTGCAAAGAGGCAGTTCCCTCCACCTTGTTATGGTAGCTTTACGAAATTCCTTGAAAATTAATCACATGATACGATTCGACATAGTTCTGCGACGAATATGCAATCATGGGATCACATGATCGACTCCCACTTGTCAAAACATTTGCCCTATCTCACCTCCCTGTTTACGTTGTGGCATGTAATCAGCAGTCAGTCACCTAATCACGTGACAAGATCACGTGTACGCCTTGTGACGCGAGGTGATTACAAGACTATAAATACAGGGTACACTTTTTAACCGATATCACATTTTTATAAACTTCAAATTATCCCATCACATTATCAACATTCAACAATCTCTTATTATGGAAGTTCTGCTGAAGACTATCCCCTACTCCCCTACTCTGCCTGTTACCACATCTGCCAACGAGCTGATTCCTGTAGAAGTTTACAACCTTCTCAAACTCTCACATCCTAACATCCAGAGACTCCTCCACTACTCCTACCGGAGTGAGAGCAAGACCTGGACCCTGATCTTGGAGTACTCCAGTAGCTGGGAACCTCTCTCTGACGTCATCAGAGCCAACATTCTTAACGAAGACCAAGTTAGAGACATCATCCAGCAGCTGCTATCCGCTGTTGTCCACTGCTTAAACAACGGAGTTGATCACCGGGATATCTCCACTAAAAACATCTACCTAGACTTGGAAACCAACGAGGTAAAACTGGGAAACTTCCAACTCTCCTCCGTGCTCTCGGTCCTGCCTCACTCCCTGAAACTCCCTTCTTCCTCCACCACATGTACACCTCCTGAATTGTACCGACACGGGTCCTACACCCCTAAATGTGGTGTGGTTTGGTCTGTGGGGTGTCTCCTGTTCGAGCTCCTGTCCGGTTCTAAACCCCTTCTTTCTACTGCTGATGCTGCTCGGAATAATGTGAGGTGGGAGATGTTACCTCCAAACTCTGTCAGCTCTGATGTTTACTCGCTCATCTTGGATTGTCTGGACCCAAACACTGAACACAGGCTACCCCTTCGCAAACTTGTCAAACATCCTTGGATTGTCAACGAGATCTTCGTGTGAAGAACATTCTTTTTCTACAGAATTGAATTGTGTAAATTGAAATTATTTGATTATTATTGAAGTGTATATTATAATATATTCTACCTTTATACCGTTATTTTCGGGTTTCAATGTACCTTTTGATCTTTTCAACGGCTTTGATGGCCTCTCTTTGCTTTTTCACCTCAACCTTTTGACCCTTCTCAAGTTGTATCCAGTAAATTGAACTTCACAGTGACTTGGCTTAAAGTACTTACTTGCATTTGAAAAGGTCTCCCACTAGTGGTTGGATTGGCCTGCACCACACCATAACTCCATAACTCCTTTTTCCGATTATGAGGCCTCTCCAATCTACCCTGTTTGTTGATTGATGTACTGCAGCTTCCATTGCGATATTATCGACACCTGTGAAAAGAGCTGCATCCTCAAGGACACATGAATATGATAACCAGTTCTTGCGACGCCTGCCTCTCGAACTTTTGCCATGCTTTGGGATCCAGTGCAGAAGATAGTTCGGTATTATCTCTTCTTGCATCATCACCATCCTCACCACATGACTCATGAGTCTATCTGCTCGTACGTCAGCGTTAGATACATGATAGTTCCATTTGGTTTTAATGATTCTTCTTTTAAGCATCTCTGATGCAACACCTCAAATATTTTCATACGAGTCTCAGTGGTACACTTCTATAAAGATTAAAGAAATATAGCTAAAACAGCCACTTTATATAGATCTTGATTTTAGTTAGCATCTTAATGTTGTGACTGTACCAAATGCTGCTGAGCTGATAGAATTCCCCAGAGGTCGTTAGAATGCGAGTTGAGAGTTCTTTGACTTTATCAATTGTTCCATCCGCACTGATGATAGCATCAAAATAAGTGAAGTTGCTGACCTGTTGTACTGGGAGACCTTCCACGTGGTCGTTTTTAGAAAACGGCCTCTGCGTCAGACGCAGAGGCCGTTTTCTAAAGTCTCAGAGTCTGCGATGCACTTTTGCTGACAGCCCTGTTTTGCCAGGCGTGATTTCCTTCAACCCCTCCTTTGAGTTGTCTAACATGACCATATCATAAGCTTAGTCAGTGTCCAAGATATTATGTTTCTCTTCTACCCCAGGAGATGCAAGCTGTAATAAAGCTCCCTTACTAATAGCCTTGTTAAGTTCCATAAGGTATGCAGAGAAATTGAGACAAAAGTTGAAGACCGGAGGATCCTGTATATCTCCTTGTTCTACTTCTATACCTGAGTAGACCTCAAAGTAATCCGTTACTTCCCCGTTGGCCCTGATAACACTGACTGTCTGAGAAAAAAAGCCTTCATTACTCTTATGTACTTGTCAGGGAGGCCATAACACTGCATACTTCTCCAAATAAACTGCGCATCAATCGAATCAAAGGCAGCTTTGAAATCTACGAAATTGATATACAGAGGAATATTATATTCTATACATTGGTGTATAATAAGTAAAACTGAGTGAATAGACTTTGCCCATACTGGAGCGATTCTGTCTAAAACCATAATGGTTCTTCAAGAGAAATTTCTCCATGCCATGCCATTGCTTAGACTCCGCAGGAGAATCGTCTGCAGAAGCATTGAAGCTGTAGACCTCAATGTTATACCTCTGTTGTTAGAGCAATAAGAAATAGTGGCTTTGGTAAAATACTACATGCTTTAAGGACAATTTGTAATTAAGATGTTCCACAATTATCAAGCAGCTACCCAGTTCACCCTGATTACACCACTTTGATTGCACGATTGTTCAGTAATCAGGATAATATCTTATCTGCAAAGAGGCAGTTCCCTCCACCTTGTTATGGTAGCTTTACGAAATTCCTTGAAAATTAATCACATGATACGATTCGACATAGTTCTGCGACGAATATGCAATCATGAGATCACATGATCGACTCCCACTTGTCAAAACATTTGCCCTATCTCACCTCCCTGTTTACGTTGTGGCATGTAATCAGCAGTCAGTCACCTAATCACGTGACAAGATCACGTGTACGCCTTGTGACGCGAGGTGATTACAAGACTATAAATACAGGGTACACTTTTTAACCGACTTCAAATTATCCCATTACATTATCAATATCAACAATCTCTTATTATGGAAGTTCTGCTGAAGACTATCCCCTACTCCCCTGCTCTGCCTGTCACCACATCTGCCAACGAGCTGATTCCTGTAGAAGTTTACAACCTTCTCAAACTCTCACATCCTAACATCCAGAGACTCCTCCACTACTCTTACCGGAGTGAGAGCAAGACCTGGACCCTGATCTTGGAGTACTCCAGTAGCTGGGAACCTCTCTCTGACGTCATCAGAGCCAACATTCTTAACGAAGACCAAGTTAGAGACATCATCCAGCAGCTGCTATCCGCTGTTGTCCACTGCTTAAACAACGGAGTTGATCACCGGGATATTTCCACTAAAAACATCTACCTAGACTTGGAAACCAACGAGGTAAAACTGGGAAACTTCCAACTCTCCTCCGTACTCTCGGTCCTGCCTCACTCCCTGAAACTCCCTTCTTCCTCCACCACATGTACACCTCCTGAACTGTACCGACACGGGTCCTACACCCCTAAATGTGGTGTGGTTTGGTCTGTGGGGTGTCTCCTGTTCGAGCTCCTGTCCGGTTCTAAACCCCTTCTCTCTACTGCTGATGCTGCTCGGAATAACGTGAGGTGGGAGATGTTACCTCCAAACTCTGTCAGCTCTGATGTTTACTCGCTCATCTTGGATTGTCTGGACCCAAACACTGAACACAGGCTACCCCTTCGCAAACTTGTCAAACATCCTTGGATTGTCAACGAGATCTTCGTGTGAAGAACATTCTTTTTCTACAGAATTGAATTGTGTAAATTGAAATTATTTGATTATTATTGAAGTGTATATTATAATATATTCTAACTTTATGCCGTTATTTTCGGGTTTCAATGTACCTTTTGATCTTTTCAACGGCTTCGATGGCCTCTCTTTGTTTTTTCACCTCAACCTTTTGACCCTCCTCAAGTTGTATCCAGTAAATTGAACTTCACAGTGTCTTGGCTTAAAGTACTTACTTGCATTTGAAAAGGTCTCCTCCTAGTCGTTGGATTGGCCTGCACCACACCATAACTCCTTTTTCCGATTATGAGACCTCTCCAATGTACCCTGTTTGTCGATTGATATACTGCAGCTTCCATTGCGATATTATCGACACCTGTGAGAATAGCTGCATCCTCAAGCACATATGATAACCAGTTCTTGCGAGGCCTACTTCTACACCTTCTGCCATGCTTTGGGATCCAGTGTAGAAGATAGTTCGGTAATATCTCTTCTTGCATCCTCACCACATGAGTCTATCTGCTCGTACGTCAGCGTTAGATACATGATAGTTCCATTTGGTTTTAATGATTCTTCTTTTAAGCATCTCTGATGCAACACCTCAAATATTTTCATACGAGTCTGAGTGGTGCACTTCTGTAAAGATTAAAGAAATATAGCTAAAACAGCCACTTTATATAGATCTTGATTTTAGTTAGCATCTTAATGTTGTGACTTGTGACTGTACCAAATGCTGCTGAGCTGATATAATTCCCCAGAGGCCTTTAGAATGCTATATTAGTTATTTATCAATTGTTCCATCGGCACTGATGATAGCGCCAAAATAATAAAATTGCTGTTGTATTGGCAGACCTCCACCGTGTCGTCTTTAGAATACTGTCTGACAACTATACTCTGTGTTTTGCCAGCATTAATCTTCAGACCCGCATAGGCACTGTAATTTTGCAGAGACGGTCAACTATTTCCTGCCGCCCCTCCTTTGAGTTGCCTAACATGGCCATATCATCAGCGTAGTCGGTGTCCAAGATATTATGTTTATCTTCTACCCCAGGAGATGCAAGCTGTAATAAAGCCCCTTTACTAAAAGCCTTGTACAGTTCCATAATAAGGTATGCATAATGCAGTCTGCGGAGTAATTGAGACTAAAGTTTAAGACCGGAGGACCCTGCATATCACCTTGTCCAGTTACTTCCCCGTTGGCCCTAACAGCACTGAATGTGTGAGAAAAGAAAGCCCGCATCATTCTGATGTACTTGTTAAAGAGGCCATAATGCTGCATACTTCTCCAATTAAACTGCCTGTCAATCGAATCAAAAGCAGCTTTAAAATCTACTAAACTGATATAATACAGCTCAGGAATATTATGTTCTATACATTGGTGTATAATAAGTAAAACGGAGTGAATAGACTTGGCCCATACTGGAGCGATTCTGTCTAAAACCATATTGGTTCTCCTAGAGAAATTTCTCCATGCCATTGCTTAATCTCCGCAGGAGAATCATAAGCAGAAGCATTGAAGCTGTAGACCTCAATGTTATACCTCTATTGTTAGAGCAATAAGAAATAGTGGCTTTAAGGCGTTTGGTAAAATACTACATGCTTTAGGCACAATTTGTAATTAAGATTTTCCACAATTATCAAGCAGATACCCAGTTCACCCTGATTACACCACATTCATTGCACGATTGTTCAGTAATCAGGATAATATCTTATCTGCAAAGATACAGTACCCTCCACCTTGTTATGGTAGCTTTACGAAATTCCTTGAAAATTAATCAAATGATACGATTCGACATAGTTCTACGACGAATATGCAATCATGGGATCACATGATCGACTCCCACTTGTCAAAACATTTGCCCTATCTTACCTCCCTGTTAACGTTATGGCATGTAATCAGCAGTCAGTCACCTAATCACGTGACAAGATCACGTGTACGCCTTGTGACGCGAGGTATTACAAGACTATAAATACAGGGTACACTTTTTAACCGATATCACATTTTTATAAACTTCAAATTATCCCATTACATCATCAATATCAACAATCTCTTATTATGGAAGTTCTGCTGAAGACTATCCCCTACTCCCCTACTCTGCCTGTTACCACATCTGCCAACGAGCTGATTCCTGTAGAAGTTTACAACCTTCTCAAACTCTCACATCCTAACATCCAGAGACTCCTCCACTACTCCTACCGGAGTGAGAGCAAGACCTGGACCCTGATCTTGGAGTACTCCAGTAGCTGGGAACCTCTCTCTGACGTCATCAGAGCCAACATTCTTAACGAAGACCAAGTTAGAGACATCATCCAGCAGCTGCTATCCGCTGTTGTCCACTGCTTAAACAACGGAGTTGATCACCGGGATATTTCCACTAAAAACATCTACCTAGACTTGGAAACCAACGAGGTAAAACTGGGAAACTTCCAACTCTCCTCCGTGCTCTCGGTCCTGCCTCACTCCCTGAAACTCCCTTCTTCCTCCACCACATGTACACCTCCTGAACTGTACCGACACGGGTCCTACACCCCTAAATGTGGTGTGGTCTGGTCTGTGGGGTGTCTCCTGTTCGAGCTCCTGTCCGGTTCTAAACCCCTTCTTTCTACTGCTGATGCTGCTCGGAATAATGTGAGGTGGGAGATGTTACCTCCAAACTCTGTCAGCTCTGATGTTTACTCGCTCATCTTGGATTGTCTGGACCCAAACACTGAACACAGGCTACCCCTTCGCAAACTTGTCAAACATCCTTGGATTGTCAACGAGATCTTCGTGTGAAGAACATTCTTTTTCTACAGAATTGAATTGTGTAAATTGAAATTATTTGATTATTATTGAAGTGTATATTATAATATATTCTACCTTTATACCGTTATTTTCGGGTTTCAATGTACCTTTTGATCTTTTCAACGGCTTTGATGGCCTCTCTTTGCTTTTTCACCTCAACCTTTTGACCCTTCTCAAGTTGTATCCAGTAAATTGAACTTCACAGTGACTTGGCTTAAAGTACTTACTTGCATTTGAAAAGGTCTCCCACTAGTGGTTGGATTGGCCTGCACCACACCATAACTCCATAACTCCTTTTTCCGATTATGAGGCCTCTCCGATCTACCCTGTTTGTTGATTGATGTACTGCAGCTTCCATTGCGATATTATCGACACCTGTGAAAAGAGCTGCATCCTCAAGGACACATGAATATGATAACCAGTTCTTGCGACGCCTGCCTCTCGAACTTTTGCCATGCTTTGGGATCCAGTGCAGAAGATAGTTCGGTATTATCTCTTCTTGCATCATCACCATCCTCACCACATGACTCATGAGTCTATCTGCTCGTACGTCAGCGTTAGATACATGATAGTTCCATTTGGTTTTAATGATTCTTCTTTTAAGCATCTCTGATGCAACACCTCAAATATTTTCATACGAGTCTCAGTGGTACACTTCTATAAAGATTAAAGAAATATAGCTAAAACAGCCACTTTATATAGATCTTGATTTTAGTTAGCATCTTAATGTTGTGACTGTACCAAATGCTGCTGAGCTGATAGAATTCCCCAGAGGTCATTAGAATGCGAGTTGAGAGTTCTTTGACTTTATCAATTGTTCCATCCGCACTGATGATAGCATCAAAATAAGTGAAGTTGCTGACCTGTTGTACTGGGAGACCTTCCACGTGGTCGTTTTTAGAAAACGGCCTCTGCGTCAGACGCAGAGGCCGTTTTCTAAAGTCTCAGAGTCTGCGATGCACTTTTGCTGACAGCCCTGTTTTGCCAGGCGTGATTTCCTTCAACCCCTCCTTTGAGTTGTCTAACATGACCATATCATAAGCTTAGTCAGTGTCCAAGATATTATGTTTCTCTTCTACCCCAGGAGATGCAAGCTGTAATAAAGCTCCCTTACTAATAGCCTTGTTAAGTTCCATAAGGTATGCAGAGAAATTGAGACAAAAGTTGAAGACCGGAGGATCCTGTATATCTCCTTGTTCTACTTCTATACCTGAGTAGACCTCAAAGTAATCCGTTACTTCCCCGTTGGCCCTGATAACACTGACTGTCTGAGAAAAAAAAGCCTTCATTACTCTTATGTACTTGTCAGGGAGGCCATAACACTGCATACTTCTCCAAATAAACTGCGCATCAATCGAATCAAAACCAGCTTTGAAATCTACGAAATTGATATACAGAGGAATATTATATTCTATACATTGGTGTATAATAAGTAAAACTGAGTGAATAGACTTTGCCCATACTGGAGCGATTCTGTCTAAAACCATAATGGTTCTTCAAGAGAAATTTCTCCATGCCATGCCATTGCTTAGACTCCGCAGGAGAATCGTCTGCAGGAGCATTGAAGCTGTAGACCTCAATGTTATACCTCTGTTGTTAGAGCAATAAGAAATAGTGGCTTTGGTAAAATACTACATGCTTTAAGGACAATTTGTAATTAAGATGTTCCACAATTATCAAGCAGCTACCCAGTTCACCCTGATTACACCACTTTGATTGCACGATTGTTCAGTAATCAGGATAATATCTTATCTGCAAAGAGGCAGTTCCCTCCACCTTGTTATGGTAGCTTTACGAAATTCCTTGAAAATTAATCACATGATACGATTCGACATAGTTCTGCGACGAATATGCAATCATGAGATCACATGATCGACTCCCACTTGTCAAAACATTTGCCCTATCTCACCTCCCTGTTTACGTTGTGGCATGTAATCAGCAGTCAGTCACCTAATCACGTGACAAGATCACGTGTACGCCTTGTGACGCGAGGTGATTACAAGACTATAAATACAGGGTACACTTTTTAACCGACTTCAAATTATCCCATTACATTATCAATATCAACAATCTCTTATTATGGAAGTTCTGCTGAAGACTATCCCCTACTCCCCTGCTCTGCCTGTCACCACATCTGCCAACGAGCTGATTCCTGTAGAAGTTTACAACCTTCTCAAACTCTCACATCCTAACATCCAGAGACTCCTCCACTACTCTTACCGGAGTGAGAGCAAGACCTGGACCCTGATCTTGGAGTACTCCAGTAGCTGGGAACCTCTCTCTGACGTCATCAGAGCCAACATTCTTAACGAAGACCAAGTTAGAGACATCATCCAGCAGCTGCTATCCGCTGTTGTCCACTGCTTAAACAACGGAGTTGATCACCGGGATATTTCCACTGAAAACATCTACCTAGACTTGGAAACCAACGAGGTAAAACTGGGAAACTTCCAACTCTCCTCCGTGCTCTCGGTCCTGCCTCACTCCCTGAAACTCCCTTCTTCCTCCACCACATGTACACCTCCTGAACTGTACCGACACGGGTCCTACACCCCTAAATGTGGTGTGGTCTGGTCTGTGGGGTGTCTCCTGTTCGAGCTCCTGTCCGGTTCTAAACCCCTTCTTTCTACTGCTGATGCTGCTCGGAATAATGTGAGGTGGGAGATGTTACCTCCAAACTCTGTCAGCTCTGATGTTTACTCGCTCATCTTGGATTGTCTGGACCCAAACACTGAACACAGGCTACCCCTTCGCAAACTTGTCAAACATCCTTGGATTGTCAACGAGATCTTCGTGTGAAGAACATTCTTTTTCTACAGAATTGAATTGTGTAAATTGAAATTATTTGATTATTATTGAAGTGTATATTATAATATATTCTAACTTTATACCGTTATTTTCGGGTTTCAATGTACCTTTTGATCTTTTCAACGGCTTCGATGGCCTCTCTTTGCTTTTTCACCTCAACCTTTTGACCCTCTCAAGTTGTATCCAGTAAATTGAACTTCACAGTGACTTGGCTTAAAGTACTTACTTGCATTTGAAAAGGTCTCCCACTAGTGGTTGGATTGGCCTGCACCACACCATAACTCCATAACTCCTTTTTCCGATTATGAGGCCTCTCCAATCTACCCTGTTTGTTGATTGATGTACTGCAGCTTCCATTGCGATATTATCGACACCTGTGAGAATAGCTGCATCCTCAAGGACACATGATAACCAGTTCTTGCGAGGCCTACTTCTACACCTTTTGCCATGCTTTGGGATCCAGTGTAGAAGATAGTTCGGTATTATCTCTTCTTGCATCCTCACCACATGAGTCTATCTGCTCGTACGTCAGCGTTAGATACATGATAGTTGTATTTGGTTTTAATGATTCTTCTTTTAAGCATCTCTGATGCAACACCTCAAATATTTTCATACGAGTCTGAGTGGTACACTTCTATAAAGATTAAAGAAATATAGCTAAAACAGCCACTTTATATAGATCTTGATTTTAGTTAGCATCTTAATGTTGTGACTGCACCAAATGCTGCTGAGCTGATAGAATGCCCCAGAGGCCTTTAGAATGCTATATTAGTTATTTATCAATTGTTCCATCGGCACTGATGATAGCGCCAAAATAATGAAATTGCTGTTGTATTGGCAGACCTCCACCGTGTCGTCTTTAGAATACTGCCTCTGAGATGAAATTTTGCTGACAACTATACTCTGTGTTTTGCCAGCATTAATCTTCAGACCCGCATAGGCATTGTAATTTTGCAGAGACGGTCAACTGTTTCCTGCAGCCCCTCCTTTGAGTTGCCTAACATGGCCATATCATCAGCGTAGTCAGTGTCCAAGATATTATGTTTATCTTATACCTCAATAGATGCAAGCTGTATCAAAGCCCCTTTATTAAAAGCCTTGTACAGTTCCATAATAAGGTATGCATAATGCAGTTTGCAGAGTAATTGAGACTAAAGTTTAAGACCGGAGGACCCTGCATATCACCTTGTCCCGTTACTTCCCCGTTGGCCCTAACAGCACTGAATGTGTGAGAAAGGAAAGCCCGCATCATTCTGATGTACTTGTTAAAGAGGCCATAATGCTGCATACTTCTCCAATTAAACTGCCTGTCAATCGAATCAAAAGCAGCTTTAAAATCTACTAAACTGATATAATACAGCTCAGGAATATTATGTTCTATACATTGGTGTATAATAAGTAAAACGGAGTGAATAGACTTTGCCCATACTGGAGCGATTCTGTCTAAAACCATATTGGTTCTCCAAGAGAAATTTCTCCATGCCATGCCATTGCTTAGTCTCCGCAGGAGAATCATAAGCAGAAGCATTGAAGCTGTAGACCTCAATGTTACAGCTCTATAATTGTTAGAGCAATAAGAAATAGTGGCTTTAAGGCGTTTGGTAAAATACTACGTGCTTTAGGCACAATTTGTAATTAAGATGTTCCACAATTATCAAGCAGCTACCCAGTTCACCCTGATTACACCACATTCATTGCACGATTGTTCAGTAATCAGATAATATCTTATCTGCAAAGAGGCAGTTCCCTCCACCTTGTTATGGTAGCTTTACGAAATTCCTTGAAAATTAATCACATGATACGATTCGACATAGTTCTGCGACGAATATGCAATCATGGGATCACATGATCGACTCCCACTTGTCAAAACATTTTCCCTATCTCACCTCCCTGTTTACGTTGTGGCATGTAATCAGCAGTCAGTCACCTAATCACGTGACAAGATCACGTGTACGCCTTGTGACGCGAGGTGATTACAAGACTATAAATACAGGGTACACTTTTTAACCGATATCACATTTTAATAAACTTCAAATTATCCCATCACATTATCAACATTCAACAATCTCTTATTATGGAAGTTCTGCTGAAGACTATCCCCTACTCCCCTACTCTGCCTGTTACCACATCTGCCAACGAGCTGATTCCTGTAGAAGTTTACAACCTTCTCAAACTCTCACATCCTAACATCCAGAGACTCCTCCACTACTCCTACCGGAGTGAGAGCAAGACCTGGACCCTGATCTTGGAGTACTCCAGTAGCTGGGAACCTCTCTCTGACGTCATCAGAGCCAACATTCTTAACGAAGACCAAGTTAGAGACATCATCCAGCAGCTGCTATCCGCTGTTGTCCACTGCTTAAACAACGGAGTTGATCACCGGGATATCTCCACTAAAAACATCTACCTAGACTTGGAAACCAACGAGGTAAAACTGGGAAACTTCCAACTCTCCTCCGTGCTCTCGGTCCTGCCTCACTCCCTGAAACTCCCTTCTTCCTCCACCACATGCACACCTCCTGAACTGTACCGACACGGGTCCTACACCCCTAAATGTGGTGTGGTTTGGTCTGTGGGGTGTCTCCTGTTCGAGCTCCTGTCCGGTTCTAAACCCCTTCTCTCTACTGCTGATGCTGCTCGGAATAACGTGAGGTGGGAGATGTTACCTCCAAACTCTGTCAGCTCTGATGGTTACTCGCTCATCTTGGATTGTCTGGACCCAAACACTGAACACAGGCTACCCCTTCGCAAACTTGTAAAACATCCTTGGATTGTCAACGAGATCTTCGTGTGAAGAACATTCTTCTTCTACTGAATCGAATTGTGTAAATTGAAATTATTTGATTATAAATATTATTGAAGTGTATATAATATATTCTATCTTTAGACCGTTATTTTCGGGTTTTAATGTACCTTTTGATCTTTTCAACGGCTTCGATGGCCTCTCTTCGCTTCTTCACCTCAACCTTTTGACCCTCCTCAAGTTGTATCCAGTAAATTGAACTTCACAGTGTCATGGCTTAAAGTACTAACTTGCATTTGAAAAGGTCTCCTCCTAGTCGTTGGATTGGCCTGCACCACACCATAACTCCTTTTTCCGATTACGAGGCCTCTCCAATGTACCCTGTTTGTTGATTGATGTACTGCAGTTTCCATTGCGATATTATCGACACCTATGAGAATAGCTGCATCCTCAAGGACACATGATAACCAGTTCTTGCGAGGACTGCTTTTACACCTTTTGCCATGTTTTGGGATCCAGTGTAGAAAATAGTTCGGTATTATCTCTTCTTGCATCCTCACCCCATGACCAAACCATCTGAGTCTATCTGCTCGTACGTCAGCATTCGATACATGATAGTTCCATTTGATTTTCATGATTCTTCTTTTAAGCATCTCTGATGCAACACCTCAAATATTTTCATACGAGTCTCAGTGGTGCACTTCTGTAAAGAATTATAGTTAAAACAGCCAGTTTATATATCCTGATTTTAGTTGGCGTGTCAATGTTGTGACTGTACCAAATGCTGCTGAGCTGATAGATTGCCCCAGAGGCCTTTAGAATGCAAGTTTAGAGTTATTTGACTTTATCAATTGTTCCATCTGCACTGATGATAGCATCCAATTAAGTGAAGTTGCTGACCTGTTGTACTGGGAGACCTTCCACGTGGTCGTTTTTAGAAAACGGCCTCTGTGATGCACTTTTGCTGACAGCCCCGCTCTGTGTTTTGCCAGGCGTGGTTTCCTTCAACCCCTCCTTTGAGTTGTCTAACATGGCCATATCATAAGCTTAGTCAGTGTCCAAGATATTATGTTTCTCTTCTACCCCAGGAGATGCAAGCTGTAATAAAGCCCCCTTACTAATAGCCTTGTTAAGTTCCATAAGGTATGCAGAGAAATTGAGACAAAAGTTGAAGACCGGAGGATCCTGTATATCTCCTTGTTCTACTTCTATAACTGAGTTGACCTCAAACTAATCCGTTACTTCCCCGTTGGCCCTGATAACACTGACTGTCTGAGAAAAGAAAGCCTTCATTACTCTTATGTACTTGTCAGGGAGGCCATAACACTGCATACTTCTCCAAATAAACTGCGTATCAATCGAATCAAAGGCAGCTTTGAAATCTACGAAATTGATATACAGAGGAATATTATATTCTATACATTGGTGTATAATAAGTAAAACTGAGTGAATAGACTTTGCCCATACTGGAGCGATTCTGTCTAAAACCATATTGGTTCTCCAAGAGAAATTTCTCCATGCCATGCCATTGCTTAGTCTCCGCAGGAGAATCGTCTGCAGGAGCATCGAAGCTGTAGACCTCAATGTTATACCTCTGTTGTTAGAGCAATAAGAAATAGTGGCTTTGGTAAAATACTACATGTTTTAGGCACAATTTGTAATTAAGATGTTCCACAATTATCAAGCAGCTACCCAGTTCACCCTGATTACACCACTTTGATTGCACGATTGTTCAGTATAATCAGAACAATATCTTATCTGCAAAGAGGCAGTTCCCTCCACCTTGTTATGGTAGCTTTACGAAATTCCTTGAATATTAATCACATGATACGATTCGACATAGTTCTGCGACGAATATGCAATCATGGGATCACATGATCGACTCCCACTTGTCAAAACATTTTCCCTATCTCACCTCCCTGTTTACGTTGTGGCATGTAATCAGCAGTCAGTCACCTAATCACGTGACAAGATCACGTGTACGCCTTGTGATGCGAGGTATTACAAGACTATAAATACAGGGTACACTTTTTAACCGACATCACATTTTTATAAACTTCAAATTATCCCATTACTTTATCAATATCAACAATCTCTTATTATGGAAGTTCTGCTGAAGACTATCCCCTACTCCCCTACTCTGCCTGTTACCACATCTGCCAACGAGCTGATTCCTGTAGAAGTTTACAACCTTCTCAAACTCTCACATCCTAACATCCAGAGACTCCTCCACTACTCCTACCGGAGTGAGAGCAAGACCTGGACCCTGATCTTGGAGTACTCCAGTAGCTGGGAACCTCTCTCTGACGTCATCAGAGCCAACATTCTTAACGAAGACCAAGTTAGAAACATCATCCAGCAGCTGCTATCCGCTGTTGTCCACTGCTTAAACAACGGAGTTGATCACCGGGATATCTCCACTAAAAACATCTACCTAGACTTGGAAACCAACGAGGTAAAACTGGGAAACTTCCAACTCTCCTCCGTACTCTCGGTCCTGCCTCACTCCCTGAAACTCCCTTCATCCTCCACCACATGCACACCTCCTGAACTGTACCGACACGGGTCCTACACCCCTAAATGTGGTGTGGTTTGGTCTGTGGGGTGTCTCCTGTTCGAGCTCTTGTCCGGTTCTAAACCCCTTCTCTCTGCTGCTGATGCTGCTCGGAATAACGTGAGGTGGGAGATGTTACCTCCAAACTCTGTCAGCTCTGATGTTTACTCGCTCATCTTGGATTGTCTGGACCCAAACACTGAACACATGCTACCCCTTCGCAAACTTATCAAACATCCTTGGATTGTCAACGAGACCTTTGTGTGAAGAACATTATTTTTCTACTGGATCGAATTGTGTAAATTGAAATTATTTTTTATTGAATTGTACATACAGTAATATATCATATTATTTTATCTTAACATCGTTACTTTTGGGTTTCACTGTACCTTTTGATCTTTTCCGCGGCTTCAATGGCCTCTCTTTGCTTCTTCACCTCAACCTTTTGACCCTCTTCGAGAAGCTTTACCCTATCACCCAGCTTCTTTTCGGTGCTTCGAAGCTGTGTCATCAAAGTCTCAACCTGAGTTTCGGTGTGAACTATAATAATTTATGATACCTGTAATTAGTCGATCTAAGCGAATATTTTCAAGTATGACTTATACAAATCCACGTAGTTCCATACTCCATACACACCTTATCACTCAAGTCTTTCTTGTCAGCAATGAGCTGGTCAATAAAACCGAGATGTCTCTGAATTGTGGTCTCGTACTCTGTTTTTTGGTTTGACAACCGTTGTTGAGCATCTTTCTCCTGAAATTAACTAGTTTTAACAATGTGAAACAATATGTGTAGTGAGGGCAGTTCATAGAAATAAAAAGATTACGACTTAAAATCTCCTATTGAAACTAATCATATATGTGTTGCTATTACGTCCCCAAAATCTACCAGAGATTAGTTTGTCACAATTCTGTAAAGTATTTAACACCAGGCCCACGCGAACCAACGAACCTGTTCACTAGTAAGACGAAGAGTAAGATCTCTTTGTTCATCAAGTGCTCTTCTTAACATCGCTACCGCTTTAGCCTTCTCATCACTTTCTAATTTAGTGGCAAATATCTGTGAAGGTACTAATTAAGACTAAGAGCCATAATTAAAATTGCCCAAAATTGACATTGGATATTAAATCTAAAAGCATTCATAATCTTACAACAGCAAATGATCAGTACTAGATCATGTACCTGAGCTTGAAGTTGAGCAGTTTTGTTGGATGTGGTAGACAGCTCTGACTTGAGGATCTCTATCTGCTCTCCCTTACAGTTCAGTTTGTTCTGAGTGTCCTTGATGTTCTCAGTTACTTCCTCCACTGCAGCGCTAACATTGTACAGACGCCGTTGTTCCAGGGCTGCTGCTGAGGTCTGAGGATATGATGTCTGGAACAGGGTATCATTTGTGTGTTTTAATACTTTCAACACTACTATATAACAAATAATTTGAGGATGTTACTGAAGATAGTAATGAAAATGTTTTAACACCTCAGTACTGTGTATTACTACAGCTCAACCTGCTCAGTCTGACTATTTGGGATTTAAACTCTTCATTATTTAATGTTTTAAATCTGGTATTGACGAGGATTTGAACAATACCGTGTGCATTTGTAGAGTGTGAAATTTAAATTCAATCTTTCATAATCAAAAAGACCACGAGTTAACAAAATCGTGAATCACGAGTTAATAAAATAATGGAAATATTTAAATATCTGCAGCATACCAGTGAGTCGACTTCAGAGGGAGTGGAAGTGTTATCGACGTGATCCAGGAAGTTGAGGAGACTCTTTATCTTACCACTCTGCATGACACCCCCGGTGTGCAGTTCACTTGCTCCAAACCTATCCAATCTTGCAATTAGACGAATTTAAATAGCCAATAGAGTAGAAATATGAATAGAAAATCATCAGATAAGATGATTAGTAATACTTTGTGTATTACTAATCTCCTGTTTTAGTGCAGTCACAAGCTTGTTGTCAACAACATTTTATCTTAGCAATTAAAAAATAACTTGAAAAAAAAAAACCTGTAGACTTCTCCTTGCGTAAGTTTAGGAGTTGGGGGTATGATGATGCTGGAACTCTTAGCCTCGCTCAGTGCCTCCTCTGATTCCACCTCTAACATCTTCAGTGTCTCCAACAGAGAAGTGAACGCTTTCTTCTCCTCTCTTACACTGATGCTGCCTCTAACTCCACTCTTGGCTCCTTCCTTTTTGTCACTTCTCTGTGCTGGCGGTGTCCCAGAAGAGCTCCCAGTTTCTGGCTGCCACCCAGCTCTGGGAGTATCTACATCTGAGTCAGCTGCTGCTGTGACTTGACGGGTGTTTGTGAGGAATATCTCCTCTACAAGGTTGTCATATGTTGTATCTGTTGCATCTGTTTTAGTTGTATCTTCCAATTTCGTTTCTGACCCCTTCTGCTTTACGTTTTGGACTTCCTTTTAGGAGGGGAATTTTTGTTGATGCCCGTCTTCGGAGTGACAGCCCTCTTGACGATCTTTCGTTTCGTTTTATTGGTCTCGGTCGTGAGTTGAAGTTCTTCTTGTAAAATTTGTTGCTGCAACTTTCTCTTCTCCTCACGTTTTTTATTGAGTTCCTCGATTGCTTTTAGTCTGGCCTGCGATAGTAGTCTGTTAACATTGTTTTGATCATAATTAGGTAAATCTATCGTATAGATTGGTGCATCATGTTTACTGACACAGTCTTAAGTTATACTTATATACTATGTAATATCAAGTATATTATATAATGAGAAACAAAGTTATATGCGAATTATTCTACCTCTCTTTTCTTTTTCTCTACGTCAACTCTACTTTTAACTTTTGCTGTGCTTTCTTTCTCACGATCCGCAAGCACCTTCTTCCGTTCCTGAGCCAGCATCTCCTTCAACTGAAGTTATAGTTGTTCATAAAATCGAATCTTAATGTTTCGTTACTTTCTTTCTAATAAAAATCAGCCGAATGGTCTGTACCAAAGGTTGCAGTATTGAAAACTATAATTCGTTCACTTGTAGTATGTACAGTATGTAACCAATTAATTTTAAGACAAAAGGTCATATTATTTCTGTGATGATATACCTCTTCACTCATCTTAAATATGTTCTGATTCTCGTCAGCAGTCTCTTTCCTCTTCCTATCTTCCTGGTATTTTCTCCAATGTCTCTGAATCTTAGTAGCTGCCTGATCCCTGCCCTCATTTCGTGCAGAGAAGTTAGGTTTCATTACCACTGAATCCTTAACAGGAAGATCTTGTTCATAGTTAATGTTCTGAAAGTGTTAGGAATAAGGAAGGTTATGTATCGAAAACTTCCTTTAAATTGGTTGCCATTAACAACGATGGATGTACAGTAGACCAAAGAGGAATACAAAATTGATTTTTGGAACAAAGAAAGAAACAAACTTATAAAATGGGGAAAGGTCAAGTTCTTTAATCAAGTTCTAGTGTGTTATCAATCTACATTACCTGTGAGGGTGGAAGGGACCGAGAAAGTCTGTCCAAAATGTCAGAAGAACAGAGCAGTGGATTGCCACGTTTTTCAGCCCCACTGGGACTGGTCAGATAAGTTGTGGAAGCTCTGGAATCTAATGAATGATTTTAACAATAACTAAAAACTATTTGCTCTGATTATTTAGCACATAAAACTATGAATTACTATCAAAACAAATTAAACAACATATTGTGACAACGTTACATAAATTCACTATAATTAGGTTACAGATTATTTAGAAATTTGGTGATCAGTTCCAATATGAAGACTAAAGAGGCATATAATCTGTATTCAGTTTTAGGAAAGCTTCCATTTAACTATTTAATCAATTAGCATTTTTTATTGGATATTTTTTATTGAGTATCATGTTGACAAACATACCTTTAGAAATAGTCACTTTTTTTGGGTTTTTGCCTGGTTCCGACTTCTCCCTCTTTCTTTGAGAAAAGTTGACTCCCTGTAAGAATATTTCAATGACTTTCAATGACTACAATTGAAATATGTGGTATAAAAATAACTTATTAACTTGTGGTATAATCACAAGCATCTTCGAACTTCGAATGTTTAAACGGAAATATATCAATTTCCCTACTTTAGAATGTAGACACTGTGAAGATAATATTGCCTTAAAGATTTTTTACAGTCATGTCCATTTAAATATTAAAATAATCTTTGAGCACTATTCTGGATTCTCACCAATGTCTTTGCTTTTGGCCTTGGGCGGGAGGATGAAACTGATGAGCGGCCACTTATCTGTAAATCCTCCATTGATCTTATGAAAGTGAACAGAGGTTACTTTATAATATATTTGCAGCTGTATGTGCTATTGTGTGACGTGTGTTTACCTCAATTTTATTGGTTAAGTCAATGGTTACTTAATCAGGATAAGTTTAAAAAATTGAATGGAAACGAATATGAAATAGATAGCAAAGTTGCTAGAATGTATAATTTAACATTAATGATACAGTCAATTTAAATGTTGACTAATTTACAAAATTGCTTTTCGCGATTTGCAATAGAAACAGTTCAATTTTAGAAATATTTGAATGACTGTAACTTATGATAGGATTGATTGATTTTTATATTTTTAAAGATTTAACTCGTTAAGTTTAATGAATTTTCAGCCATATCACATGCGGTTTTCATGCGATTGCTCATTTAACAAAAGTGAAAAGCCCCAGAAATCCCCCCCCCCCCCCCTATCATGCATCACTATGATAAGGGTACAGGATAAAATAGTAAAATATAGAAAAAGATAAACAAAGAAGACTCAAAAGATCTAACAGTTGGTCAAATATTCAATTCGAGCTAGGATTGCATTTTCAAGCCACAATTTCTCTTGAGTCAAATCAGATAATTGTCCTTTTAGCTCCTCTAATGCAACAGTTTTCAAGTCTTGGTTTAAGTGTCTCCTCTCAATTAAAGTAGGAACAATTTCATTGAGTTGTACAGAAAGTTTTGCTGGGGAGTCTGGCGCAATGTCTTTGATATCCTCAGAAGCTGCAAAATCATCTCCACCTCTATCGTCTTGGTTGGTAATATTGCGTCTCTTCCATAATGAGGTTATGAACTTTATACTGTGTGAACATGATTCAATACCAAGATCCTCACTCAAATGGTGGAATTCAGAAAAACATCCGCTGATTGATCGTCGTACAAATATACCCCTATACAAGGATTGGAATTGGAGAATTAAGTCATTGGTTTCAGCATTCACTGCATCAAAAGACATACCTGGAAATTCACTTTAAAGCACATACATTCGTTTTATACATAGAATACTGTATCATATATCAGATCTTATTGCCAATAACAATATTCAAATATATTGATTAGTTGAATGAAACGTGTGCTACAAATGTCTACGCCTCACGCAGAACTGCGTACCGCTTAGTACTTCATGCTTGAGCGGTACTGCTGTTCACAGAGGCGCGCACTCAATTTAATCACAAATAACGAGCGCGCGGTTTTTGGAATCTCTCCATTATTATATTAATTAGATCGCAGTGCTCACGGCCTGTACTGCGTGAACGACAGAAATATCTTTTAAATTATTTTGCTTCTGAAATTTTGGCTCTAGTAATTAAGAAATGCGACATGTAATTGTAAGATAACAATTAAATAGATCCTGTGCGCGGCGCCTACAGCTGACCTACGAATTTCTGAACAATTGAAAATTGTGGCTGTGTGCGCGGCGTACTGTATATGTGTTTGAAATTGAAATTTGGATTTTTTTATGAATATAACATTATGTATTGATTGTTTTGTGGTAAATAAAAATTTTTCTTTCCTAAAAATTTTTCTTTCCTATATTTGAATTGAGGAATAATTTCTTCTACGAAAGATAACACTGTCCAAATATTGTACAGACACACAATGTAAATTTTGTTAGATCCACAAATTAACCATTGCATCATATAACAAATTATTCGAATAAATTTATACAGTAACTAGAAACGTGTCACAAATAGGAAGCTAATAGTATTCGTTGATAATCAGCTTGTTGCATCAAAAAATGTTCATCACAACTTAAAATACAGCCCATTAAAATATAACTCACACCGAACCCAACGTAATAAAAACAAAATCGATCAAATTGTCATCCCAAAATCGTTGCAGGTGTACTGAGTACTTATGACCGTTTCGGCGGGTAGTTGATGCACCGTTCACAAGCAAGAGCCACTTTGGTCTACTTGCTGTGAGGTGTCTCAGCTACATGGGCTTGAGTCCCCTTTTCTTTTTGAATCTAGGAAAGTCTATCAGGTTAATGTACAAATTGCATATTAGCATAGGTGGCAGAGTAATTGTATACAATATATATCCTGTCGACCTATTTCAAACAAGTTAACAACTCGAAATATGTAGGCAAACAAACAGAAAGAACAATACTGCAATCATCGGTATTTAGTGCCAATTTCGATTTCGATTTAGCAGCAACAACTAGTTATCATTTAAATCATATTGTAAACCTTTAAAACCTATAAAGTTAATAAACAATAAAAATTAAAATAGATCTCAGGACCCGAATTTATACGTGCTGAAGTTAAAAAACTCGTATTTTCATTTGAAAAGCATGAAAACACAAAGGCAGCTGATTGTGTGTAGGGTCTGTTATATTAAGCAAAGTGGGTTTTAGCCCCCTTAACTGACTTGACATACGTTGCATGCCATTTTGCGCGCGAAGTCGGTGATGCATAACATGTATCAATGATTTAAACAAAACAATGTCGCATTTTGGTAAATTATGAACCTACAATTCATTGCTTAACTTCAATTGACGCGGACGATGTCAATTCTTCGCAGCTCGGCGAGGCTTAAGTAGCGCATCTCGCCAATCTAGCGAGAATCATATTTGAGTGCGCGGCACGGCACAGTAACGCATCGCGCTACAAGGCTAAGTGTACACGTCACCCATCGACCGCGCGCAGTACGCGTAGATCCATGACTCTGTGAATACAATTCATTTGACGTGTTTGTTTAATTTAATTTTCCACTGTGCAGTACATTGTATTACGTCGTGACCCCCACGGTCGTTTCACTATGGTAGAGTTTTTACGATACAGGGGGAGCCGCCCAATCGTGCGCCGCGTGTCATATATATATATAACGTATGACAAGCAGAACAGTCATTTTGACCATGTTTCGTAGCACTTGCCATACCATTTCGAGAAGAAAGTGGCGTGCGCTACTTCGAAAAAATTTAGACGAATAATGCATCCGTCAAAGTCATTTAAAAAAATTTGCTTCATGCTAGTATGTTTGCTCTATCCAGAGCCCTTTCGCTTGCAGTAGCGCGCGACCGTCGAAGGCGGCACAGGATATATTACTTTCGAAACAAGCAGCGCTCGTCACGCAGTACGCGTAGATTCATGCAGCTAGGTGAATTAGTATGTTAGTACAGCAATAATCATATTTTAATTTTATTTCATTTCTGCCGCGAAAGTTTCAAAAACCTTAAACTGCTATAATTTAATTTTAACCGGAAACCCAGGCTGGTAATGTTTATAAACACTTTGAAGTTAACAAAAGACTTAAACGCGCCGCACTCATTATCATGCTTGTGTCGCAGAGCAAAGCAACGATTGAAAGGTTTGGAATTGTCAATCAATAAAAATAAAAGTATCGTTCTTACAACTTTATTATTTCAAAATTAATTTACCTAAAATACTTTAAAATTCTCATCCACGAAAAAGTTTATTTTCTTGTGTTTTGCATTAATTTCGATTAACGTATTTGCTAACTGGCTTTTTTAGTAAATAACTAATTTAGTCCGAGATTTTATCTAATTTATATAGCCAGCTATCAGTACTTCATACAGGGAGAACTTCTATTTGTCCATGTAACATTTGTAACATCCTTTATTATGTCCATGTTAATCTAAATGCCCATTACATGTTGGTCAACGGATTGAACGTCTTGATGACATAACGGGACTAATTGTTAAACAGCATGATGTCACTCCCAGATGTTTAACTTATGGAACCATTCCTAACCAAACGTCATCCTATTTTAGCCTGTTTGAAGGGATTATGATGATGGTTTTTAATTATTTGTCCTATTCAGAGATTCTATTCAAAGATTGTAACCATGTCAAAAACTTGTCGAACCATGGCTGAATTTTTATACAGGAACTTTCTACCTTCAATCGTGCTCCCTCTTTCATAGTGGCTTAACATTGCCTGATGGCGCCCGCCGAAAAAGCGCCCCCCTGTTGGCGCCCCCTCCCTAAAATTGAACAAATTTGGTGATCTTAGAAGATACGCCAGTAAAATCTCTAAAAAAGTGTGTATCTAGAGCAAAACGCACAGTTTTGCTAGTTCTTTAGATAATTTTTCGAAATTGTCCCATATTCAAACAACGATTTGGCGCAACCCTAAGACAGCGCTCCCCTAAGACAGCGCCCCCCCCCCCCCCCCCGCACAGTGCGAGCAGGGTCAGCGGGGCCCTTCGTTACGCCACTGCTCTTTCACCTTACAATATCGAAAAACTTGGCAACAGAAGTATCTTGTCACTGATATCTAATTTTGATATCATGATTCCTAATCAGTGCAGTAATGGTGAATATCAAACAGGATTCTTTCTGCAAAATCTTTTCCATTCAATCTCCTGAACTTCTGGAACTCCAGCACTCAGACCTGAAAGTTTCCCCACAACTCAACTGCTTTTTACACTCTGATGAATTATTTTTTGAAACAGTTCTAGACTCTCGGGCCTGTCCCATAAATGAGCTTATAAATACCATAGATGTTAAGTCACTTCGGGACAGATTGAACCTTCACAAGAAGGATTCTGACAATTTTAAGGAAGCATGGGAGGGTTTACTTAAGAGGAGATCTGTCCTTGTGAATTCGAAGAAGAAAAAGAAGGCTTCTGTAGGATAGGAGGCTGTACACAGTGTTTTCCTTGACTTTTAACATAATATTTTTGTGTTTCTCTCTGACACATTCATTGATCTTACATAACTTGCCTAACTCCTATGAACTTTTAGTGATATATGTGTAAAGGTTTCATCAACTTAGGCTGTGTGTTGTTTTTGTTGCTTGTTTATTATATCACTTAGGACAGTAAAACTTTATCATAGTATTTTAAATGATCACAATATTATGGTTTCAGCACTTTCAACTAACTTTTAAAACTTGATATAATATGTATTGTATTTAATAAAATATTGATTGAAATAAATTTTCGTGCACATACAGAATGAATGGTTAATAATTTAATATATATGTAGACTAAGGTCTGTGCACGGGATGCTTCCTGGAAGAATCCAGTTCTTTTAGCGGGGCACCCTACCTAAAGCCAAATTGAGATATAATAATCATATTCCTAGAGAAATAATCAGAAATCGAATACCAATCAAATAATATGATATCTAGGAGTAGTAACCATATTTATTTGTTTATTATAAACATATTATGATAAATCAAACTTAATTCTATTTTAAATTGTATTTTTTAATAATTATATTAATTTTTATATCATTCACGGATTTGTATCCGTCTTGGTATTTTCAAGGTTGTAAATTATAAATAAATTTGTGCACTAGTTGTCAACTATTTTTACTCATCCCCTGTCTTTTGAGGTGTACACTACTGCAACTAATTATTTAGTACCATGCTAGCGTAGGTCTGTACTCTGTTGTTCGACATGTTTATTGTTTAATAGGGTCTATAGATTTAACAGTTTGTGTAATAAGTAAGTTTCAACTTTGTGCTCGAATAGACTCTTTAAATTCTCTCTGAATTGGAGTTTAGAAAACAATTGCTTGCTTGTACCGCTTATGCAGAGATGTAATCATAACTTCTTATTTGACTTATTTTCTATTCAAATTATCTGTAATTATCGAATTACTTTATTTTCTGTAACATTTTATTTTACAGCATGGTAAATTATGGAGATGTAAATGAAGTGAACGATCAAAATACCCCTCCCGAGTCAGACAATGGTACCAGGGAACCAAACCAAAATGACATCAATCTAAATCAAGATGAGATTCTAAGTCATTTTCAGGAAGTAACAGGTAATTGCCACTCATTTTTCTATATTTCTATCAAAATGTGATCTGCTGTGAATTTTCTCATCCTGTCATATAATGCTACACAGTGAGATAACAGGTACTTTGTATATAATTATAATGTAGGCTAATTGTAATTCAAATATTGACCAATTTTATTTCAAGGTAAAACTGAAGTAGAAGAATGTTTGAGACTCCTGGATGAGTCAAATTGGAACCTTGAACAAGCAGTGCAACTCTCCTTCAATCCCCTACCTCCAACACCTCCCATGGAGACAATGCCCTCCAACAGTAACGAAGAAGTACCCTCTTCAAGCAGCCAGCCCCAGACCTCCAGACTTTCAGAACATCTTACATCCAGCAACTTTGATAATGAAGTGCGGCAACGCCTTATCACCAGTTTCAATAACCCAGCATTGAATCCTGAAAATGCAAACTTTATCGGTCCACGACTGAGCAGTTTGCAGGGACCAGTCATTAACAGACAGAACAGATCAGTTGTTCAAACTTTATTCGGAAGTTTTTGGAACATAATTCTCTGGCCCATGACAGTAGCCTATAAAATTGTACAGACAATCTTCCACTTTGCTTTATCACTTTTCTTTAGCCCAGGACCACCAACCCAGCGTCAAGCTGGTCAGGAGGTAGAGAGGTTTATCACCGAGTTTGATAACAAACACGGTGTCCTCCACCCCAGGCTGTACCACGGCACATACCGTGAGGCTGTGAGCCATGCCAAGCGGCACTTGCGCTTCCTCTTTGTGTATCTGCACAACGAGGACAACCCCACCTCAGTGCAATTTGCTAACAATGTCATCTGCACCAATCTCCTGAAGAGTGTGGTAGAGGACAACCTACTGTACTGGAGTTGCTCTGTCAAGAAGAGGGAAGGAGCGTGTGTTGCTGAAAGTCTGAACAATGCAAAAGCTCCCTTTATCGCCCTGCTCTGCTACAAAGAAGGACAGATGAGAATGGTCTACAAACACCAGGGCGCTGCCACTGTAGAGCAAATTATCTCGCGATTAACCACTTCCATCGTAGAAAATGAGCCCCATCTGAACAGACAACGCAGAAGTAGAAACCATGAACGTGTGAGCGAAAGCACGTCTTCTCAGCTGATTATGCAAGAGCAAGATGTAGCGTATCAGGAGTCTTTGTTAAGAGATCAGGAGCGTACCAGAAAGAAGGAGGAAGAGGAGAGGGCAATAAGGAGGATACAGGAGGAGCAGGAGCGACAGGAGAGGGAGAAGCAGGAGAAAATAGAAGCACGATTAGCACTCCGTCTGAAGCTGCAAGAGAACCTTCTAGAACAAACCAAAGAAGATACTTTGTCCTTGCTTTTCCGACTTCCTAACGGTTCCAGAGTCTCTAGAAAGTTCTCTCCAGTTGCCACAATTAAAGATATCTACGAGTTTGCCCTAACATGTGATGATTCCCCCATTTTCTTCACGCTTGTCAGTAATTTCCCCAAACGAGTGCTACCTGTGGAGGGCGATGCACACCACAAGACTTGTGAGGAGATGGGAATACAGAGTGCTACAACCCTGTTCGTCCAGGAGATAATCAGTGATGACGAGGAATCCAGTGCCAGTGAGGCTGAGATGTGAGAGAAGTGGAGAAGTGGTATTTGAAATACATGTGATGAGCTAAACTGCAAAATGAATTACATGTGTTTCTTATGAGACTTTTTGAGCACTGCTTGAATCAGCAGAACTGTTAAGAATTTGTTGCTATTATTGGTTTTTCTAGACGTTATGATAAAATGTTCACTGTTCCGTTTGTCAGAATATTTTGTCTTTGTCAACTAAGTTTTAGTTTTGTACCCTGAATTGTGACCGAATTGTTTGCACTTCATCAGTTTTAAAAAC